>NC_089820.1:71669682-72269682 GCF_029633855.1 Hoplias malabaricus | reverse complement strand
AATAAGTTATAATGTGAAAGTCCAATAAAATGTAAGAAAATATTACTGCAACTCAAGTGTCAAGTAGTGCTTCTACAGGAAACACATCTATCAGATGATGAACTTAAGAAATTGAAAAAGTCTTGGGCTGATAAAGTTACTCTTCACATTTGTTCTGGTAGGAAAATGGGCGTGGCCATATTAATACATAACTTTACAGAAACATTTGTACATAAGGACAAGGAGGGCATATTTATGTTGGTAAATGGGATAATCAATGGAATAGCAGTGTCATTTATAAATGTGTATGCTCCTAATGAAGACCTGCCGGGGTTTGTTAAGTCAGTTCTTAACATGATTACAGAATAAAGTTCTGGATGTCTGACTATGGGGTGAGATTTTAATTGCATAAGGTCAAACTTTAATAGACAACCCCTTTTTCAATCACCCATATCCAGAATGGGTAAAAATGCTCAAAAACGTATCTGCAGAAATCAGAATAGTGGATATATGGCAGTCCAAATTTCCAAAGGAGAGAAATTTCCCTTTAATCTCACTTGTGCCTGGCTACATAATTTAAGCAGTGGAGGCTTAATGCCTCCCTTCTTAGGATAAGTACTTAATTGCTCTCTTTACAACAGAGTGTAAAAATTATTTAGACACAAATAAAACACTTGAAACATCTCCTATCATGTTTTGGAACTGTGCAAAGGCCTATTTAAGAGGCCGTATTATTTCTTATAAAACAGCAAAAAAAAAAAAAAAGAGCCAAAAAGCAAGAATTAGAGGAAAGAGAGCTAGAATATAATCATAAACAGGGTAGATCACCTAACATTTTTAACACATCTAAATACAACCCGCAGATAACTCCAAGACTTACTGTCAGAAAAGATTGAGGGAAACCTACATTTTGCCAAACAACGGTATTATGAAAATGGGAATAGAGCAAGTATACTTTTAGCCTTCAGACTTAAGAAACAGCAGTCCTCAAATGTAGTTCAAAAGCTAAAACTATGATAAAGCTATTGTAAAACCAAGAGAAATAGGCAACATTTTTGCAGTGTTTAATAAAGTCTTATAACAAGATACTAATACCTGCCCTGATGAGGTTTGTCTAGCAAATTACAAAATATAAACATTCCTGAATTATCTGATACAGTAGCTAAAGAATTGGATGAGCCCATTAAGAAAGAGGAAATAAAAAGTTATTTTATCCCTTATGAATAACAAGTGTCCTGGCCCAGATGGTTTCATAAATGGATTCTATAAATATTTTGGAGATATTGTCACTCCATTTTTATTAGATGCATATCACTATGCTCTAGAGACCAAAACAATGGCGCCGTCGTGGTCTGATGCAACAATAGTGGTATTGCATAAAGAAGGTAAGAACCCTACTGATTGTGGTTCTTATAGACCATTGTCAATGCTTAATGGAGATGTACTTATTCTAACAGCTATACTTGAGAGAAAATTAAATTACATAATAACCCAAATCATACATCCAGAGGCACTATGGAAATAACTTATGCCGCTTATTGAATATTATATCCTCCAACTTTGCCCTCAATGGGCCAACAGTTGTCCGCCGTCTCCTTGCTATCAGGGTGACATTGTCAGTGTTCCGTAGGCCTGCTGCCTGGTCCACAGGCCATCTATTGTTCCAGGTCATTGTGACATCGTCAGTGTTCCGTTGGCCTGCTGCCTGGCCCACAAGCCAGCTATTGCTCCGGGTCATTGTGATGTTGTCAGTGTTTTTTCGGCCTGCTGCCTGTCCCATAGGCCAGCTATTGCTCCAGGTCATTGTGACATCGTCAGTGTTCCGTCGGCCTGCTGCCTGGCCCACAGGCCAGCTATTTCTCTGGGTCATTGTGATGTTGTCAGTGTTCCTTCAGCCTGCTGCCTGGCCCACAGGCCAGCTATTGCTCCAGGTCATTGTGATGTTGTCAGTGTTCCGTTGGCCAGCTATTGCTCCCGGTCATTGTGACATCGTCAGTGTTCGGTTGGACTGCTGCCTGGTCCACAGGCCAACTATTGTGTAGTGGAGTATCGACCCAGATCAAGAAATGAAAAATTAAGACTCTGACTCTCCACTAAGATATGGACAGGACCTGCATTCCACAGAGTGTGTGTGTGTGCTGAAAGGCTATGCACCCCCACCCACACACACACAAACTCACGCACACACCTATGTCTGACAGCAAAGGCTAAGCAGAACACTTTTCAGTGACCCCCAGGATGACAGGGAGGGGTCATCTTCAAACTTACGACACCAGATGACTACTCCCCCTTCTTCTTCTGGACAGTAAAAGTGGAACCCAAGTTTATGACCCCTTTAAGCCAAAAAGATCAATCAGAGCCTTAGAGACCAGGATTAAAGAACCCCAGCTTTCCCAGTAAACATTTAGCCGTTGATTAAACGTTGAAATAATGTACTTGACTGTCGTCTAATCAGCGTTTTTTTAAGGTTGAAAATGAAAGTTGAAAAGACGTCCAAACACAGACGTTGAAAAGACGACTAAAAAAAGTCACATTAAAGACGTCCTTTTAAAGCCGTTATTTCAACGTTGAAATCACGTACCTAAATGTCGTTCAATCAGCGTTTTATTAAGGTTGAAAACGAAAGTTGAAAAGACGTCCAAACACAGACGTTGAAAAGACGACTAAAAAAAGTCACATTAAAGACGTCCTTTTAAAGCTGTTATTTCAACGTTGAAATCACGTACCTAAATGTCGTTCAATCAGCGTTTTTTTATGGTTTAAAATGAAAGTTGAAAAGACAACTAACAAAGTCACATTAAAGATGTCCTTTTAAAGCCATTATTTCAACATTGAAATCACGTACTAAATGTCATTCAATAAACACTGAATTAAAGTTGAAAAGACATCCAAACATAAACTTTGAAAAGACGAGTAATCAATCAATCAATCAATCAAATTTTATTTATATAGCGCTTTTCACAACAAAAAGTCGTCACAAAGCAGCTTTACAGAGATCCGGGTCCAAGCCTCCTATGAGCAAGCCAGGGGCAACAGTGGCAAGGAAAAACTCCCTCAGCACACGAGGAAGAAACCTTGGAAGGAACCAAGACTCATACGGGGAACCCATCCTCCTCGGGTCGACACCGGAGACACAACAGAGAACAGAAGTAAAAGTGAAATGACCGATGAAGGGGTTATAGTAATATAAATGTAGTATATTAGTGATGATGGAGAAGCAGAAATGAAAATGGTGAGGATGATGATATTAGTGATGTATGAGTCTGATGAAGGAGGAGGTGATCAGGGATTCAGTGTGAGTTAAAATTAGGTGCAGAGTTAATCTGAAATAAAACAGCATGGCCAAGCATGATAGTGTAGATGAGACAAGGACAGGATATTGTACAGGACACAGGGGCTGGATCAGGGCAACACCTGGAGAGCAGCAGGACATCTCAAAGCATGAGAGAGAGACAGGAGAAAGAAAGCCAGACAAAGGGAACAAATATAAATACAGAGGTTAGTAGGTTCATGGTAAAGAACGGGGAAATTTGTCCTGCGAAAAAAGCTTCCACTGGTCAGGCAAGAGAACCCAGCGACAGACAGCGTGTTGGCGGTTACTACACAGCTAACTAAGAATGCTGTAGCTATGGTGATATGACAGGGTTAACACAGAACAGTGATAATATGAAAACCAGCCCGAACACCAATATAGAAGGAGTAACCTGAAGGTGAGTGATTAACCAAAAGCTTGTTTAAAAAGGTAGGTTTTTAATCTAGATTTAAAGATTGAGAGTGTGTCTGAGCCCCGAACAGTAACCGGAAGGCTATTCCAGAGTTGAGGAGCTTTGTGAGAAAAGGCTCTTCCTCCTGCTGTGTTTTTCTTAATGCGAGGAACAAAGAGTAGATGGGCATCCTGTGAACGAAGTGTACGTGACGGGCGATAAGGTATGAGAAGTTCAGTAAGATACTGCGGGCCTAAACCATTTAGAGATTTATAAGCTAAGAGGAGTATTTTATAGTCAATGCGAAATTTTACAGGTAGCCAGTGTAGGGACGAGAGAACTGGGGTGATATGTTCGAATTTTCTAGCTCTAGTGAGCACCCTGGCTGCTGCATTTTGAACTAACTGAAGCTTGTGTAACGCTTTGCACGAGCTCCCTGCCAGGAGCGCATTGCAGTAGTCTAGACGTGAAGTTATAAAAGCATGCACTAGTTTCTCTGCATCTTTTAATGATAAAATATGCCGAATTTTGGCAATATTGCGTAGGTGGAAGAAGGCGGTTTTGACTGTATTGGATATGTGGGTATCAAATGTGAGAGTCGAATCAAAGGCTACCCCTAAGTTTTTAATGATGGCATTGTGTTTTACTGTTGAATTATCAATAGCAGCATTTCTGAGTGAATGTATCTGAGTATCTTTACCTAGTAACAAGACCTCAGTTTTATCAGAATTTAACATGAGAAAGTTTTGCATCATCCAGTCTTTAATTTCAGTTAGACATTCTGTTATTTTACGTAGACAAGCAACATCATTGGGTTTGGCTGATATATACAGTTGTGTGTCATCAGCATAACAGTGGAATTGAATCCCATGCTTACGGATTAGTCGACCCAGTGGCAGCATGTAGAGTGTGAACAATACAGGGCCGAGCACTGATCCTTGTGGAACACCATATTTAACTAAAGTATGATTAGAGGATTTATTATTCAGATAAACAAATTGGTAACGATCGGATAAATAAGATCTGAACCAAGAGAGGGCAGATCCTTTTATTCCTACCAGATTTTCCAGCCTATCAAGAAGCATCACATGATCTATGGTATCAAATGCTGCACTAAGGTCAAGCAGCACCAGAATAGATATATAGCCCTTATCATGTGAAAGGAGTAAGTCATTAGTTACTCTTGTTAGAGCCGTTTCTGTGCTGTGATTTGGTCTAAATCCAGACTGAAAAATGTCATGAATGTCATTGTTTTGTAGATAAGAGCACAACTGCTGTGACACGACTTTTTCTAGAATCTTAGCAATAAAAGGGAGGTTTGAAATTGGCCTGTAGTTTGCGAGTACGAGAGGGTCAAGATTGGGTTTTTTAATAATTGGTTTGATTACCGCTAGTTTCAGAGGTTTTGGTACATATCCAATGTTGAGGGATGAGTTTATTATTGTGAGCAATGGTCTAATGACTTTAGGTAAAATTTGTTTAAATAATTGTGTTGGTACAGGATCCAGTAAGCATGTAGTTGATTTAGATGAGCTAATTAAACTAAGCAAGTCATTTTCATCGACAGAATTCAAGTAGTCTAAGTGCACCTCAGAGCTGGCGGGGGGTTCATCTACGGGAGCCGATGTGACTTTAGACTGATTTTGGATTTTGAGGTGAATGCAATCAATTTTATCATTAAAAAACATCATAAAGTCATTGCTACAGAAATCAGAGGGAACAATGGGGTTGATTTCCTTTTTGTTTCCAATTAGATTTGATACAGTGCTAAAAAGGAATCTAGGGTTGTCTTTGTTGTTTTCTATAAGGGAAGAGATGTACTGTGATTTGGCTTTAGATAAGGCATGTTTGTAGTCGGTGAGGCTGTGCTGCCATGCAATTCGGAAACATTCTAGTTTTGTGTGTCTCCATTTACGTTCATGGTTACGGGCAGCCAGTTTTAATGCACGCGTGCTGTCACTGTACCATGGAGCAAGCCTTTTCTCTCTAAATTGTTTGGTCTTGACTGGTGCAACACTATCTAGGTTTGTACACAATAAGTGTTGTAGGTTGTTTGTAATGAGCTCAAGGTCATTTGGGTGAGTTGGAGAAGAAATGGTGGTAAGGTCTGGAAGGTTGTTGATAAAATCACTAACTGTTGAGGATGTTATAGTGCGCTTTCTAATATAGCGTGGTTGTGGACAAATATCAAAGTTTAACGCTATTTCATATGTGATTAGATGGTGATCAGAGATGGTCTCATGTAGCGAGAGATTGGATAGATTCTTTATCTCAATGCCCCGTGTTAACACTAGGTCCAATGTGTGTTTGCATTGATGAGTGGGCCCAGTAACATTCTGAGTGAACCCTAGCGCATCCAAAATTGATTCAAATGCAATTTTAAGTGGATCATGGTCCTTCTCAAAGTGAATATTGAAATCACCAACAATTAAGGCCTTTTCTGATACGATAGCTACACTTGAGAGAAAATCAGCAAATTCACAAAGAAATTCTGTATAAGGGCCAGGAGGACGATAGATTGTGATGAGCATAAATGAGTGCTGCCTTTTTGATGCAGTGACTTTAAGAGTAAGTACTTCAAAGGATTTAGTATCATAACTAGATTTTTGTGTTGTGTCAATGGTAGGGTCATAGATTGTGGCTACACCACCACCACGACCAGATGTTCGTGGGCAACTGTAATAGCTGAAGCCAGGGGGAGTGGACTCATTTAGGGCAATGTATTCATTGGCTTTAGCCCATGTTTCGCAGAGACATAATGCATTGAGTTTGTTATCAGTAATAATATCACAGACAGTGAGTGCTTTGGATGTTAGAGATCGTATATTTAAAAGCCCTAATTTAATGCTGGAAGTGCTGAAATATTGCGTTCGCTGCAGTGCCTTGGTGTTAATTCTAATTAGGTTGTTAAAACTGATTTTTGGGCGTTTGTGATAACAAGCTTTGCGGGGAACAGACACAGTCTCAATGCTGAAAAATTTATTAGCGTTAATCAGAGTGGGTGATATGGACATGCTACTCATCATACTAGCAGTAGAGAGATGGTCAGGAAGAACATTAGGAATTTTAATATTACTTACCTGCTCGCTATCCATTCCACCTACCTGACTGATGTGACTGGGAATGACCAGTCAGTTCCGGCGCAGAACCACCTCAATGTTCTCAGAGAGAACTGCGGATCCTAGACGGCTCGGATGAAGCCCATCCCGACGATACAGGGCCGGACGCTCACGAAAGCACTCCCAGTTGTCGACGTAGTCCACGCCGACAGTGCCGCACCAATCCAGGAGCCAGGAGTGGAGCCCGAAGAGCCTGCTAAACGCCTCGCATCCTCGACGGTAGGTGGGCAGGGGGCCAGAGACGATGATCCTAGCATCCGTCTTCTTCCGAGCGGTATCCAGAAGCGAACGGTAGTGCTCCTTCAGGACCTCGCTGCGGCGGGCGGAGATGTCGTTTGTTCCCACGTGGAGAACGACGGTGCCGAAGTCCTCGCGCTGCCGAAGCGCCGACGGAAGCCGCCTGGCGACGTCCAGGACACGTGCGCCTGGGAGACAAGACACGGTTGCATTACTCTTTATCCCCGGCACTTTTAAATGTCTAACTATTGAGTCACCAATAATAAGAACACCGTCCTGTTTAGTCTTCGGCGCTGGAGCAGGTGAAGGCCAGGAGCTGAGCACCTCAAACCGGTTGGCAGAAGTGAAGACTGGCTGCGGTGGAGGGGGGGACGGCCTCGGCTTCCCACGCCCACGCTGGCGCTCCCATCCCGGTGCAGGCGTGTAGATGGGTACCCCCGCAAACCGCCGCGGCAGAGGAGCCGGAGAGGCGACGGCCACGTAGGAGGCGTCGCGGGCTGCCTCGAGTCTCGTCTTCTCCCGCTGGAGCTCCGTCTGCTTCTCCAAGAGACGGCGACCGAGCTGCTCGAGCTCCGCGCCGAGCTCAGAAAGGGCTCGTTCCTCGGCAGGTGCCATGAAGAGAAAAAAATAAACAATGAGAAATAATATGTACGAAAAAAAATGAAGTTAAGAAGCACGGTGGGTTAGGAATGATGAAGACAGCACACTAGGATAAGCAATGCCAAAGAATATGCAATAGAGATTGTAAATAAACGTCTAGAGGACTAAAACAACGACAAACGGCAAACAATTTCAAATCAAGCACGCGAGTAGTCAGCCGGAAGTGACGTACCTGTGACGTTCCCCGAACCGTAACAGAGTCACATTACAAATGTACTTTCAAAGTACAGTAGGTTCCATTAAGAATTTAATGGTTCAGACTGGTGTCTACATCTAATAGTTTTCATCATGTAACCCATTAGCACTTAATAAAGCTCCTAATAGTTTATCCATTATTTCTTTTAATAGTTTCTATTATGTAACACTTCTATTAGTATTTAATTGTACCTTTCAGTTCACAATCCCGGTTGGAAAAAACATTACACCCATAGGTAAAAGCAAAAAAATTTTGTAATTAGCCCAAAATATGTGACTCAAACATGGCATACATGTATAAATGTATAAAAAAAAAAAAAAAATATATATATATATATATATATATATATATATATATAATGAAAATATAAAAAAAATTCAATTACACATGTAAATGAAACAAAAATTTGCATACTAAGAAAATGAAGTACAGATTTGAACAAAGTACAAAGTATAGAGTGTACAAAAGCTTGTCACTGGGGCTGTACCTCTTTTAGGTACAATACAGTACCTTTCAGTGTTCTTTTATGTAATCATGTTTTTGTACTAGTTAATTTACTTGGAACCATAAGGGGCTAAAATGTATGATTACCATTAGCTTTATATATACCACCCCACTGACAAACCATTTTGTACCCTGTGGTGACTAAAGTGTACCAGAATTATTAACACAAATATTCATAATGGGTGGCACGGTGGCGCAGCAGTTAGTGTCGCAGTCACACAGCTCCAAGGACCTGGAAGTTGTGGGTTCGATTCCTGCTCCAATTTTGAAGTCGTGATACATACAGGTGTTTGTGAAGAAGGCCTCATCTACTGCACTATGACAGCAAACCTCAACTCAGCTTTCACCACACTCTGGCTTCCTCTGGAAACACCAGTTTCCCAGTCCTGATCTTTCAGCTGAATTATCAGATATAATGTTGTAGGTTCACCCTACAGAAAAACAGAAATAGACTTGGCATGACACACTAAGACATAATACTGACTTTCTGTTGACTGTGACTATTTTAGTTGGTGTGGCAACAGTTTACTTTATCATACTTAATGAGGGGGTCAGAGTTGTAAGTCAAGAAAAAACAAGTCAACAAGTCAATGCCTATACATCATGAAGAAAAATGCTTAAATAATGATCCCATACCTATTAACTATTAATTTATATTGGTGCCCCCCTCTGGAGTTTGGTGTTTTCTTACTGTGTCTGCATGGGTTTCCTCTGTGTGCTCCTGGTTTCCTCCCATGATCCAAACACACATTGGCAGGTGGATTGGCTACTCAAAAGTGTCCATTGTGTGAGTGCGTGAGTGAATGTGTGGGTGTGTGGTGCCCTGTGAAGGACTAGTGCCCTGTCTAGGGTGTGTTCCCACCTTGCGCAGTGTGATTCCAGGTAGTATGTAAATATTTTGTACCCACCACAACCTTGAACTGGACAAGCAGACAATGAATGAATACATGAATGAATGAAAGCACACAAGCCACATTGATGCAATAATTGTTAAATTATTATTTAGGTCAAATGTTTAAATCAAACCTGTAAGCTTTGAAGTCCTATCTCATCTCAACGTCAGTGTGGCGATGTGTATTTTAGGGAGTACAGCTGTAAATCCATTGCTGAACTGGTGAATTTTGTTCACTGTTAGAGTATGGATTCCATCAACCTCATCAGACAACTGTAAAAACAAAGCAGAACACAATAGATGAAAGCTTTATTATAATAATCCAATAAATTATATCAATAAAGACAATAGTGTAGCGCAAATAAGATAGAATAAGGAAACGATATTAGACAAATATTAATATAGTAGAATATTAATAATGGTCTTACAGTAAAATAACAAATATAAATCTAGTATTATATTATAGTACTATATTATAAATATTATAATAATATTATAGGGCGGCATGGTGGCGCAGCAGGTAGTGTCGCAGTCACACAGCTCCAGGGGCCTGGAGGTTGTGGGTTCGATGTGAGGAGTTGGTGTGTTCTCCCCGTGTCTGCGTGGATTTCCTCCGGGTGACTGTCTGTGAGGTGTGTTCTCCCCGTGTCTGTGTGGGTTTCCTCCGGGTGCTCCGGTTTCCTCCCACAGTCCAAAAACACACGTTGGCAGGTGGATTGGCGACTCAAAATTGTCCGTAGGTGTGAGTGTGTGCGTGAATGTGTGTATGTGTCTGTGTTGCCCTGTGAAGGACTGGCGCCCCCTCCAGGGTGTATTCCCGCCTTGCGCCCATTGATTCCAGGTAGGCTCTGGACCCACCGCGACCCTGAATTGGATTTGTGGTTATAGATAATGAATGAATGAATGAATGAATAATATTATACATATTATATATAATATTTTCAGAATTATAAAAGATACAATAATACTTATATGATGTTGGTTCACTTGCTACCAGCACTGGGCATTTGGTGACAATGCTGTTGATGCATCTGTTGACTTCCTTGCCTGATAAAATTACTGAAACCTTCAGATCTCTGCAACATTGAAAAGTGGCACATTTTCTAGCTTTTGCTTGAGTGAAATATGCAAGGTGTGCTGGAGGATGGACAGTATTGACTCAAAACATGTATGCTTTCATTAATAATCAGATCACAGCTTATACGTTTTAAAATATTATTACTAATTCTACAATATAATAAAATACATACTTGCATTAGTGTTCCCCACAACATTTATATTTCACAGTTAAACCTTTGGGAACATGAACATACTCCAAGTTATTTGGATACCTGAGTGGGAAAAAAATTGTCAGTCTAACAAAATATTGTATCATATGCAAATGTTTTGGTGCACCTAATAAAATTATATGCATTGATTTACTAAGTAAAAGTAATAACAGAGTACAATACATCAATATTTTACACACAACTTCAGATAAAAGTACCGTTCATCTGATGATTTTCACATATTTGGAAAAGCACAAATGTGGCCTGCGCAAATGTTATTGTATGATTTTACTTTCCAGCCCAACACTTTTGATATTTGGTTAACATTGGACGTCCATTGACGTTATCAATTGGTCCCAAAATAACTAACCTGTTTTCAACGCATTTCGGACGTCCATTGACGTTATCAATTGGTCCCGAAATAACTAACCTGTTTTCAACGCATTTCGGACGTCCATTGAAGTTGTCAATCAGTCCCAAAATAACGGACCTGTATTCAACGCATTTCGGACGTCCATTGACGTTGTCAATTGGTCCCGAAATAACAGACTCGTTTTCAATGCATTTCGGACGTCCATTGACGTTATCAATTGGTCCCGAAATAACTGACCTGTTTTCAACGCATTTCGGACGTCCATTGACGTTGTCAATTAGTCCCGAAATAACGGACTAGTTTTCAACGCATTTCGGACGTCCATTGACGTTATCAATTGGTTCCAAAATAACTGACTTGTTTTGAACGCATTTCGGACGTCCATTGACGTTATCAATTGGTCCCGAAATGACGGACTTGTTTTCAGCACATTTCGGACGTCCATTGACGTTGTCGATTGGTCCTGAAATAACAGACTTGTTTTCAATTAATTTTGGACGTCCACTGACGTTTAAAATATGTCCTTGACGGACCGACTACTTTTAGACCTTTTTTGAACGTCCAGGGACGTTCCTTGTTTACTGGGTTATTACCATCAGCTTCGACGAGTACCCTTATCTTATCCAGAATAATAAATGGTCCAGGACTGCCAATGGCATGGACCAACAGTGCCCCCGAGTGGACATTTGCGAAATCACTTTTCGCCCTCTCTCACTCTAAACATCATATCGGACGCATCCCAGCTAGCAAAATTGTATCGGCCCACACTCGAGCCGAATCACGCACGCCGGAACAAAAACACTCGGCCCGATGCCGGCACGTGGAGTCGGCATTGTCTCGGCCGTGACGTACGGCCGTAGAGTGGGCCGATAATTCTGGCCCAAGTCTGGGAAACTCTCGGCGCAGAATCGGCCGAGTGTTGTGGCTGAGGCGCGGCTCAAATGACTCGGCCCTAGTCCGGCAAGCCATAACTAAATCGCGATAACTGGACCACGGCCGAGTTTGAGCCAGAAGCACGCCATTAGTGCCAGACTCGGCCCAGATCTGGCTCATTATCGGTTGTAATAGTTCACACACACACACCCCTCCCTTCCCTCAGAAAACGGTACAATCAGGTTCATGGTGAAATAACTGCTTTATTAAATAACTTTTACACTCAGGAAAAAAGGTACATTATTGGTCACTAAAGGTACAAGTGTTTAAAAGTCCAGTTTTGTTCCTTAAAGGTACATTGCGTTCTCTTCTCCGGAGGGAGACATACATGTTTGTAGTATTTCATTATGGAAATGTCATATAACAAAAAATAACAAATAATAAAACAAATAATAAAAGTCCTGGAGATGAAACGGTGTATGAAATCAACACATTTTAAAATCTACAATTATAATATAATCATGTTTCCTAATTAAATGTACAAATATGTACAATTGAGGGTACCACCACAATGACAACATATCAGACAATGTAATATTAGTAAGTGTGCTTTTCATACAACCTTGAAACAGTGTAAACATACAGCAATTTCAATGTATACAAACAGTACATAAAATCAATAAATAGAAAATACATTTGTAATTGGCATTGAAATTTGAAATTGGCAGTGTCATGATTTCCTAAATCCAATTAACATTCAAAAACTGTTTTTCAAAAGAACAATTGGTTTTACACCCTAAGAACTGCCATTTAAATTCAGACTTTTCTTTTAAAATATACTATGCTAAGGCCATATAACAAATCGCTTAAAGTTCTCCAGTAGGTTTGGAAAAGTAAAAAAAAAAAAAAAAAAAAAAAAAAAAAGGCAGAAAGGTACTTTAAAACAGTTTGAGTTTCCTCAAATGTGTGGAAGTATACATTTGACACTTATTCATGGCACACATCAGTTTGATCAACAGTTTGCAAGCCTCTGCTGTGTTGTCACACTTTGTCAATACCTCACTGCCCTCAGGAATGATGGAAATATCAGCTGTATCCTCATCTCTGGCAGCCTGGAAAAGGGATCTTCAGGACGTGCAGTGAAGTGAAAGAACGCTCAAATGTAATCACCTCAGTTGTACTCCTTGTTGAATTCCAGCTCTATAATTAAACATATAGAGATTATGTACATGTTCTGTTCTTTTCAATATATTTTCTATAAAAATATTTAATGAAAAACTGTGAACTGCTTATGCATGCAGATTCATTAACTACAGAACTTCAAATGTAAAAGATTATCAGGTTATAGTACAAACGATTATACAAACGATTATGCTACAACCAATACTAAAGATCTCATCTAAACTTGAATTAACCTCCTATCTGCTTTTCTCCCTGCCACCTGCATTTTTCACTGCCCCACTAGTTTTCTTACTGCAGTCCATCTTTACATAATTACATTAAGAAAATTAATTAGTTCATGTTCATAGTTAATTTTGAAAAAATTAACTAACTTCACAGCTCCAAAAATAAACTACTTCACATGTAGTTTATACTACTACACGTATAGCAGTTTATAGAATAACGTACGTAACATTAACGATGTTAACTACATTTGGGCGATACCAAAATACATATGTATCCGAAAATATAAGGTTAAATTGAAATACTTACGGGATGAAGCTGCTCGCGCGCCGCGGTCACAGAAAAGAGCGCGAAACTTCATCGTCTTCTTCTTCTGTGTTTTTACAGCGGTTCGCTTCTGCCACCTTCCGTTTTCTCATTCAGAGTTCATTCATTTTAAAGCTGCCATCTTCAAAAACTTAAATAACAATTTCCTCCCTTCAGCACCGCACTGTCTCCTTATTAACCATATTTATCATAATCATTTCTGTCATTCATGTCCCAATCATTACATCAATATTCTAAAATAGTACAGAACAGAGCTTACCTATAACTGTATGGCATTTAACAAGTTAAAATAATATTTCTATTTATTTAACACTTATTACATCATTTTCCAGATAGTTACCAGTATTTTCTTTCATTTTTAAATGTGGGCCACATACAATTAATACGCAGTATTTAATAAAATGACCTGATCGGTGTAGTGTGCTAACTGCAATGGCAATCGCCTCGCAAGCCGACAGTGCCAACGTGCAACCGGACTTGGGCCATATACAGGGTGCCGCATTCATGCCGAGACGGCAGCCAGCCGACAGTGCCAACGGGCAGCCGGAACTGGGCCACATGCAGGGTGCCACATTCACGCCGAGCCTCATCTAGCCGATAGTGCCAACGTGCAGCCAGAATTGGGCCAGATGCGGTGTGCCGCATTCACGCCGAGACGGCAGCCAGCCGACAGTGCCGAGCCTGAGCCGGAATCGGCCCAGATCTACCTTGCTAGCTGGGATATGTGCCAAACATGTTTTATTTCTAAACATGTTTTATGCAATGTGTTATTAATGTTATCCTCTGTTATTCTCAGGTGATTGTCTACTAACTAACCGAGTGATGTGAATTACTGTTTCAATCACGAAGAAAAATCCCTGTCTCAATTTAGAAAGATGAATTAATTTCTGACATCTGGAATAGTTGGTAATGTACGATATATATATATATATATATATATATATATATATATATATATATATATATATATATATATATATTTGATAAAAATAATCCAGTACACTCATTATGCTATATTCAAGTATGTATGAAGTATATTTTATTCATTATTCGTATTCGCCAGAAAAAAATTGTGATCTCTCTCTCTCCTCTCTGAAACGTGAAGAAAGTCACGTGAACCTCAGACCCAGGAACCAATCAGAGAACGAGACCTCCCAAATGGGCGTGACCGCGCCACCTATGAAAAAGGGAGTCGTGTTCCTGCTTTTTTTTTCTTCTTGAACTCTCTTGTAATTCCTTGCACGCTTCACATTTTCGCTCTTCACGTTTTCTCTTGTACTTTTCTTCTCGTCTACGCTGACAAGCCGACTCTTTAAAGACTCTTAAAAGAAAAGGACCTTCATGCAACTTACAGGGGATGCCTTGTGTCAGTTAGCATTGCAATACAGAAACTAAAAGAGTAAACGTCGATTAATTTTCAGTAATCTTTTCTTTTTTTGTGTGTTCGTGTTTGCAGCCCAATCCAAGTTTAATTTTACGACTGATCAAAGCAGGTGAAACTTATTTTGGCCAGAATAAGGACCACCGTTGAAATCATAAAAAAGTATTAGCTAATTAATTCGTAAAACTTTCCCTAACTTTCCCCAACTAACCAGCCTAACTTGAGCTGTAACAAGTCAAACACTGGAAGAACAGAGCGAAAATCTGCTGGACCCATCGGCTAGGTGATCATAACGGAAAAAGAGAAAAAAGTAAGCTAAATTCCTCATCTTCAGAGCTGATATCGGACTAAATCTCTTGATAAAAGTATACCCTAATTAAATAATTTAGCAACACATCCTTCACAAGTCATATAGCCTAGCCAAGTATTAAATTCGAACTGGTTTCACCTGCGTTGATTCCATGAGATTTTAATGATTGTGCTATGTTTATCAACCTATTATCTTTCCTTTTAATAAAGTGTTTCCATTATTTGAAATAATACAGTGTGTGGAGTTTGTTCCTTAAGAGTCTGAAAATCCTGAGAACTCATTCCCTAGCGTTGACAGTATTTCAATCTTTAATAAATGATTATTTTTGCCATTTAATTCACTACTAATAATAATAATTATTATTATAAGTGATAATTACCATTAAACATAACCAACTCAAATACTGTTACTCCGCTACAATTGTTTCCGGTCATTATGACATCATCAGTGTTCCGTCGGTCTGCTGCCTGGCCCACAGGCCAGCTATTGCTCCCGGTCATTGTGACATCATAAGTGTTGCGTAGGCCTGCTGCCTTGCCCACAGGCCAGGTATTGCTCCGGGTCATTGTGACATCGTCAGTGTTACATCGACCTGCTGCCTGGCCCACAGGCCAGCTATTGCTCCGGGACATTGTGACATCGTCAGTGTTCCGTCGGTCTGCTGCCTGGCTCACAGGCCAGCTATTGCTCCCGGTCATTGTGACATCATAAGTGTTCCGTAGGCCTACTGCCTTGCCCACAGACCAGCCATTGCTCCGGGTCATTGTGACATCGTCAGTGTTACATCGGCCTGCTGCTTGGCCCACAAGCCAGCTATTGCTCCACTAAACAAATTGTGAATAAAAACTGAATACAATGATGTGGAGGTGCCAACATCTAATATTATATTCAGAATAGAACACAAATCAGAGATCAAAAGTTTAAACTGAGAGAATGTATAATTTTAAGGAAAAAATGTGTTGTTTCAAAATTTCATGGCATCAACAAATCCCCAAAAAGTTGGGACAAGGCCATTTTTTACCACTGTGTGGCATCCCCCTTCTTCTTATAACACTCAACAGAGATCTGGGGACAGAGGAGACCAGTTTCTCAAGTTTAGAAATAGGAATGCTCTCCCATTCATGTCTAATACAGGCCTCTAATTGTTCAATCGCCTTGGGTCTTCTTTGTCGCACCTTCCTCTTTATGATGCGCCAAATGTTCTCTATAGGTGAAAGATCTGGACTGCAGGCTGGCCATTTCTGTACCCAGATCCTTCCCCTACGTAGCCATGATGTTGTGATTGCTGCAGAATGTGGTCTGGCATTATCTTGTTGAAAAATGCAGGGTCTTCCCTAAAAGAGGAAGACGTCTAGATGGGAGCATATGTTGTTCTAGAACCTGAACATAGTTCTCTGCATTACTGGTGCCTTTCCAGACATGCAAGCTGCCCATGCCACAAGCACTCATGCAACCCCATACCATCAGTGATGCAGGCTTCTGAACGGAGCGTTGATAACAACTTGGGTTATCCTTGTCCTCTCTGGTCCGGATGACATGGCGTCCCAGTGTTCCATAAAGAACTTCAAATCATGACTCATCTGACCACAGAACAGTCTTCCATTTTGCCACACTCCATTTTAAAAGACCCCTGGCCCAGTGCAAACGTCTGAGCTTGTGGAGCTTGTTTAGAAATGGCTTCCTCTTTGCACTGTAGAGTTTCAGCTGGCAACGGCGGATGGCACGGTGGATTGTGTTCACTGACAATGCTTTCTGGAAATATTCCTGAGCCCATTCTGTTATTTCCTTGACAGTGGCTTTCCTGTTTGAGGTGCAGTGACGTTTAAGGGCCTGGAGAACACGAGCATCCAGTAGAGTTTTACGGCCTTGACCCTTACGCACAGCAATTGTTCCAGATTCTCTGAATCTTTTGATGATGTTATGCACGGTTGATGGTGATAACTTAAAAGTCTTTGGTATTTTACGCTGGGTAACACCATTCTGGTATTGCTGCACTATCTTTCTGCGCAACAATGGTGGAATTGGTGATCCTCTTACCATCTTGGCTTCAGAGAGACACTGACACTCTGAAAAGCTCTTTTTATACCCAATCATGTTGTCAATTGACCTAATTGGTGTTAATTGGTCTTCCAGCTGTTCGTTATATGCTCAATTTCCTTTTTCCAGCCACTTATTGCTATTTGTCCCAACTTTTTTGGAATTTGCTGACACTGTGAATTTTTGAATCAACATATTTTTCCTTTAAAATGTTACATTTACTCAGATTAAACTTTTGATCTGTGATCTATGTTCTATTACGAATAAAATATTGACATTTGCCATCTCCACATCATTGCATTCAGTGTGTGGGTGTCCTCTGTGTGCTCCGGTTTCCTCCCACAGTCCAGAAACACATGTTGATAGGTGGATTGGTGACCCACGTGTCCATAGGTGTGAGTGTGTGAGTGAATGTGTGATTGTGTGTTGCCATGTGAAGGACTGGCACCTCCTCCAGGGTGTATTCCCGCCTTGTGCCCAATGATTCCAGGTAGACTCTGGACCCACTGCGACCCTGAACTGGATAAGCAGTTACAGATAATGAATGAATTAATGAATGTTCAATAAACTGACGTTTTTTATCATAATAGTGTGTGTACATTGTACATTGTACAGTGTTTATGTTATCATTAAGCATAAAGGCCTATTAAAATACTGGGGGTGTATAAAAAAACAGACAATTAAATCGTTAATCACAATTACTTGTATGACAAATAATCGTCAGTTAAAATTTAATGATCGTGACAGCCCTAGTCCAGACACAGACACTGTCCTATAAGGACCTGGGCCAGTAACTGATAAACTAAGAGCTTTTTAATTGTTAACAGAGTGTTTTTGTTTTAATTACTCTTCTAGTCAATTCATAGACTAATCACATGTGTTTCTGCATATCACACATTAGGCTACTCAGCCAATCAGATCTGCTCATTATGATGAGCGCTATGACTCAATTGAGTGACACACAGACACCGCTGTCCTGGAGCCAGTGAAAATAGCCCAGTGAAAAAGCTTTTTTGGGACACTTTCAGGATGACAGTGTTGTGTGAGGTAAATCCAGCCAGAAATCTTTAAAATAAGGGTACGATTACGGGTTGAAATTCTCATGACGCTGAACATGGATTCCCGTCCATCAGCATTAAAAGCCAGTCAGCTTGCTGTTAACGGATAAAGTCCTGCCCTCCAGCAATAAGAATTAATCCGATTGCTGGTTATGTAAAGCAGTAAGTCAACAGCAAATACTAAAGTCAAAAGGGACTTTATTTACATATGCATTTTTTTTCAAAATCATTGTTTTATTTGTGCGGCACGGTGGCGCAGCAGGTAGTGTCGCAGCCACACAGCTCCAGGGGCCTGGAAGTTGTGGGTTCGATTCCTGCTCCGGGTGACTGTCTGTGAGGAATTGGTGTGTTCTCCCCGTGTGGGTTTCCTCCGGATGCTCCAGTTTCCTCCCACAGTCCAAAAACACACGTTGCAGGTGGATTGGCGACTCAAAAGTGAGTGTGTGAGTGAATGTGTGTCTGTGTTGCCCTGTGAAGGACTGGCGCCCCCTCCAGAGTGTATTCCCGCCTTGCGCCCAATGATTCCAGGTAGGCTCTGGACCCACTGCGACCCTGAATTGGATAAGCGGTTACAGATAATGAATGTTTTATTTGTAAATGTTATTTGAGGTGACAAAAGGACGTTTTATTTAAAGTATTTGTTATTTATAATATTTTAAAATCTTGCTGAAATATATTGAAATGTAACTGAAAGTGTAATTCTGTTTGAAGTTGTTAACTGCATAAAATGTTGCCATAACTACAAGGATACATCAATATGCAGGATATGGAACTTATCATCATGCACCTGTGTTTATCCCTAAATTCTGTGCTCCTCATGTCCTCATAAATATGTTCTCCTAAATGCTGCAGTTCATCCTAGAATTGTTAAACCTGTGGGAGGTTTGGATATGGATGGGTTTTTATGTCAGTCTCAGTTCAGTGATGATTAAAACTGCACATAAGCTTTACTCAACATGATAAAGTCAGCAGAAGCTTCTTGCTCCATTTAACTCCAGCTCACATTTTCACAGGGTGAGGATGTTTCTGAAGCATTTAACACATCACTTTAATTTACCAGCTGAAAGTTAAAGGAGTGCACAACATAAGCCACAACCCAGTCTGTATGGAGCAGAGACAAAGGTCTACACTGTCCCCTGGTGGAGTATAGAGTTCAGACAAGTCACAGAGTTTTAATGTGGGTCATTCTCAGCGCTGTAGTGACATTGACATGGTGGTGTGTTAATGTGTGTTGTGTTGGTACGAGTGGATCAGACACAGTAGCATTGCTGGAGTTTTTAAAATCCTCACTGTCACTGCTGGACTGAGAATAATCCACCAACCAAAAAGAGAACAGCTTCCTGTGGGCCGTGTCCTCTGTCTAGTGATGAAGGACTAGTGGATGAACAACACAAACTTTGCAGAGACAGCTACTGTTACTCACTTTACATCTATAAGGTGGACCAACGAGGTAGGAGTGTCTAACAGAGTGGACAGTGAATGGACACAGGGTTTAAAATAATATTATCCTTAATTTAAGCTTATGATTTAAATTTTTTCATGTATGTGTTGTGTTTGTGTGTGTATTCCTACAAAATAATAAACAACATTCTTACAGTGATGTGTCCAGGTTGCTCAGGCATTTCTACTGAACTCTTCCCTGCCCTTGGCCAGATGTTTGATGTTTGATTGATGTTTCCCTGACAGCTCCAGAGCACAGAATAGGTATTAAAGTTTTTAAAGTAACTGAAACTTGTTATGCTGTAAATTTTCTAAAGTAACTGAAACTTGTTGTGTTGTAAAGTTTCTAAAGTAACTGAAACTTGTGCTGTAAAGTTTCTAAAGTAACTGAAACTTGTTGTGCTGTAAAGTTTCTAAAGTAACTGAAACTTGTGCTGTAAAGTTTCTAAAGTAACTGAAACTTGTTGTGTTGTAAAGTTTCTAAAGTAATTGAAACTTGTTGTGCTGTAAAGTTTCTAAAGTAACTGAAACTTGTTGTGTTGTAAAGTTTCTAAAGTAACTGAAACTTGTTGTGCTGTAAAGTTTCTAAAGTAACTGAAACTTGTGCTGTAAAGTTTCTAAAGTAACTGAAACTTGTTGTGCTGTAAAGTTTCTAAAGTAACTGAAACTTGTGCTGTAAAGTTTCTAAAGTAACTGAAACTTGTTGTGTTATAAAGTTTCTAAAGTAATTGAAACTTGTGCTGTAAAGTTTCTAAAGTAACTGAAACTTGTTGTGTTGTAAAGTTTCTAAAGTAACTGAAACTTGTTGTGCTGTAAAGTTTCTAAAGTAACTGAAACTTGTGCTGTAAAGTTTCTAAAGTAACTGAAACTTGTTGTGTTGTAAAGTTTCTAAAGTAACTGAAACTTGTGCTGTGAAGTTTCTAAAGTAACTGAAACTTGTTGTGCTGTAAAGTTTCTAAAGTAACTGAAACTTGTTGTGCTGTAAAGTTTCTAAAGTAACTGAAACTTGTGCTGTAAAGTTTCTAAAGTAACTGAAACTTGTTGTGTTGTACGTTTCAAAAGTAACTGAAACTTGTTTTATTGTACGTATCAAAAGTAACTGAAACGGGGGTAGGTTTCTGTGTGGTGAATACATACAATTGTTTGACCGTGAAGCAGCCTGATTGGTGGAAGCACTGAGATAGTTTTTTATTTTATTTTATTTCTTCCTTTCTATTACACTGAATAAAAGTCTTAGAATGGAGGAATTAGTCATACATTTCTAAACATGGTTCAAAGGAACTGTTTAATGGGATTGAGAATATTGTGGACGAACCCTATAAGTGGGCAATTTCCCAATTCAAAAACGATCCTAAAATGCCCAAGAATAAGAAAAAGAAAATTGCAAATGCTCTTTATGCCATCTTTGCCTCATATAAACTAACCAGGAAAAGGTTAAAGGAAGCAGAGACACAGAGAGATGCACTTGAGATGGAAAATACAGTGATACACTCAAATTAGTGAAAACATAATGTCTATGAAAAATTACCAAGCAGGGGAGACAATTCTGAAGGAGGAAATAGTCAGACTAAAACAAGAAATCTCTAATTATAAGATGGACAATAACAGACTTGTATAATCTGTGGAAAGGTTATCAAGCGATCTACAGCAGACTAGATCAGCATGTCAGTTTATGTTAAAAAATATGTCTGCCCAATTAGCTGAAGGACTAGATAGTGAGGGAACAATAGATTCCAAAACACCATTGGATCAAATCAGAAATCAAACACATTTTCAGAACATGTATGAAACAAACCCAAATTGGAAGGAAGCTTCTCTTCCACAAAACAGCCATGATCACTACTCTAATCGTACTACAAGGTTTCCTATGTCACCACTGCTTTCTTCCACCACGGTTCCCCCCCTCGGAGAGGAAGAAAGTAGTGCTGTCACAACTACTACTGTCCGTGCTCTGAATCCCACTGTACTGGAATCATTAATCAAAAATGTGGGAAAATTTGATCCAGTAAAACACGATCCCCTAAATTTCTTAGACAAATTGGAACAGCACGCTGACATTCATAGGTTAACAGATGCAGATGCTTGTGTTGTCTTGATTATGTGTCTTCCCTCTACTCTAGGCCGAGCTCTTTCAGATAAAGTTAAAAATAAAAAGGCTAACCAGGCAGAAAGAAAACAGGCATTGTTTTAGAAGCAAGAGTCATTAACTGGGAAAAAATCACAGAGGTTACCATGCAAAAAGGGGAGCATCCTGTCGCATTCTCAGAGAGACTCATGGATGCATTCTTAACCTACAGCGATATTGTGGACATTACTACACAAGACCAGAGATTTAAATCTGCTCTGATTGCACAAAGTGATGGTTTCACCCGTGCCGCCATTGCAATGCATGTGACCTATATGTCTACCTATGATGAGATCATTACTAAAATGACTCAGTTTTACAATAGTAGTAGCGGTAATAAAAAATCCATCCCCATAGCAGCCATCAATGGTAAACTTTCCCATCAGAATACAGCTCAAAGAAATGTTTCCTGGAAGAATGAAGGTCAGATAGCTAGAACGGCTGATGAGAGACCACCACCTTATAATCCTAATGCAATCTTAGTGTGTTATTCTTGTGATAAAGAGGGACATATTGCTAGAGAATGCAAATCTACTTTGAGGCATGGATCTCCAAAGATGTTCCCAAACTCCAAGGTGCATAAATAGCTCAGGGAATTGCAAAAAGCAATGAAGACACTGAGCACAGAGAACAGTGAATTACGGGCTGCTCTAGGTGAATTGCAAGCAGCAATAGAGAAACTGAGCATAGACAACTGTGAATTACAGGCTGCTCTAGGAAGAGCAGACTGTAAATCTCTGCATGGTTCTGCATAGGAATCACAGGACTCTGTGATACCTGTAGTACTTATGCCATGAAACAGTATTGTAAGCCAATTTTAAATGTTATTGGAGGTCAGTGCAATGATTGGCTATTGAAGATATTAAACACATAAAATAAAAATGATGCATTTGTGAAATCCGTAATAACCATTCATTAGTGGTTTTGTGTTCACCATCTTTTCCGATGCAAGATGAAACAGGTCGGCCCATTTGACATTGTTGTGTATTCACACCACAATATGAATATTGGTGTTTGTTTGTGCTGCCATTTGGCACAAACCCCCCACTGACAGGTCTGACACTCAGCAGCTAAAGCTGTGTGATAAGGAGGGGAGGGACAAGGTGTGCAGGCAGCTTTCATACAAAAATATAAACATTTGTGCTTCACATCATTATTTAGTGCTACAACTAATATTAGGGAAAACATGAGTGACTCTAAAGAAGGGCTTTGAGCAGAACCACAATATTTAGAATGTGGGGATCAAACTCAAAGTGAAGACTCCCTATTCCCCCACAAAGCGGTTAGCGCTTCCTCACTTCTCTTAGAGTCTAGAACTCTCATGGTTAGGTAGGGACAGTAGTAGCACTATTTAATATGTGAAAGTCCACAGTTATTTTAATAACAGATGCCATCAAAACAGGATAGTGCTGTTGCTTTGTTTATGCATTTCAAGCTATGGAAGCTATGGTGGATAAAGAGATGCCAGCAGATACTCTACTCAGCAACCTGAAACCAACTGAAATACAGATGACGACGGAAGATGCAACACTTAAAGCATTCATCTCTCCTACTGTCTTAAATGAAATTAACTCAAATGAAAACAAAAAGTGCTATCAAAAAGGGAGAGATATTAGGATGTATATATTTTTTTTATTTCTTTTATATACTTTCCTTTCACATTCCAAATTTACAACCTTTCATTAACTGATCAAGCTGACAAAGCTGAGGTTGGTGTTTAATGTGTAATGTTGTGGTGTGTGTGTGTGTGGTTAGTTTTCACATTCCAACTTCCTCAAACACTTCATTTTGGCAGTTCCACTGAATGTGATGTTTGTTGAATGAGACTCCAAGAAATCTTGTTAATGTTTGTTTTTTTACTTGTTATTTTCTCATTCTCTTCTTCCTTGTAGAGGAACTGTTATGATAGTTTACTATTAGAGCAAGTATGTACCAGTGTGTTTTGAGGCACTTCTCCAATGATGGGTAAGACTTCTCAAGCCAGTGAGGGGCAACCTAAGGCAGGAGGGTGTCGACCACTGGGTATCACTCAGAAAATTTATGTATAGTAAGTAGTTGATGTGATGCTTCAAAAGCATCAAAGGGGGGAACTGTAAGAAATTACAGCATGGACCCAAATGTGACTGGCTTGACTTGCTGCAATCAACAATATTAATATCATAATAAATGTTCCAAACCAGTGTGTCTTCCTAGAGATAGGTTGACCATTTGGCATATTTAGTATATAAACAGGCAAAGCAGGAAGAGCCACAACAGCTCTCACTGTGGGACCAGAAGACCTAATCAATATCAAGGGAGGTTTATTACTGAGTAATCAACAACCACCACAGACAAAGTGAACTAGTCTAAACATGAAGGTGATAGAACTCAATACACATTAAGTGCCTCACAGATGACAGGGTTCCATGTGTATTGTGGTCCTTAGGAGTAGCTGAGATGGAAGGCGGTATTGTCAAACTATATAAGCTGTGTTTTTCTATTACTCAATGTTCAGTCTAGCTCCGCTGAATCCATGGTACATCTTTGTATCTTGCAACTGCTTGCTGTAATAAAGGTTTTCCATTTTTCATCAATTTTTGAGAGACGTCCCATTTTTTCCTACAGAACCAAATGTCAAACATCAGCTGACGTCTTAGGATGTAGGAGAGGGATTGGTGGACATGGTCAGAGAGGAAATTTCAGTTAAAGGGACAATCTTTCTAGCATTTATATAATCTCTCTGAGGTTACATATGTAGTTTTATACAAGAGCAATCGGCACGGGCGGTTTGTTCCTTAGGGCAATGGTGCAACGCAGCACCAAAAGGGAAAGGAAAGATTTTTTTTTTCTTTCATTCTACTTCATTAAAAACCCATGGCTCTGTATTAACCAAGCTCTGACAGACAGTTTGTCTTGTCTCATTAAGTTTTGTTTTGTACAGTCCCTCTTCTTTTTTTGAGCAGTTTTAAGATGGTGGAAGATTGCCCCACACACGTCTCATAGACTCTCATGATAAGGCTCTAAGCTGCAGAGCCTTCAGTACATTCTCAGTGGGTTCAGAGAAGGCTCGCCCCAATATACCTTCATAATTACACAAGGTGAGGTGTGTTCCCTACATTGCTCACTATGTAGTGAATTATATAGGGAATAGGGCACTGATTAATTTTGAGCACAAACCTGTACAGATGCCCGGAGACACCAGAGCCATGTACAGAGAACAGCTAATGATCTGGACAGTACGACTTCCATGAACTTCACAATACTCTTTATTCTGGAACTTCTGCACCTAAAATAAAATATCTGAAGACTGAAGAGAAAAAATATATAGAATTCTATAGTAGTGAAAATGCTGGTCTTCAAAATATCTGTGAGGGCAACTCAATTGCAATTTATTTGTTTATGACCACAGTTGATTGTTGATTAGCTATAGAGGCAAAGTAACTTTATTTAGAAGACCTTTATAATGAACTCCTGGATAAAGCTCTCCACAAATACAGTACAGTATGTAGATAAAGAGAAAGCTTTATGAATCTAGTGGTTACTGATACTATTTTTATATGAGGTGACCACAGAAATAAAACTCACAGCGAGCCATCAACAGAGTTGCCTACTTCGAGGTAAGTTTCCCCTACTCTGTCATTCTTTACTTTCCTTTGTTTTTCCACACCTCTGCTCACTCACTCAGACCTGAGGGTGAATATAGATCAGTGAGAACCCCAGCATGATTCTAGGGCGTGAATCCCGTTTCACCCCTTGCCCATACCACTTACATGTTTTCTAGAGGTGGGGGCCTCAGTTCTTGTTGGGATAGAGGGGTGGGGTGAAGTGTGAGCACTTCAAACTGAGATTCAGATTGTTCTAGGAAGCAGGACTGTTCCAAAAACCAGGACACTTTTAACAGGCTACAGTGGAAAAAACTTGTGAAATGCCTCATCATTTTTTCCCACACATGTGCTATCAGAATTGTTATGGACTTCTTCAGAGAACGAAAAAAAAGAAAGGGATTTTCAGAGCCTGCTATAAGAGTTTAAGGACTGGCATTTCAGCGCTGTGCGAGGAGTAACAGTGAGTGGGAGTATTGGCAGCAGACAGCGGAGACACACAGAACCAGACCAGAGGATCGTGTGGATGGCAACACTGACATGAGTACAGTTAGAGACGGACAATGGTTGCAGATTGAAGCTAGACCCAAATGCCGTGCTTTGTATAGTTTTGTAGGCTCATCTTCAACTCCTGGTACCACAGCCGATCCAGCAAATTCAGTTGCTAAACCTAACACTGCTGCGCAGAGACCACAGCCCAGAACCAGACTAGAATATCGATCTTACTAACATCAGCTGAAAAATGAATTTGAACCACTGCATGACCTTTGCGAGAATAACAAACACAGTGAACACAACACAGAAAGTGCCAGAAGTGTCAGCCGGACACAACACCCTAACAAACTTACAGCAGACGCCCTGATCAGATAGCTCTTTTAAAAATCAGATCTCTCACAAACAAATCACACTTAGTTAATGATTTTATTACAGCACATGGACTGGATTTTATACTTTTAACAGAGACTTGGCTAAATGAATCTTAATGGAGTTGGCTCCTCCAAACTTGCTGTCTTTTATTTTAACTGACTTTGTACTGAGATGCTGTCTTATATTTCTACTGACATTGACCATTTTGTTATTGCTGGTGACTTTAACATACATACTGACAATCTTAAGAACTGTTTTGCCAAGGAACTACATGACATATTGGACTCTTTTGGTCTTTCACAACATGTTACAGGGAGTACACATTGTCACGGTCACACACTGGATGTCATAATCTCAAAGAGTCTCAACATAAAGGTCACTGTGGAGGATGTCACATTGTCAGATCACTAAAGTCATCACTGATGTAACTACACAATGTAAACAATCTGACTCTGTTGATGATATGCTGAATAGCTTTAATTAAAAAATCGTCAGTGTTATGGATGAGACTGTGCCAGTTATAGTGAAGGCTATGTCATGCCAACAGAAAGCACCATGGAGAAACACTTCTGTTGTTCAAATCCAAAAGAGGGAACATCGCAAGGCAGAATGCAGATGACGTAAAATGAGTCTTCATATTCACAAAGAAATCTACAAAGATAGGCTACGTGAATACAACATGACAATATGCAAAACACAAAAATCGTATTTCTCTAGCATCATCAACAACATTTACAACAGCAAAATCAAGCGCTTAGTACATCCATAATCCAACAATGTGTCTGCACCCTCTCCATCACTTCATAAAGACACCTTAGTTAAAAGCCATCCATTTGTAGTCTTGACACACGACCAACCAAATTTGTGTGTCTCACACTATAGCACCAGGATAACTCCACATTGTAAACACCTCTTATGTCGGGGGTCTTTCTGAGCTCTCTAAAAACTGCAGTTGTAAAGCCTCTTCTAAAAAAGAAAAATTTAGATCTTCTGTCTTTAGGAATGAGTCAGTTAGTCTTGCCTCAGGTGAAAACTAAATATGAAGAAGCAGTGTTTAGCTACTATGCCGCTCTTAAATGGAACTAGCTGACTGAAAATATAAGAAGAGCCTGACTTTAGGCACTTTTAAATCAAGACTTAAAACATTCTTGTTTGAGCAGGCTTACAGCTCAGTTTAAAATACTCTGCACTTTTTATTCTGTAATGGCTCTTTACTTCTTTTCTTTTATTGTATTTTAAGTTGTCTGAAGCATTTTTATCATGTTTTCTTTTACTCCTTTTATTGCACTATTTTAATTGTTTTAATGGACTTTTATGATTTGTATTCTTGCTTTTAATTTAACTGTTTTCTTTTCTGTAAAGCACTTTGAATTGCTCTTGTATGAAAGGTGCTCTATAAATAAACTTGAACTTGCCTTGGCATGCCTTGCCTTTAATTCAGAACAAGCAGAAGCAGCACTAGTAGTAGCAGATGTTTCTGCAGTTAGCTGTAAATTTCCAGTTCCATCTTAAATATTGAAGCAATTACATATTAGAGCCTGAAGATACTGCAACATTTAAGGTGGATCTAAAAGGTTTGAACAAAAAATCTGCAGAATAAGAATCTGAGTTCAGCTCATGCATGGCATTTCTCATGCTGAGGAATGATTAACTTTGCTGTAGAGAAATTATTCCTACTCTGCGCTCCTACAGCTGTCTTGAATTAGCTGTATCAGAACCCCCAACCCCCCACCCCCCCTTAAGCGCTGCTCTTTTTCTGTTCTGATTACGTATCATGATCTTGAAGGGTCTTTCCGTTTTGTAGGGGAGAGTTTAACCACTACACCCTGTAAATCAGCTACAAGGGGCAAGAGGACCCTCCAAAACAAGGGGGAGGGGCGAAATTAACCCTAGGTTGGTTGAAGACATGAGAGTGGTTCTAAATCAGTGTCCTGTGTGGTTCTGGGTGGTGTTATCTGTGGTCATTAGCTGTAGTCTGCTGGTGAATGGATGAGTTTGCTCTGAGTTCAAATTTCCAGCATCAGGTCAAAACATAATGATAAATTACACTCAGATAAAATTAGAACCATATCACAGCTCTGTGTACAGGAACACATTCCTCCGCTGACTGTAGCGCTCCGAGCTATGGACACAACCCTCGCAGAACATGTCTGTTCTTCCACACAGCTTAGAACGAGGAGATATGACACCAGAAAAGCACACCAGGTGCACTGCTACCACTGATGTCCATCAGTGACACAAAACCATTGTCGTGAACACTCCATCTACAAGTGCAAGTTAAAATTCTACCATGCACATTTAAAGCCATATAGCAACAACACCCAGAAATGCAGTTGGTTTCTCTGGGCCTGAGCTCATCTGAGATGGACTGACTCAAAGTGGAAAAAGTGTCCTGTGGTCTGACGAGTCCACATTTCAAATTGTTTTTGGAAATCATGGAGTTCGTATCCTCTGGGCCAAAGAGAAAAAGGTCTGTCCGGATTGTTATCAGCGGAAAGTTCAAAAGTCAGCATCTCTAATGGTATGGGGGTGTGTTAGTGCCCATGAAGCACTAAATACGACAACAGAGAGCCCGGATTGTTGAGCAACTGAAGTTGTACATCAAGCAAGAATGGGAAATAATTGCACCTACAAATCTTCAACAATTAGTGTCCTTGGTTCCCAAACGCTTATTGGGTTGTAATTATACATTATAATATAATATGTGGTAACACTATATTTTATAGCCTATGTTTTAGTGTGTATTCTCCCTTATTTAACTTCTCTATAGGAATCAGTTACTGAGCAGTTCCTACTTGCAATTAGGACTACATTGTAAGTACAGGGAAAGTACACTTCTCTCATCTCGTCTTATGGGTCTGGAGACAACACGCCAGTCACTCAGACCCCCTTCGGAAGGGGGCTTGTGTCCTTCGGAAGGGGTCTTGTGTCAGGCCATGTCCCATCTGTTGTGGACAGCTGAGCCAACCACGCAATGGACATGACTGTAGCAGTCCAGAGAGGAACAGGAGCCAGGATCCGTGGGAAGCGTAACGAGATCATTAGAGAAATACAGCTTATACCTGGAAGTCCTTATATGGCCACAAGTCCCACCGCAGGGCTCTGAGATCAGACACATGAGTGTGGACACACAACAAGTTTCTACTTTAATAGTCTGTATTTACACTTAGTTTATGCAACGGTACGTGACTGGGTGTGTGGGGTGGGTGTGGGGTCAGGCAGGTTGAATATGTAGGCCTACATATGGCCTACATATTCAACCTGCCTGACCCCACACCCACCCCACACAGTTGGATGCAGAAATGTAAAGTGACCCATGACTGAACTGTATTCAGAGGAAACCTGAAGATGATTTAAAAACCCTCTCAGCTGGTCACTTCATCTGAGATTTAGAAGACGATAGGTGTGTGAGGTCATCATCAACATGCCATTCCCATACACACACACACACACACACACACACAGACATCCCAGCAGCAGCAGTATGGAGTGTGTGGAGCTAAGGAATTTCTTCACTATCGCTCAGTTTATTAAATCCAGATGTGCCCAGGGGTTGAAGGCCGGAGCACCCGCTAACTTTAAGAATTATGTTTTTTTTGAGGTGGAAATCCTTGACCCCAAGAGCAAGGCCCAGCTCTGCTTCCTGGACAAGGTGCGTCTTCTAACTTTTTATTTCCAAGGGGTGACTGGGTTTGGTTTGTAGGACAGTGTTTAGAATCTTCTAATCGTTTATCTATCGGCTATATTCAGATGCTCCTCATATCACTCCACAGGCATATTCTGAGTGAAATTATGTTTTCTGCAAGTTTTAGAGCAACTTCTATTAACTGTGAATGGCTTTAATGTTGTGCTGGGAAAGAAAGAAATTCTAAAATAAGTTGCAAGGTTTTATGCAGGTCAGGTTTAATCTCAACTCTGCAGAAATGTGAGCTAATAAACAATCAGTGTTTGTTAAGTTGTTCAGGAACTGTGGATATTTCACTCAGAAAATCAAACACAGCTTTTCATTTTACTAATGTGTTTGTAAATTATTTTATGAAATGTAGAAATGGTGCAGATCTGAATAGAGTGTTCAGTTATAGAGTGTGTGTGCTGTTTGTGGTTTGTGTGTGATATCAGATTCTCCTGAGAGTTTATAAACCACAGAACTGAAATCTTATCAATAATCAAATGAAGCTTAGAGAAACTGAGGGGAGTGTCTCGGGCAGAGTTACGAACAAACCCTGAACATTTCACACCTCCCTCCTCTTTACTCCTTTACTCCCATACTCTCCTGTTTCTCATGTTCCTGCCCTCTTTCTCTCTGTGCAGGGCCATCCCTAATTATTGATGAATAGGGTGACTAAGCTTTAACCAGTGATTGATGAATAGGGTGACTAAGCTTTAACCAGTTAGGTCTAGGGGTAATTGCCTCATAGCAGCAAGGTTCTTTGATGAGGTACAGATTAAGCAAAGCCACAAGGAGCTGCTTGTGTTTGGTAGATTATTTTATCTGTGAGCATGGGCCCTGCTACAGTAGGTGTCTGGTCCAAGAATCGGCATGCCACGCTTGCATGACCTGGATAGGGCCAATGAAATAGGGCAACTTCAAGCTGCTGTTCAGCAAAACCAAGTTGTGGCATTATTTGGAGTGAGCCTTAGTACCATCCCCAAATTGAAGGCCAAGATTCATATAACGGGGGATGTCAGAGACAGGCGTCCCAATAAGACGACACCCCAGAAGATCGTTTCCTCACCCTGTCCACACTTGGCAGCAATCTGGAACAGACTGCATGCAGCCAATCTCCGGTCTCATCGGGCTGCCATGACTGCCCTTCACCATCAGGCCAGTTTGCGCTGGTGTCAGCAACATGTACACTGGGACCTGAACATGTGGAGGAATATTATGTTCAGTGATGAGTTCAGATTCTGCCTACGGCAGTTGGGTCGTTTGGTGTGGAGAAGACACGGAGAACGCTATGCTGATTGCTGCATAGATAGAGTAATATCTTTTGGTGGAGACAGTGTGATGGCATGTGGTGGCTTCTCCCTCACTGGAAAAATGAGGCTTTTCATCATTGGAGGCAATCTCAATTCAGATAAATATTAAGATGAATTTCTGTAACCAGTGACAATACTATATCTCCACAGTCTGGGACCAAACTCTGTCCTCCAAGATGGCAAGGCTCGCGACTACAGAGTGGGTTCATGCCAAAGTGACCAATGCAACCACATTGGCTGACGTGAAAAATGCTGGTTGAAGAATGGGATGCAGCAGTGTGTGACCAGGCTGGTGACCAGCATGAGGACATGCCAGGCTGTTGTGGCTGTTTATGGTTGTAGTGGAAATAGTGTGCACATGTTGCAGTGGCATTAGCACTATATAGCAGAGTCAATGATAATTAATTATTATTTTATTAATAATAAATTAATTATTTAATTCATGCTGCAAAGCTACATGTTTGGGAGCCATTAACTAATATGTAGTGTCCTTACCTGTCTTAATTTTAGCTTAGACAAGTAGGTCATCTTCACATATTATACAGCAGAATTAGCTAGAATTAACTATTATTAATGAATTATGCTCATTGACCCGCCGTGGGTTCTTGACTCTGAAATGGAATCTGAACTAGAAGTTATAATTCCATACAAGAAAGGTGCACACACAAACAAATAACCAAGGATTGGTTTTATTATATTTAATATTATTGGTATATTATTGGTTTTAATTATTAACCAACTAAATACATAGTATGTGGCTACCTTGGTTCTACATAAATTTGTATAAAACAAAAATGACTTTAAACACATGTAAATTAGTTCCACCTATTTTGATTGTCAAAACGGGATTAATTTCAAACAGTTGTGCACATATGTAACTTCAAATTGTTTTAAACCAATGGGAATTAAGGTTTGTGATTGTTTTATTTAACAATCTTTCAAAATGTGTGAGAGAACAGTTTTAATCAAGTTTGAGTCTGTGTCTCTCTGCATTTTGCAGAGATTCTCCTCTTGACCCTGGGACCTTGGGTCATAAACGTCCTGGAGTGAGGTTTTTTTATGAGCCTGCTCTGGATGTTAATCTCACATTTCGATCCTGGTTAGAGATGTTTCTGAAAACTAGCAAAAGCTTGGGTATTTAAATCACATCTTCAGAAAGTCAACATTTCTTATTAGAAATTAATACACATTAATCATATCCACTACATGGTTCATCCACACACTACTGAGGTTCCTGCTGGTTAAATTAATAAATTGTTAAATTGTCAATATGTTTTATTTCTCCAATCATCCAGTCCACCAAACGAGTCAATGGTAGAATAAGTTGGTTGGCACTGGCAGAAAGGATTTGACAAATTTTTTATGGGTGCAAGCCACTCAGCTCTACTGCTCATCCCACAAATGCACTTTCCTTACAAATGTGGCACCATTTAAAATGGAAATCAACAGGTTTTCCAACGGTATAAGATTAAGATCAAGAAGCATTTTTACAGCAAAAAAATAATCTACCACGTTCCATTTGTGTAATTGGGTTAGGAGTCTTCATAAGACAGTCCTACCGAGGACACCTCAACCACAAACTAGGCTTTGGAACACATCCAGATAGCAAAGGACCTGCCAAGGTTCTGGCCGAGATCACACACAATTTCTGGCCTGGATCCATTAAACAGATCTGGCCCGGAGTCCTATGGCAGAATGGGCCAAAACAGATCTAGTTAATGGATCTGGGCCAACAATGGCCCACTGCAGGGCCAGTTCTCAGTAAAGTCATCACTTCTACGGCCCAAATGCATGTAGCTTCATTTTTTTCATCTGGATCAGCTCTGGCCCAGATCCACACACTGGCATTTAAGATCCATTTGTTCTCTGCCCCAGATCCGCTTGCCAGCATTTCAGATTTGTTTGTCCTCCAACCCATAATCTGCATTTTCTCCAGCAGTTTTACCTTTAAAAATGAATTTAACTTCATCTACTGAAGATAATTTCATTATAAATGAAAATAATGAGATATACACTGTTTATTTCACTGACAAATTAAAGAAAGCTCCTTTTTATTACACTTTAAAAGATTAAACAACTATTAACTGTTTTTCTGTATTTCAGTTCACCACAAATTCTCAGTCCCTTGTTCTTTATATTTGAGTATTTTCATCATTTTACTTTAACTTCAATTGTTAATTAGAAGGTTTGCACCAGGCATCAAGTATGTCAGAGAAAACATCACAATATGCATAGGAGATTGCCCGAAACCATATAAGTACTAAAATATTTCACAAATATATATTACAGCGACTGGAGCATCATTACAAAATTTTGTAAAACACAACACTATACACAATAATGAATGTATTATGATTAACTTCAGTGGGAATGCCATTCAGCACAGGAAAAGTTGATTTAATCAAACACTTTATTTCATTACAGCATTAAAGGTGTACAATAAAAATCTAGATAATTTGTTGGGTGGTCTTCACATAGAGTCACAATTGCAACATTGTCACCTACGTTTACATGTGCAAACATCTTCTTGGACTTTTTTTTTTTTTTTCAAATCAAATGAAAAATGTTTGCATTATAATTTTAGATCTCCCTGCAAATGCAGATATTCATGTAGTCTCACCTTTAATGATTCTCTAGGGAGAGTCTAGTACCTTTCACTACTAAACATGGCCAAGAACCTCCAACTACTGCAGGAAAAGAAATTTGACTGACATGCGAAGGGACCAATCACAAGTCTGCTCTTTTGGCATGATAGTCTGACCAGAAGAGGATATATAGGTACCCCCTCATGAAGTTTGGTTCCTTGCAAGATTTTTTTTCTTGCCACTTGCCAACTGTGTTTCTTGCCAAGGGTGTTTCTATGATGCAAACACGCCCACTGGGAAAGCCCCTTGCATGACATCAGTTGTGAGTGGGCTTGGGTGTTAAAGGGACAGTAACATTGCTGAATAAATGAAGAAAGGTCAGAGGTTTTCAGCACTTTCGTTACAGATATTGATGCCTGTAATATTATGAGGGTTAATTTAAGAAACATTACAACTTTACAAACTTGAAATAATTGATTACTGTGCAACATATGTCTTCTGCATTAAACTCAGCTGTGGTAGTGGGCACAAGTGAATGCACTAGTGGCAGTGAGCAGTGCTTAATTTGTAAATCTTGAGGTAAGGGCACATCTTGTTCCAGCAGGATCCGTCTCAAATTAAGCACTGGTGGTGAGCACACACACACAAACACATACACACACCTGTAATTATAACCATATACAGCATTTACAATCAACGTGAAATGATCATTAGGTAACATTAAATATAGAAACATTGCTAGTTTAGAATTAGTAATGTCTGCCATTTGTAAGTACTGGTGTGACGCAGTTTCAACTTTAAGTTGCCTCCGCCAATGAGAAGCCATTTTCTGACATATCTGCCAATGAAACATAAGTGGGCATTCCTTATATGGGCATTCTTGATTTACAGAAACGCATTTCCCTGCACTTGGACTCTATTGTGTGTGTGTGTGTGTGTGGAGGAAGTTTGTAGTGGGAGTGGGCTGGTTTGGTCGCCTCAGGGTTTTATTTTTCATTTTAAAACGTTTGTCTTTACCTGATTTCTGTGAAGTTGCTTGTGACAAATCAAATCAAATCAAATCAAATTTATTTATATAGCGCTTCACGACTGATGTTGTCACAAAGCGGATTCACAGAATTCCAGTAAGCCAAAGATTTGACATGAAATGTAAAAACAAATGTAAAACCAACTCAAGCTCAAGAGCAAGCCAGGGGCGACAGTGGCAAGGAAAAACTCCCCCAGCTGAGGAAGAAACCTTGGGAGGAACCAAGGCTCACAAGGGGTGACCCATCCTCCTCTGGTCAATCTACTGGTGATGATAGTTAGTAGTCCATGAGAACTTCAGTGTAGGGACAGCTTCAAGGCACTTGGTGGTTGCTGGAGCGTGGGCAGCTGGTCTAAAGCGTGGAGGAGGGTTTCGACAGTCATCCATCAGTGTCCAGACAGACAGGTGGGCAGTTGTTTACTCGGAAAGATGTAAAGGGATGGAATTAGTTTTGAACTGTTTTGTGTTTGTAAAGTAGAAAATATGAAAATTTCCAGAGTGTGGCTAATGACTCCAGCAGATCTGACTATGACAGCTTTAACTAAAAGGAGAGAACCAGGAGGACACACAGACACGGGAGCATCCTGAAACACTGGCATCCCTCCGCTCCACCGTCAACAAACCTGAGTGATTGCGAGAAGCAGCGGGACGACAGTGTTGTGATGTGTTTTTAGCCTAGATTTGAAGATTGCGACTGTGTCTGAGTCCCGAACATTTTCTGGAACATTTCTGGATCATTCCAGAGTCTGGGGGCTTTATAAGAAAAGGCTCTTCCCCCAGCTGAGGCCTTCTGAATTCTGGGAACAATTAAAAATCCAGTATTCTGTGATCTGAGTGAACGTGGAGGCTCATAATAGGAAATTGTATCTTGAAGATATTCAGGAGCAAGCCCATGTAGAGCTTTATATGTTAATAACAAAATTTTGTAGTCAATGCGGAATTTAACAGGCAGCCAATGAAGTGATGATAAAACTGGGCTGATATGTTCAAATTTTCTAGTTTTAGTGAGGACCCTAGCTGCAGCATTTTGAACTAGTTGAAGTTTTCTTAAATTGCTGCTGGTGCATCCTGACAGTAGTGTGTTACAGTAGTCAAGCCTTGAAGTAATAAAGGCATGTACTAGTGTTTCTGCGTCCTGAAGGGATAAGGCATTTCTAATCTTAGCAATATTGTGAAGATGTAAAAAAGCTGTCCTAGTGATACTACCTATGTGTTGATCAAATGATAAATCCGGGTCAATTATGACACCAAGATTTTTTGCTGCTGAAACAGGTTTAACTGGAAAGCTAGATTTAAAATTAAATCTGATAATTTATTTCTTGCCACTTTTGGACCCAAAAGCAGGACCTCTGTTTTGTTGCTGTTTAGAAGGAGGAAGTTACGCAACATCCAGCCTTTCACGTCTTTTACACAGTCCTCTATTTTCTTTAATCTGTGTTTGTCATCGGGCTTGGCTGAAATATACAATTGTGTGTCGTCTGCGTAACAGTGAAAGTTAATGTCATGGTTTCTTATAACTGTGCCTAGCGGTAACATGTATAATGTAAATAATAATGGTCCTAAAATAGAGCCTTGTGGAATTCCAAATCTTACTTTAGAATAATTTGAATTTAGATTGTTTACTTTTACGAATTGATAACGTTCCGTTAAGTAAGATTTTAACCATAATAGGGCTGTCCCTGTGATTCCAACCATGTTTTCTAACCTTTCTATGAGAATATTGTGGTCTATTGTATTGAAGGCTACGCTTAGGTCAAGAAGCACCTACAGGGATACGTGGCCTTGATCAGAGGCAAGAAGAAGATCATTTGTTATCTTGACTAGAGCTGTCTCTGTACTATGATGTTGCCTGAATCCAGATTGGAATTTTTCATATATATGATTCTTATGTAGATATGAACTAAGTTGTTGGGCCATAGCTCTTTCTAAGATCTTGGACAGAAATGGCAAATTAGAAATAGGCCTGTAATTAGACAGTGTACTAGCATCAAGATTTGGTTTCTTGATCATAGGTTTAATAACTGCTAGTTTAAAAGCTTTGGGTACATGGCCCAGACTAAGGGATGAGTTTACTATAGTTAAAAGAGGATCAATAATAGCTGGTAGTACTTCTTTGAGCAACTTTGTGGGGATTGCATCAAGTGTGCAAGTTGTACAGTTTGCGGAGGTGATAATCTTCTCTAGTTCTAATTGTGGGAGTGGGTAAAAGGTTTCAAGTCTTTCTTTTACAGTTATATCATGTTTTATATCATTCACATCGGGTGGCAGCCAGGATGGATTTGATCCTGTGGCTTGAGTTTGTTGTCTAATATTCTCAATTTTATTATTAAAAAAGTCCATAAAATCTTTACTGGTGAGAATTGCTGGAATTGGTTGTTCAGAACCTGCTTGATTTTTTGTAATTCTAGAAAACACACTAAACAGTGCTCTCGGATTATTTTTATTATGGGAGATCAGCGAGGCCAGATATGCTGAGCGAGCTTTAGTGAGGGCATTTCTATACTCTCTAAGGCTGTCCTTCCAGGCAGAATGGAACACTTCAAGCTTGGTTGATCGCCATTTCCGCTCTAGTTTTCGTAATGTTTGTTTTAAAGTACGGGTCTTATCATTATACCATGGTGCGAGCTTTTTCTGTCTTATACTTTTATGTTTAAGTGGTGCTACCTTTTCTAAAGTAGATCGACAGGTATTTTCTAGGTAATCAGTTAGTTCATCTAGGTCCATTGGGTCTGATGAAGTTGGAACTGGGGTCGATAGTTCTGGTAGGTTTTCTATAAATTGTAGGGCGGTAGATGGTTTTATTATACGCCTTGTAGAATAGCGAGGGTTCTTACATATATTATGGCTAAAACGTAGCTCATATGAAATTAAGTAATGATCGGAGATTGCTGAGGATTGCGGTAAGATATTATTAGATATTGTCAATGTTAAGACCTAGTGTCAGAACTAAGTCTAAAGTGTGGCTGCAGTAGTGTGTAGGCCCTGTTACATTTTGAGTAATACCAATAGAGTCTAAGATTGAGGTAAATGCCTTTTTTCGTGGGTCACTTTCCTTCTCAAAATGGATATTGAAATCTCCTACAATTATAACTTTATGATTGCACACCGCTAGGTTTGTAGCAAAATCGCTGAATTCTTTCAGAAATTCTAAGTAAGGCCCTGGTGGTCTGTAAATGTTGCATAATAAAAATGCGTTCTTTTTTTTTTTTGACCGGATTTGTAATAATAGTGGAGAGAACCTCAAAAGAAGAGAAGGTGTCACATTGTTTAAGACTAATTTCTAGGGTATTTTGGTAAATTACACATACTCCACCTCCTTTGCCTGATATTCTTGGGCTATGTGCATAATTATAGCCTAGGGGGGTGGCTTCATTTAGTGCTAAATATTCATTTGGTCTAACCCACGTTTCCGTGAGACAGAAAACATTGAATTTATGATCACTTATAATATCATTTACGATGAGTGCTTTTAAGTTTAGTGATCTTATGTTGAGTAACCCAAATTTTAATTCTGAGGTGTTGCTGCTAGGTGTTGTGTATGATTTAATAATGATTAGGTTGCTGAAACAGGCTGATTTTGTTTTTCTACTTTTACATTTAGTTCGGGGGAAAGACACAGTCTCAATACAGTTGAACCTGGGTGACGCCTCAAGACAGTTCGCAGACGGTCAGTTTAGCCTGTCTGTCTGCGGCCTGGTCCCGGCTCTGGATTGTCAGCAGCTATCTACACTACTCTGCTGACTAACTAAAAGACTATGTGCTATGCTGCAAGAAAGTAAAGCAGCACCCTCCCGCATGGGGTGGATACCATCCCTACCTATAAGACCAGGCTTGCCCTCAAAACGTAACCAATTGTCTATAAAGCCCACTTGATTTTCGGAACACCACTTGGACATCCAGCAGTTTAACGCCCAAAGTCTGCTGTAAGCTTTGTCGCCACGCCGCATTGGTATGGGGCCAGAGCAGATTACGGCATCAGACATCATCTGGGCCAGTTTAATCACCTCTGTAATATTACCCTTAGTTACCTCAGACTGCCGCAGATGAATATCATTGGCCCCTACATGAATGACTACCCTCGAATATCTCCTATTAGCTAACAGTCTAAGGTTGCCACTAATATCCGGCGCTCTGGCTCCCGATAAACAGCTAACTGTTACTGCCGGCGCCCCTAAAGGAGTAGCTAATTTCACGTGTTGAACAATAGAGTCTCCTATAACCAGAGCACTCTTAACAGGCTCCTCAGCGGGTGCTTCGCTGAGCAGGGCAAACCTGTTTGACACGCGAATCGGAGGAGCGTGGTGTCCCAGTGGGCTAGCTTTGGCCTCAGCGTTAGCATCAGCCTTAGCTTTCCGGCTATGACGCCGAGACGTCACCCATTCACCCCGCTGTGAGGGCTCTAACGCCGGAGTCATGGGAGTGCTAACTCTCCCTAAGGCACCCGGAGTTGCTAAAACTGAATCTTGCTGTTTATCCCTTAACAATAATAAGCTCCGGATGCGCACTTCTAACTGGTCCACTTTATCCACCAGAGAGCTAACTAGCTGACACTTAGTACAAACACAACCACTATCTTTATCGCTAGAGGTGGAAAAGGGGGTTAAACTAAAACAGTTGTAAAAACAGTTGTAAAAACAGTTGTAAAACAGACAACAGTTGTACAAAGTGCTATACAAATACATTTGATTTAATAACCTAACGGTTCACATATATTTTCCACTCACAGATGTAATATTATTGACGATTTTCCTCAATAAATAAACTCCCAATTTATGTGATTTTAATAAATTTGCCCAGAATGCTGGTCATTTACCATTTAGTTACTGAGAGTTAGTAGACTTAATATGATCTGTTCTAATGTTATGGTTGTGTGAAAAAAATTTAAGGATTGATATGATGTTTGATGTTTGTCGAGCAGGTGGAGCCCAACGCTACAATCGGAGAAATCAAGAGACAGCTGCACAAACTGTGTGAGTGAACTCTTCACCCTAGCTTCAATGGAGTAAACAAATAAACAAGGAAGTAAACAATAACTGTGATTATGTTTTCGTTCTGCTGTGTATAACAATATTAAAAAATATATTGACAATGAAGAAGATAAAGATGGTGATAATGGTGTTAAATGTTTCCAGATCCTAAGTGGTACCCATCAAGACAGGCTCTAAAATTGCACCCAGGTAAGAATACATAGGTGATGGTAACAAAATTAGCATATCATGAAACAGTTGATTTAATTTTAGTAGTTCCATTCAAAAAGTGACACTTGTATAGTATACTCATTCATTACACACAGACTGATATATTTCATATTATAATATAATGTTATAATATTTCATATTATATTATTATAACTGACAACTAATGAAAACCCCAAATTCAATATCTCAGAAAATTACAATATTACTTAAGACCAATGAAAAAAATTATATTTAGAAATGCTGGCCAACTGAAAAGTATGAGCACGTACAGCACTCAATACTTAGACTCCTTTTGCCTGAATTACTGCAGCAATGCAGCGTGGCATGGAGTCAATCAGTCTGTGGCACTGCTCAGGTGTTATGAGAGCCCAGATTGCTCTGATAATGGCCTTGAGCTCTTCTGCATTGTTCTTCTTCCACTTCACAATACCCCATAGATTTTCTATGGGATTAAGGTCAGGCAAGTTACCAGGTACTAGCAGTTTTGGCACTGTGTGCAGGTGCCAAGTCCTTTTGGAAGATGAAATCTGTATCTCAATAAAGTTGGTCAGCAGCAGGAAGCATTAAGTGCTCTAAAACTTCCTGGTAGATGGCTGTGTTGACCTTGAACCTCAGAAAACACAGTAGACCAAACCATCACTGACTGTGGACCTTGATTTCCAAAGGACTTGCAAAAAATTTACTTTCATCAGAGAACATAACTTTGGACCACTCAGAAGCAGTCCAGTCCTTTTTGTTTTTAGTCCAGGCGAGACGCTTCTGACACTGTCTCTTGTTCAAGAGTGGCATGCGGACATAAGGAATGCGACAGCTGAAACCCATGTCTTGCATACGTCTGTGTGTGGTGGTTATTGAAGCACTGACTCCAGCTGCAGTCCAGTCTTTGTGAATCTTCCCCACATTTTTGAATGGGTTTTGTTTTACAATCCTCTCCAGGGTGCGGTTATCCCTTTTGCTTTTACACTTTTTTCTACCATGTTTTCCTTCCCTTCGCCTCTCTATTAATGCGCTTGGACACAGAGCTCTCACACAGCCAGCCTCTTTAGCAATGACCTTTTGTGTCTTGCCCTACTTGTGTAAGGTGTCAATGGTCGTCTTTTGGACAACTGTCAAGTCAGCAGTCTCGCCCATGATTGTGTAGCCTACAAAACTAGACTGAGAAACTATATATATATATATATATATATATATATATATATATTCTCATATATAATTGCAGTCCAAATAAATATGCCTTTAAAAAATAGTAATTTTAGGAAATTTCTATTTGGAAGCCCTTGTGTTTACTGAACGTGTGGTGAATATTCCCGGGTTTCAGAAGGAAAGGCTCTGAACGATGAAGACATTCTGGAGGATTTACCGGTCGGAACCACAGCCACCATCTTCCTGCAGGACCTTGGCCCCCAGCTCAGCTGGACCATGGTGGGGACTTTATCTTCTTCATTTCCATTCAATACAGATCTTTATTTTTCAGTGTCAGGACCCCCACAGGACCCACTCAGGGCAGGTATGATTTGCGTGGTTGATCATCAGCAGTCCTGCTGGAGTTTTTAAACCCTGTATCCACTCACTGTCCACTCTTTTAGACACTCCTACCTTGTGGGTCCACCTTGTAGAAAGTCAGAGACAGCGGCTAATCTGTCTGTTTGTGTTGGTCGTTCTCTATTCCTTCATCAGTGGACAGAGGACTTGGTTGGTGGACTATTCTCAGTCCAGCAATGACACTGATGGGTTTAAAAACTCCAGTCTTCAGTATGATACACTCGTGCCAGCACAACACACACTAACACACCCCGCCACATCAGTGTCACTGCAGCATTAAAAATTATCCACTACCCAAATCATACCTGCTCTGTGGGGGTCCTAACCATTAACGAACAGGGGGAAAAGTGGGATAAGATGAAGAGGTGACATTGGGTAGGATCTGGGTGTTTGGGTTAAAAGTGCTATGTGTGGGGGTTAAAGGTACTGTGTGTGGGGGTTAAAGGTGTTGTGTGTGGGGGCTAAAGGTGTTGTGTGTGGGGGTTAAAGGTGTTGTGTTTGGAGGTCTTCAAGGTGCTATGTGTGGGGGTTAAAGGCTCTGTGTGTGGGGGGGGGGGGGTTAAAGGCTCTGTGTGTGGGGGGGTTAATGGTGCTTTGTGAGTGTGTTAAATGTTGTGTGTGTGGGGTTTAAGGTGCTGTGTGGGGTGTAAAAGTTGTGCTGTGTGTGGAAGTTAAAGGTGCTGTTCTGTGTGTGGGGGTTAAAGGTGCTGTGTTTGGTCCCATTCTCTCTGCAGGTGTTCTTAGTGGAGAGTATCGGTCCTCTCTTTATTTACTTGCTGTTCTTTTACCGAGTGCCGTACATTTACAGCCCAGAGTTCAGCTACAGCAGGAGCCCCCATGCCATCGTCAGGTGGGGGCACTACAGGCACCGCAGCTGTTCAAACGCAGTAAACAGTAAAAAATGAAAACAGAGTAAACACACATTATAAAGTAAAAAGTGAACATACAAAAAATCATAAACACATAGTAATTAAAGAGTAAACACACAATTAACAGTTAATTGTGCATATTTGTGTATGTTTGTGTGTGTGTGTGTGTTTGTAGATTGGCCTGTGTTTGTCACTCTCTTCATTATATAAAGCGGTTGATGGAGACGATCTTTGTCCATCGTTTCTCTCGGGGAACTCTGGCTCTGCAAAACATCGCCCTGGTCCACATGCACGCTCTCATCAATTTCAACACCCTCACCATCCTCATACTCCCCACCACCACCTCACTCTCTCCACCCTGATCACTGCCCTCACCACTCTCACCATCACCTTCACCCCACTTCACCATCACTATCATCCTCATGGCCCTCACCATTACCCATACACTCCCCACCACCACACTTACCATCACCCTCACCCCTCTCACTATCATTCTCACCAACCTCTCAATCACTCCCACCACTACAATCAAGATCACCCTCAAGACACTCACCATCACTATCACCCTCATTGCCCCATCACCGTCACTGTCTCCTTATCATGTCACCACCATCACCGTCATCTTCACTGCCCTCACATCACCTTCACTTAGTGTTGTTACAATACCAAAATTATGACTTTCGATACAATACCTACCTAAATATCTTGATACAGATACTGAAAAGATACCATCGCAAACACCTAAAATATCAGGAAAAGTAAAGTACATTCTCTACAAACTGACGGCGTATGTTTGTTAAGTGGAGGAAACCGGAGCACCCGGGGAAAACACCGAACTCCTCACAGACACCCGGATCGGGACTTAAACCCACAGCCCCAGGATCCTGGAGCTGTATGACTGCAACACTACCTGCTGCGCCACCATGGCGCCAATCAGGAGTTTAGAAAAATTAATAAATTCACCTTAAAAGGAAGCAAACGTGTCTTTTGCAGCACTTTTTGCATAATCATTCTGATCTGTGCGAACTGCAGTGCAGACTGATTGTGCTGCTCCATCTCTGGTGCAGACGAGCCGCGTCGAGGGAGCTGTGCAGAAAAGCCAGGGAGAGAGAGCCGTCTCTCCCTCTCACGGTCAGTCCCGGTGTTCTAACAAGTTGTGCTACCGACGATTCTCTTCTATATAAAGTAGCTAAGGTTTGTGCAGAAATTTGGGTGCTAGTTGGGTATTTTTATTTTTAAAAAAACTCGCTAGAGGGTCTGAAAAGTCACTAAAACTAGCAGCAAAATCATTAAGGGAGGGTGGCAAAGCGCTGCGGGTGCACACTGCCCAACTGTGGCACTCATTGGAATTACCACTCTTATTTTAAAACACTCCTTTTTAAAATACTGGTACTCATTATATGGGGTATTGTACCATTTTTTAAGTATTGAGATTTTCTAGTATCTGTATATCGTGCACTACCTTCACTACCCTTACCATGAACCTCACCACCATCACCCTCACTGCCGACACAAACCTCACTGCCCTCACAATCACCCTCACTGCCCCTTACCATCACCCTAACCAAATTAACCATCACCCTCACTATCCTCACTGCCCCCATCCTTCACATGCCCTATCACACTTAGTAATAAGGCAAAATATTCCAATATATTAAATTAAAATGTATTGTTTATTTGTAATTTGTTGAAGCACTGACAATTACCTCTTTCACTTTTCCTCAGGTTTATATTATAATACACTCCTGTTTCCTTTCAGAATTGTGTGTATTACTGGGGCTTTGCTGCGTGGTTAGCATACTACATCAACCATCCCCTCTATACCACCCCCAGTGAGTAATGACTCCACCCCTCACTAACTCTACACCAACTCCAGTGAGCAGTGAGTACTGACAAAAATCCCTCACTACGTCTACACCACCCCAAGTGAGTACTGACTGCACCCCTCACTAACTATACAGCACCCCCTGGGGTTATTGACTCCACCCCTCACTAACTCTACACCACCACCACTGAGGAAGGAACACGCCCTGGATAGAGCACCACACACTGACCCAGTCACTCCACACTCCAGTATCCAGTTTCCTCCCACAATCCACAGACATGACAGTGTCATACACTCACTCCACCTACCAGTGAGTGTATGTTTGGACTGTGGGAGGAAAGTTGAGCACCCAGAGGAAACCAGTTGTAAAAAGTGCTATACAGATACATTTGATTTTATTTATGAGTTTCAGGATTAAGAAATCCAGAGACTTTAACTCCGGATTTACAGAACTGGGTTAGTTGCTTTCATCCTGAATCCTGTTGTTGTGTTTTTCAGCTTATGGGAAACTCCAGATCTACTTTGCGCTGCTCTTATTTCTGGTTAGTTTCACACACTCTATCCTGAACCAACACATACCCCTCTAATTTAATTTATTTAATGACTCAAAAATACACAACACTGCACAGCAGCCATTACACACTTTAAATAATTGAGGATAAAAAAAACAATAAAGCCCTAAGACCTATCTCCACTATGATCCTCTTCACTAAGAACAAACTAACAGAATGGACACTAATGGATCTCACTAACCGGACACTAAGATATACACCAAGAAGACAGACAACAAGGTGGTTTTCCAGAGGATATCTTTCGTATAATACTCTCAACGTATAAGAAAATCCAGTGTTCCACTTGCTTACATATCACTGGTTATCCTTTTTAAATCAGTTTAAAAGCTCTTTCAGAGCTGCAGAATAAAGAAATGTCTTCATTCCTGATTGTGTTTTAAAACAAAATGGAATGAAATTTGTGGAGCTTCCTGGTGTATAATGAGCAAGAGTGTCTCTAAACTTATCAAAGTAAATTGTTAAATTCCCTGGGACCCTATTTTTAATGGTAATGTCAGTAAGCAGCACCTGTATTGTCTACTCTTCCAATCTAAAACATGTTGACTCTAAATGTAGACAAAAATTAAATTTTAAGACAATCCTAAGGAATTTATTTTGAGCTTGGTTTAGGGCTGATATCAGTGTGTGTGGGTGTGTTTACAGATCTGTGAGTGTGGAAACCTCTCCATTAACCTCACTCTGAACCACCTCCGCTGTAACGGTGAGACTGACTGGGTTGCCCCAACCAAAACATGAACATTTTACTGAGGACAGTCACTGTGTCCAAAAGTGTGTGGTTGCCCCTCCTTTTAACTGCTCCCTTTGTTGGCACAGTAAGTAATGGGATGCTCTGGAGCAGCTGCACATGAGCTTAATCCCAAGCAGAGGGGAGAGGATTTTAAAGCCCCCAGCACTGGGCTGTGGATAGATGGAGCTCCATCCAATTCCTCTGGGATGACTTGTGATCCAGAGGTTATATGATGCTTAATGCCATCAGACAGCAATGGTCCAGTAAAGCCTTCTAAGGAGAGTAGAGACTGCTCCTGCAGTGAAGAGAGATAAATGCCCCTGATTAATGCCTCTTAGGTCAGGACAAATATTTGAGGAGGTGTCCACACACTTTTGGCCATATATCTGTAGATGTATTATTTGAAGAGGTTAAACCTGTATCTGTTTTTCTCTGGATCATACGCTTCTTTGACTTTCTGGTGGGAGGGATATTGAGTAAATCTGGGTATTTTTGCTGGACATGGCAATCCAATTGATCATATGTTCTCTGTTTACTATGGTTTGGTCAGGGTCCAGGCCGAGGCAGATCCCGTACCCGAATAAAAACCCCTTCACCTGGCTCTTCTTCTTTGTCTCCTGCCCAAACTACACCTACGAGGTTTGTCATCTTTAAAACTCCAGTGAAAAAATCCTGGGCCAAAACCCCAACACAGAACATGCTCTGAAACATCCCATCAGCACCATATTACATAAAACACACTAAACTAACCCATGCTGGACCCAGTGCACCCAAACTTCTGCAAATCCTCAGACCTGGGACTTCAGCAAGGCCTTGGTCTCACCCACAGATTTCTCAGCTCTGCCTGGGTGTCCTTCTGACTGAGGGGGGAGTGAATTCTGTCTTTTCCCCTCAAGCGTTGCCTGGAGCTGCAGCCTGCCAGTGCCAGGAAACAGACCAGCTGCTTTAAACTTCAACATCTGTACAACCGGATGGAGCTGACCTGGGGATAAAGTGTCCACATACGCATTACACAACAAAACACAACGACAGACAATCATCACACAACGACACAAAATAATCACAAAACGACACAAAAACATACAACACCCAATCATCACACAAAGACACAAAAACACACAGACATTACACAACAATGACACACAGTCACACAAGAACCAAAAAATAAATAAATAAATTTTAATCACATGAAAGCCACATCAAGCTTGCAAGCTGCATGAGTCTGAAACTGAAACACACTGACGCTGAAGGATTTTGATCTCTTTCTTCTCAGGTCCACATCGGTTGGTCGATATATATATATACAGCACTACAACAAAGTCACCAAACATTAAGAACAAGCTCTATGCTACAGAAACAACACAGATGCTCCAACAAATACTTAAATCAAGCCTTTTGATATAAAGTGTGTTTTGATATAAATGCCCTGCTCAGATCTTCGCTAAGATGCATATGAGTCCTAAGCAATTCATTCTATGACATTTTGACTGGACATTCGATAATGTAACGAGGACGAGACTGTCTTTTAGATTGTTAGACCAATATGAATCTTTCACTTCAGATTTTATTGTAATTAAGGAACAAATTAAAATAATACATTACTGGCAAAATACATGGACAGATTCTGCTTTGCCATTGTTCAAAAAGGTTACTGACAGTCCGGATGGCATTTGGCTTAATAAATGTCTGACAACAAAAACAGATTAGCTTTGTTTTTGCATTGTAGGAAATGTCCAAGACTTATCTGAGACTGAAAAGATACTGCGAGTATTTTAATTTTCATTTCAGTTTCCTTCAGTTGGGCGGCACGGTGGCGCAGCAGGTAATGTCGCAGTCACACAGCTCCAGGGGCCTGGAGGTTGTGGGTTCGATTCCCGCTCCGGGTGACTGTCTGTGAGGAGTTGGTGTGTTCTCCCCGTGTCCGCGTGGGTTTCCTCCGGGTGCTCCGGTTTCCTCCCACAGTCCAAAAACACACGTTGGTAGGTGGATTGGCGACTCAAAAGTGTCCATAGGTGTGAATGTGTCTGTGTTGCCCTGTGAAGGACTGGCGTCCCCTCCAGGGTGTATTCCTGCCTTGCGCCCGATGATTCCAGGTAGGCTCTAGACCCCCCGCAACCCTAAATTGGATAAGCGGTTACAGATAATGGATGGATGTTTCCTTCAGTTTCTTTAGGACAGATTTTGCCATCGTACATCTGCAGCAAACCCCGGTGTGTGTAAAGCTGTGTTCTGTTTCAGGTGGGCGCCTGGCTGAGCTTCACGGTGATGACGCAGTGTGTTCCAGGTTTCGTTTTCACTCTTTACATCTGTATTACATCTGTAATGAAGGATACCTAATTCTGTGTCTAAACCCCTCTTCTCTTCTCTGGTTCCTCCACAGTGGCGCTGTTCACCTTCATAGGCTTCGTGCAGATGAGCATCTGGGCCCATGGGAAACACAAATCCTACCTGAAGGAGTTTAAGGATTATCCTGAACTCAGAAGTGCCATCGTTCCCCTGTTGCTCTAAAAGCAGAGGTTTGATCCAGATTAAGATTAAGAACATGTTTACAGTCAGGGATTAAAGGCAGTAAATCCTGAGAAATTAAACCTGACACTAGTCTTCACTGCACTGTAAACGGGATGTTGTTAACTGTGTTTGGAAATTAGATTAAAAATGTTCCAGGTGGGTAAACACTATCTGTGTTTGTTCTCTGCTCCTAGTGTACTAGTGTGCGTGTTTGTGTGTGTGAAAGATTGTATGTTGTACAGTGAATAATAAAAGCAGTTATCATTTCCAGACAGAAGCTGTTAGTAGTTCTGGTGCTGTTCATTTTTAATGATATAACACAGTATCAGTAATCAGAATCAAAACCATTCCACACTGTACCCCAAACCATTTCCAATAAAATAGGCAAAGATTGTGCTTGTGCTTGAATGATTTTAATGCTGCTGTTAGCAGTGTAGACATTATTCTCTGAGAGCTGCAGTCCAGAAGAGTAGCATCTGAAATTTCAGAGTCTGTAGAAAGGTTCAGAAAATGTGCAGCGAATGTGAAGTGGTAGAAATAGTAGAGAAACAGGCACGGCTTCAGCGGCATTCAGATCTAATCCTGAAGACTATCTCCAGAAGCACAGAGAAATCTGACCCGCTCTTTAACCCAGGATTAATAAAGTTCAGAAGCTGAGGTTCACAAAATCTCAGGACAAAACATCACAGGGTTAGACCACAATAACACCAGGGGAAGACCCTGAACATGTTGGGATATCTAGAACACAAATTCAGAATGTAATCAGCTGAGGAACCTTAGGATCCCAAATAGCAGCATCACAGGAGAAGAGCATCCCACAGTTCAGTTGAGGTTTATTAAAGGGTTAAAAGTTAATTTGGAGCACTTTTGTTGTAAAATTTTTAAACAATATAAGACAAAAAGAAAATAACCAGAGTGCAGAGACGCTCGAAACCTTGGACAAATGTGGGTCAGTCCAGGCTAAGATGCAGCGCTTCCGACCCATTGTCAGTTCTGCAGACTATATGAACCACAAGTGACCCCCGTATTAAGCACACTCACTCAGCCACAAAACACATCTGACACAGTCCTGGCTGACCGGGGCAAACTGGACTTGAGACAAAAGTGGCCCAAACTGACCTCTGGCAATATGGTCGTGATCAGTTGTGGACATGGCCCTCATGTGGTGAGCAGGAGCAGTGCATTCAGGTGCTATCAGTCCATGTGTCCAGTTTTGCATTAACAGCGGGGATATGGGCTGGACCTAGGCCAGAGCTACTGTGCTCTCGGGGAAGGACTGGACCTCAAACCACTCCTAAAAAGCTCTATATGACTGAAATGAAGATATTTATTGATAAAGCTGAAAGATCACCAGGGCATCATCCGCAGCACAATTCAGGTGCAAAACCGCAGCTCTGTGAGTGTATATGGAGGGTGGAGGCGATTAAGAGAGGAGAGTGGATGATGGAGGAGGTAGATGTCTGTGTAAAGAGCTCAGTGACTGGAATTATGTGATTATGAGCTCCACCCTGTTGTCTGCTCTGGGGTCTGATCCAGGGTCTGCTCTGTTGTCTGATCTAGGGCCTGCTTGATTGTCTGATCTAGGGTGTGCTCTGTTGTCTTATCTGAGATATTTTTTGGCATCTGCTCTGCTCTGTTGTTTGCTTCAGGATTTCTTCTGAGCCTGCTCTGGTACTGCTTCTATCTAGGGAGTCTAATATAGGGTCTGCCCTGTGACTGATCTGGGATGGCTGCTGTTGTCCTGTTGTTATCTGGTGTTTCTGGAGGTTGTGGTGAGGGGAGAAATCTTCTTCTCTCTCCGAGCTCCTGCTGCTCTAGGAAGAATCATTACATCCTCATCCTCACCTGACTGCTGCTTCGCAAAGTTCACAAACACCTGCAAAGGAAGAAGAACGAGCGTCAGTGAACACCCACACACACACATACACATACACATATAACTGGAACATAGCTGTGAGGATCTGATGGAGTTCAGCCTCATAAACATCTGTGAGGAGCTGTTGTTGGGGATTAGTTCTGGATAACACACACCATTCCTCATCCCAGAAAAACTCCATCACTCCAGAGAATACAGTTCCACACACCACTCTAACACACTTTGACCATAGGCATTTATGTGTAAACAATTATTTAAAAATACACATTTAAATGATGGTTCTTTAGTAAAGGAAATGGTTCTAATAAGAAACCTAAACACTTGAAACTTTTTCATGATTAAAGGGTTCTTTGCATTGTGAATGGTTTCTTCAGATTGATGGAGAATGCCTTTAATCATGCAAAAGTTTTCAGGGTTCTATATAGAACCATTTCTTTCAATAAAGAATCCTTGTAGAACCATCATTTTTAAGTGTGTACATCATAATGGAGTTCATAAAACTGTATGTAAAGTAAAAATGTATAGGTCTGGGTTAGAGCTCTTTACAGATTTCAGAGCTGTAGGGGAGTGTTGCTGCACTGTGGGTGAATATCTCACAGAAGTCTCATGTCTGCATAGTTATTTCCCTGTGTCTTCATTACCTGGTCCAGTGTGGTCTGAGAGACAGAGTAATCCTCAATGTTGAGTTTGTCCTTGTTGGTGGCCACCAACTGAAAGATTCGCGCAAGAGACGAGGCCGAGATCTCGTACTGAAGAGTGTTGTAGTGTTTCTCTCGCTGGACGCAGCCAGGAAAACTGCCGTCCATAAATGTCTCCGCTGGAACCAGGTCCGGAGACAAACCAGGCCGGACCGCTCGGATCTTCATCGTCACCACATAACCGTCACCAAATCTGGATAACACACACACAAACCAACTATTTTGAACTACTTTCCCATAGTGCAGTCCTTCTCTATTTCCAGACACAGCCAGAACTCCAAACTAAGCAGCATTTCAGTGCTCAAACACCAGACAAATCTCTGTCTCTTTCTGCCCCTCGTCCCCTCTTCAGTCCTTCATCGGGTGGGAGCTCATTACCTGACCAGAGAGTCAAGGCATGACTGTAACAAGCCCCCACTGCCCAGCCTCCAGGGTCTCAGCCACAGGTCTAAAAAAATTACTCACAAATATAACCTTTGTCCTTAATGGCTTCAAACATCTGGACTAAAGAGGTGAAATATAACTCCTGTGTCCTGAGACAGACTCACTTGTATTTGAGGTGCTGGATGGTGCCGAGACACTTGAAGGTTCCGTTGACCATGATGGCCAAACGCGTGCAGAGCGCCTCGCACTCCTCCATACTGCAACAACACCCGATATTATTATCACCCCTGTGACCACACGCCCACCCATGCAAAGATTTCACTGATATTATAACTGTTGCACTTACCATGCCCCCATGCTAACATATCACAAATCACAGATATTATAAACCTCCCTGCAGTGACCATGCCCCAACCCACACACCCCACCCACACAGTTTTCCCACACACCACTCACTCCCAGATATCACAAATATTATAAGCACCCCTGCAGCAATGACAGCAATGACTCTTTAAAACAGGTTTAGAGCAGAATCTCTGACACATTCAGACCACTAGGTGTCAGTGTAGCGACTGATTATTCATATATGTCCACTATAACAGTATCCTGAAGCACTTCTGTATAATCTCTGACCTGTGTGATGTCAGAACCACAGCTCGTCCATCCCTAATAATGCTCATAATAGCGTTCCAGAGGAACCGTCGGGAATGAGGGTCCATCCCTGTGGTGGGCTCATCCTGGAATGGTTAGTGCAAGTATTAGATACTAATTCTTAGCTCTACTGTATTTCAGAGGAGAGAGAAAGTGGGTACGGAGAGGATTAATGTAGTTTAGTGTCTCACCAGCAGGACAAGGGGGGGACAGCCGATCATGGCAATGGCGGTGGACAGTTTCCTCTTGTTTCCACCACTGTACGTCCCAGCACATTGTCCAGCATACTCCGATAAACCCAGCTTCTCAATACCCCACTCTGCCACCTATAAGACAGAGGAGGCATTGCAGTATCAGAGAGACCAGCTCTCACATGGCGGTGCAAAGTCCTGCTGCTTACAGAACACAGCCCTGCAGAGATACCTCTGTGAACCAGGTTCTTTTTTAGTCCGTGCTCTCTTACAATTCAGCTCGAGTAGATACTAAATCGTGATGTGTAAACACTGCAGAGCGTTGACTGGCCAATCAGCATGAAAGGCAGAGCACCAGCACAAACTTGCTACTTGTAAAATCTTTGAAGTTACGGTAGCTTTCACATTTGTTTTTATTCGACTTCCCACAGCAGTTTGTATATTACCCAGAGGGGTTTTGAAGAGGTTCAAATGGCCCTTCGGTCAGAGGCAGATAAAAATCCTCAGTGCAAAGTGCAAGAAGGAAAACTATGAGAACTGGGCATGGAGCCATCCAAAAACAACAACAATAACACGTGAATACACAATGAGTAAACAGTGCCTAAATATACCGCCAGCATTTTTGTGGTAGTCAAAGCCTGCGATTTCCATTAGAGATGGGTCATGTGACATCCCTGGCTCCATTTCACATGGAGCTCTGCTAGTGGAAATGCAACCATGTAAAAGCGAGTCAAGCCGATCTCATGCGGTGGAAAAGCACCATTAATGTTAGAGTGATATGAAGCATATACTAAATATAGTTCATTATCTGACGTATAGTGCACTACTTTAATGCAGAATCTGTGCTCTAGTGTGGAGGGAATTATATGAGTTGCAGCTCAAGCTGTGAGTAACAAAAATGTCATGTGTTAATATTTTGTGTGCTAGCTGCCAAACTCACACAGGTTAGTATGTAGTATATACTCTTTAGTATTAGTGTGTGGTACATAATTGGGATGCAGCACTAGTCTGTGGTTGAGTGTGGGGGCTGAAGATGTTGTGCTCACTCTGCAGATCTCTCTCTCTGGAACTCCTCGGAGGCGAGCGTAAAGGTACAGATGCTCTCGGCCGGTCAACAGCTCATCGATGGCGTCAAATTGAGGACAGTAGCCCATGTTCTGGTGCACGTCCAGGATGTTGGTCAGAATACTGACAAACAACAGCACACAGTCACTCAGATGTGTTAAAAATTTAAACACTCAGAGAGTAATTTTCATATGTTCACATATATCAGGATTAGTTTTAGAGCATGCATTATTATTATTATATTTTATGTTTTCCAGGCAAAGCACCTGTATCCTGCCACCGAAGCCTCGCCAGATGTCACGTCTGTGTCTCCCGTCAACATTTTAAATGTGGTTGTTTTTCCAGCACCGTTTACGCCCAGGAGCCCAAAGCACTATGGGACAATCAGACCAGACATTCAGGGCTTGAATTTAATTTTTTCATTATCATTCATAAATCACATCATTTCACAAGCACACAGGGACTGCTAAAGCAATTTCTGCTTTTTGCTTCTTACACACATACACTGGAACACTGCTGTGGAGTTCAGCCTCATAATCATCAGTAAGGGCCAGGGGCTGGTGTCAATGATTAGTTCTCGATCACACAAACCACTCCAGAGATCACAGTTCCACAATTCAGCACACAAGATGAACTTATGTCATGGGATTGTGTGACCAGTTTGAGCACTTGACCAGCGGGAAAAATGAGGGATTCCACTGATGGGTTAAATGGGTTAAAAGTATAAATTTCCCTGTACTGCTGTGCTCTCAAAATAGAAACACATATCACACACTCTGGAGCAATCTGTAAGATATTTACTGTACTTAGTCATAAAATGTGTGATCATAAATTAAGGAAACAGTCAAAGCTAAAACACTTTTTCTTTGAGAAGTGCAAAGTCCAGGTCGGAGCTCCTATGATCCCACCCTCCGGGGTCTTGCCTGTGATCCCGCCCTCCAAGGTCTTGCCTGTGATCCCACCCTCTGTCCAATCATTTTCAGTCCAAGCCCACCGCTGCTTTGTCTACATACATAGTGCAGCCATGAAAAGACCAAGACAGAATTTGTCTTAATTTTACTGAACAGAGAGGAAATATTGGCCTTGTGTTAAAAGCAAATTGTTCCTGAAAAAATATAGAAGTACAGACACCTATGTATAGATTAAAAGGAGTAAACACTGAACAACTGAAAGGTGTAAATACCATTGTTTGCATATTTTAAAGAAATTGAGGTAGATACATTTGTGTTTCTCTGTGGTGTGTGTGTGTTTTAAACAAATTAAAGAATAAAATTTGTGTTTGAAAGATCTCACATATTTGCCTTTGTAAGGTAGAATGGAGAAAGCACAGCAAATATAAGCTTTCACTATGGGTAGATGTTTTAGTGACATGATGTACACTTCGTTGTGTGTTTTAAATGGACAAAATAAGAAATAAGAATTTTTTTTCAAAACCAGTTTTGTTAATGAGAGTTATTAATTCTAGCACTAGCTTTAGCTTCACACAGCTGTTTAAGGTGGAAATGAGTATTCAATAAGAAGCTGGAGATTAGACTCTTAAACTGACCAATTTAAGGTGGACCTAAATGCTTGAATGTGAATGTTGTGAATAAGAAGTAAGGATCTGGAAGCAAAAACACCAGCCTTGTCTAGTCTAAAATGTTAATGTGGTTTAGACAGTAAATTCTTGTAAATGCAGGAAAAACAGCGGTGGCTCTTTTCATTTTTTGCCTTTCACTTAAGTAGATTAAAGTTTAGTGACATCACATTCAATTTGTTTGTGTGTTTTAAATGGATGAACTGGAATAACCGTTGCTTCAAAAATTATCAAATGGTATGGCTCTAGCTTTGGCTCTTAAGGTGGAACAGAGCTTAGTAATGCCAGTAAGACTCTTAAGTAAGGTGGAATTAAATGTTTGACTATCAAAATTGTGAATACAAAGCAAAGTTCTGCCTCCTTTACGACATTTATGGTAGTAGGGAAAATCGATAAGTAACACCAGCCTTTTTAGTCTAAATATTTAAGGTGGGTTTGGACAGTACAGACTTATAAATGCAGGGAAAGCAGCCTCTCATTCAATTATTTCCTTTTCTTGAGTAGGTAGATGTTTTAGTGAAATGATGAACACTTTTCACTGTAAATATTCTGATTATGGCACATTCTTCTTAGCTATTATGGCCCAAAATTCCTAAACTTGTGTCTTGATTATTTGTTCGGTTTTCCTCAAACTGGCAAAACTGAATGACCTTCATGTTTGGGGAGGAGGCAGACACTCGTCACTGTTCTGAAACTTTTTTATAAACTGTATTATCGTTCTGATTTTAAACTCTTGTTGTCAGTATTACAGATTGCTCCTTTAATGTATCTGAAATCACAAATTATAAGGAATTTGTACAATATTTTGATGCATAAGTACATTAAAAACTCCAGAACTTTAAAACTCTGTCTAACTATATATATAACTATATACCTCCCCAGCAGGAACCCCCACACAGATCTTGTCCACTGCCGGCCTCTTCCTGTCCACATATGTCTGTAAACACAGAGAGAGACTGCCATTCTGAGAACACACAGGGTAAAGACAGGGGCTTTGTGGAGATCAGGGAGAGAAAAGAGCAAACTGTTTCAGTTCAAAAATCAGGAAAGACATATTTACTCCACAGTTCCACCAACTATACATTACTGTGATTTCTGGGAGAGTTGTAACCCAGAGTTGCACTGTTGTCCACTCAATATGGTTACCACTGGAAACCAAGGCAGAACTGCGACTGTTTGCAGGCAGTTTTTCTAGTCTTCTTCAGTCATGAAAGGGTTAATATCACACACATCACAACAATCAGTAGAGTCTATCAAATGTATCATTATCAGTCTATTTAAGAAAGTCTTTATCAGACAACAGAACAACCAAGCTCAATTTCTAGCTCTAAATCCTTAAAATTAATTACAAATATTTTATATCATGAGCTCTGTGTGTGTGTGAGACCCTTTCCAAAATCCAGACATCTAAGTGTACATGTATGATGAGTGATGATTTTTCTGCACAGCCTCGTCCCACCTCTAGCAGCTGTTACTTTCTCAGATGCTTTGTAATATTTATTTATACTTATTAATACTCAGAATACTCCTTTCTATAGAGAAAACAAACAGAAATGACTCAAGGGTGCATCCTTAACTGGTTCCTCTGGGTGACTGAACTGTACCTTTGACAGGTCTCTGATGTACAGAATGTCATTTTTGCTGCTGCTGTAAATCCTCTGTCTCTCCTGAGCCACGTCATCATCTTCATCCTGTACAGGAGCCTGGCTGTAATCAGACAACCTGCAGAGACCAGGACACACCTTCATCATACACAAGTGCAAAGACATGGAGGGGTTCTCTTCAGAGACAAAGTCTATAGTCCAAATTTATCCTCACCAGTGATGGAAGAAGAACCTGTACTGAATAAGAATGTTGAAGATGAAGTAGAGCAGACCCTCCACTGCCATACAGACCAGGTATTTCCCCACAAAATCCCACCGGAATGGGTCCATGCTGTACTCCTCACCTTCAAACAGGAGCAAATGCAGGCAGAGATATGAAAATCATCACATCACAGGACTGACCAGCCACTAACTGACCGACATCTTACACAAACACTTTTAATCACTCTCTCTTATTTCTCACAATTTATTGTCTTTTCTTCTGGTAAAGCTATGCCTTCTCTCATAAACCAAGGCTCTTGTTTTAATAAAAGACATTTCCATTTCCACTGTTCCATTTGCCATCAAATGTGACAGAGCACTAGCACCAAACAGAGAAACCCTAACCTCGAGCAAAATGAAGTACACAGGCTTTACACTGACCTCTGATGGAGGACAGACCTTAGACAGGTCATGGTTCTTCAGTATGAACATGTATAATGTTAGCAAGAATATAAACTGCCTATTAAACATTCAAATTCACTAGAACTCACATAGTCAGGCAATCAAAATATTCAAACGACTCATTCTGAGATGCTAAAATCAAATGAAATATTGAGCTCAGGCCAATATCTGTAAATCCACCTCTAATTATTATCTTATAATTTCAGATGACTGTCTGAAATTTTTTGTCTTAGTTTAATTATAGTTTTAAATTTTTGCACTGAAGTTTTTGAAGATGATAAACTGACCAAATCTGGCATAGACATCGGTCACTGCCTGATTCATGGCCAGGTCAATGAGGCCTCGTCCCAAACAGAAATGAGGAAAAATCAGCAGAGCTTTCTTCAGACCCTCGTTAAACACCAGCAGAGACTACACCCAGGGAACAAACAAACAAACAAACAAAACAGTTTTTTTTATACATTTAGAAAATGTACCTTTGTAAAATATTTACAGCAGAATATTTTTTGCTTTGATCGGATTGTGTGTTTATCTTTATGGTTTAAGGAATGCTGTTTGATTTAATTCAGTTTAGGTACACTGTGGATAATACACTGTGGAAAATTCAGATAAAGACACTGTATGCCGCAATTCAGTTAATCGGATTCAGATTCAGACACAGATTTAGTCCATTAAATTCAGATTCAGATTCAGATTCAGACTCTAACACCACATGTGGGGACTTTACAAAAACAAGACGAACACAGATTCTATTGTTGCTGTTATAGCCAAATGCCTGGTAACAGGAGTTTGCGCTTATCTGTGTCCTCTTTCCCCGGGGGTGGTGTTTCAGTTGGAATCTGAAATGATAATATAAATGTTTACAATCTCAGAATAAGTATCAGGGAACAGTGTCTGTACCCTGTTGTTCTCGAAGAGTTCCAGGATGAAGGTGATGGCGCTGCTGTTGATGCCAATGAACAGGTTGATGCAGGACAGAGAGACGTACGCTGTGCTGGGGACACTAAATATGTAGGACATGGGGTACATCATGGGAGTTACTGACCACCTGCCACACACACACACACACACACACGTTAATACACATATCCTAGCCATGTTCTAGGATACCAGGGCACCTGGTAGAACAAGAGAATTTTTGTACAGGAGGGTGTTTTTTTGACCACAACTATGTCGTCCACTGACTAAATATCAGGTGCATCTCAACTTGGGCACATTCACCTACAACAGTGCCTTTGAAGACTCTGAGAATTTACCCAGGAAAGGAGTCCCATTCTATTGGTGTTAAAAGAAGGCATGACACCATGAAGGAATCCCTGGAAAGGCTTCTCCCTTGGAATATAGCTGAAAGGAATCAAGAGGGGAATATATCCAAGTTCCAAGAAGATATTAAGAAAAAACTTTGTGGCTTTCAAAGGATAAGTCGAGAGGAAGGGATGAAGGAGGATTAATTCTTTTTTCTTTATTTTCCCTCTACGTTTTGGGTTATAGCTCAAGCCTTACCCAGAAGTGGACTGTTAAGGTCTAACTGTAAGTGATGCTACAGAGATACAGTCTACATGGTGAACTATTAACCTTTTTCTTGTTTGAAAAAAATTAAATATGTTTTATAGTTATTAATGGCCAGTACCAATATGTAACTTCCACCACTATTTTTAGTAAGGATGGTTAACACACTATTATTTTATTTTATTTTTTATGTTTTGCTTATTTTCTCGAACTTGCTAATGAGGGGTCCCACTATGTGGCTCATTCCCCTCAGATCTGGAGGAGTAGGTGAATCCTTCTGTTTGGAAGCCCAGTATATATATATATATATATATATATATATGTTTTTTTTTTTTTTTTTTTTTTTTTTTTTTTTTAATTGTATAATAGTTGTAAGGGCGGCATATTGGCACAGCAGGTAGTGTCGCACTCACACAGCTCCAGGGGCCTGGAGGTTTTGGGTTCGATTCCCACTCCGGGTGACTATCTGTGAGGAGTTGGTGTGTGCTCCCCGTGTCTGCGTGGGTTTCCTCCGGGTGCTCCAGTTTCCTCCCACAGTCCAAAAAAATACATTGTTAGGTGGATTGGCTCAAAAGTGTCCATAGGTGTGAATGTGTGAGTGTGTGTCTGTTTTGCCCTGTGAAGGACTGGCGCCCCCTCCAGGGTGTATTCCCGCCTTGCGCCCAATGATTCCAGGTAGGCTCTTGACCCACCGTGACCCTGAATTGGATAAGCGGTTACAGATAATGAATGAATGAATAAATAATAGTTGTAGAAGTGTATCCATTTTTATTTGTCAGTGTTGCATGAGGTCTGTTGATCGACAAGTGCAGGTACAGGATTTTTTTGTTTGTTTTTTGAAGAAGAAAGATGTCTTTACAATATTATAATATTATATATTTTGCTAGTATGCGCCACGCCCTATAGTTTGGAAAGGGGAAGGCAAACTCAGAGGAATTTGGGATGGAGTTCGGAACAGTTTTGAGCGTGTGTAGAACCAGGCCCCAAAATGTATCGAGAAGCGATACATTGGTGAGCTTCGAAAAGATCACGGATATGGGTGCGTATGTATAAATTATATGCTTGAGAGGTCCATCGGCTGAGTGTCTGGATGGTATGATCTGAAAGTAATCTTGATGGTAAGCGATAGAGGCAGCACTGATCCTGAAAAAGTAAGCGGAAAAATGTGATGGATTAAAATTACTAAGTGAAAGGATTCAATGTAAATGGGATTGAAACCAGTGGCGAGTGGTAACCAAACCTGATTCAGTTGCGAATAATGGATCGAATTGGGAGGCACCTTGAGATAATCTAGGTGCTTCATATGGGCTCATAGGGGACGGGAGTTTAAAAAGAAATATTTGAGAATAATTGTGAAATTGATCTGTTTTACTGTGTTTACTTTGTGTTTAGATTGAGGATGAGTAGGTCAGATAAACAAGGGTGGAGAGAGCTATAGTGGACAGAAGACAGGGTTATGAATTCAGAGCAACGGAGAAGACCAAAAAAGCTAAAAGGAACATGGCTTTGAGAGTGGCATCGGTAGTTGGTGATATGTAACCGGATTGCAGAGTAGCTAGGGAGCTGTAAAGTATGTGAGAAGGCATGTGTTGATGTAGATGATGAGGTTTAGTCCTTCTTATTCCTTCAGGAAGCAAAGCGACTTGGTGGTGATTAGTAAACGGATGGGGAGAGCCATAAATCAGTTTAAAAAAGAGGTTGCAGCTCCTAGACTTTTAATATTGATGAACGGATAGAATATTGAGAGTTAGTGAAGGAGAGGAATGCTGTGAAAAAGTGGATATCAGAAGAAGGGAACAATATGTGTGTGTGATGGAAGCACCGAAAGCATTGCCATCCCATCCAGTAGGTAGACAAGATGTTTGGTGCCAGAGATTATATGATTAAATCCTGAGATCTTAGAGTCAGTTTGCTGCATCTGTGGGAAGATGGAAGATGAGGTCTGAAAATAGTTGAACCGGAGTAGGATGTAGGTCGGACGGTGGAGCCAATAGTTTGAACTTCTGAAACTGGAAATGAGACATAGAGTCAGCAATAGGATTAATGTGACCGGAAATGTGAACTGGTTTTAACAGAAATTGATATACAACTGAGTGCCAAGTAAAGCTGCGAATGAATGGCATGAGACTGAGTGAACTGGAATGGGAATGTGAATGACTGATTCGTTATCTGAATGGAGAAGAATGACTCAGCCAGTCCAGTCATGTCTCCAAAGAACTGCAGCAATGACAGCAAGGAAGAGTTTGCGGAGTGGAATGGAGTCACCGGAATGACTAGAAATGTGAAATGACTAGAACAAGCGAGAACTCACTCTAACTCACACTCTCGCACTCTCAGAACAGAACAGGAGAAGAACAGAAAGAAAATGTAGGAAGGGTAGTCAATTAAGGGAGAGACCCAGCTCTCTCTAGAGGTATCCAGCTCTCTGCGGGCGTCTCTCAGGCATCAGACTCTCTTATGGCTATCTCTGAAACAGTGTGGGGCCCCTCAAGCAGGGTCCAGATAGAACAAATCCAGAACTTCCAACCAGAAGTTTTGTTTTAATTTTACTTCTAGTAGAAAGACTATAATTAAAAGAATTATAGCCTATTCCAGCAAAAGCTCAATGCCATGCCCAGAGCATTGAAGGAGGCCACACGCAACCTCAGAATGACCTTCTGAGCAAAGGCTCAGGAGAGACCTGCATAGATGTGTCTCTCACCAGGAAGCAGATCAGCGATGACGGAGAATTCCCACAGAGACCTTCAGAACGCCACCACCTCCAACAGAGTAGTCGCCGTGTCTCTGGCGAGCTGCAGTGCTACGAGGCCTGTGTCTGCAGTGCTCCAGGAAGCCCGCGCTGGAAAGCACCATGCATCAGTGACATACTCCCAGCTATCTCCAGTTCATCTCCACGGATACGTGAGGTCACATGGTTTCATTTCTTTCATGACAGGAGATTGGTGCTGAACGCTTTGCTGGGATAAACTATAGCTTTTTAGAAGTTAGGGTAAATATCATAGAGAAATTCCATCATATATTAATCTCCCTGCTCCCTCATGTATCGCTGTAATCCATTTCATTTTATGAATGTATAATCAATATTCATTATTTGATATTACATTTATGATTTTGATATTACAAACCTTGGTTATTTGTTTGTGTGCACATCTTTCTTGTACGAAATTGTTATTTTAGTTCAAATTCAATTTCGGAGCCAAGAACCTACAGCAGGTTAATTATAATTCATTAATAATAATTAATTCTAGCTAATTCTGCTATATAATATGTCATGTCCAAGCTAAAATTGGACAGGTAAAGACACTACATATTTTTTAATGGCTCCCAAACACGGAGCTTAATAAAATGAATTAAATAATTAATTATTAATCAAATAATAATTATCATTGACTCCACTATGTAGTGTTTTTGCCACCGCAATGTGGGGCATAATTATTTCACTACATATATTTAATGGCGCCCAACAAGAGGCATAATTATTTCACTACATATATATAATGGCCCCCAACTAAGGGGCTCTGGACATAATCATGATCAGAAGTTATGATTCCTGTGCAGGAAAATCGCACACCAATAAGTTAAGCATAAGCCTTGTGCTTCAGTGATAAGAGTGTGTAAGCAACACTGGCCTCACAACTGCTTTATACCTTCCTCCCCTCTAATTAATTCTTAACTAGGACCTGCTCCTAAGTTAAGCCTTGAATGTGAGCGATTTCACTGTTGTTTTGATTTAATGAGTAGTGTGAACACGCTTTTCATTTGTGAAATTATTAGGCTGCTGGCATGCACCTAATTTTGAAGTAATACTGTGGGTTTATCAGCTGTGCTGTGCCACTGTTTAATCGTATGTATTAAAGTAAAGGTTAAAGTAATCACTGCACGCGAATCTCTGTGTATGTGTATGTTCTGAATTTTGATTTTGATCAGCAAATGTTGTACCTCTGAGATACGGCTTGTCAGAATATGTTCATAAATACAGGAATTGTTTGTGAGCAACACTGATTCAACCCCTGAGTAGTGAGACCGTGAATCCCAGCTCATAATTGCACACAAAATCTTGTGCCTTGAATCTGTAAAACAACGTAAATAGTGAACTCGCTCTAAAGCGGCCCAAAAAAAGAACGTCCCTGTTCTTTAAAACTGGCAATGGTGTGTGTTGCTCCTTCAGTGTCTGAACTTTAAGTGGTTCCATTTAAGCCAAACCAGTCAGACTACCTTGGGAGGAGGGGTTAAGTTAAGTAAATAAAGTGTCACCACTGACCCAGCCCTGGAAACAAATAAAACTGACTTGCACTACTGCATTTAAAGTTTCTCTGGTGCATCCTTGTGTATGACTTGTGTAAGTGCAAGTTGATTAAAAGCAGTTGTTTTTCATATGGCACACTAAATTGGCATGTAAATTGTAAGTTATTTTTGATGTACTGCTTCTGTCCTTTACTCAGTCTTCCATAAGTGGAAGTAGCCAATTACTGATTATAAAATCCATATTGGTTGAGGTGAAATAAAATAAAACTGCCTATCTAATTAAACATTAATTAGTATCTAATCTGGCGCACAACCCAGTCACAAAACATCAGTGGTAAGACTGATGTGTATTTGTAATTAGCAAACTCAACAGAAGCCACAGTATCAGAATATATAGCCATGATCCACGGCGCTGAGCCCTCTCACATGGCAAATTTGATGTCGCAGTTAATGGCCCTACATTTAATGGATGAACCTACAGGCGAGGCCTTAAGAAAGTTACCCAGCCAAATGGCTACACTAGCATTAGAAAAACTTAAACACAGTCTCCGGGACATAGAATTAGATGGAATGTAAACACAAATTATGAGCCCCAAAATGGAGAACATGAGAAATGCTCGCAAAGAGCCTAATCAGTTAATGACACTGCAAGCAAAAACAACAGCAGAACTTTTTGCTGTCAAAGATGAACTCAAATTGTCTCAGCACCTGCAGTCAGAGACAGAAAGCAAGCTAGACTTTGCTAAAGCAGAGTTAGAGGAGGTACACTCACAGCTATTTAGCAACCAACAGAGAACTACTGACATTAATAGGGAGCTGCAGAATCCAATGTCCAAAGGTATTCCTGAGTCACCTTTCCCAGCACCAACAGCACCTAAACCAGCTCCACCACTTGAGGTTAACAAAGTCCTCCCAAACTTTTCCATCTCTGTTTTTAAATAAAATAACATACTTAATCTCCTCACATGCATGTGACTCTGTGTAATTAATTCTCAACAACTTCAACAAACACCTCAATCCAACATAGTATAAAGATTAGTAAACACTCAACAACAAAGAACAAAGGTAATTAGAAAATCCACCTGCTTTGATTCCTTTGGTTTATGTGGGAAATATAACAAAGAACATGAAACTTAAGGCTGGCTATCACAAAAAAAATGGTAAACCAAAGAAGTAAATTCTCAACTAAAGGGGCATCCAAAAGAGTAAAACAGGAAGAAGGTAAGTACATTTCCTTGGATCAGAACTTATATATATATATATATATATATATATTTTTTTTTTTTTTTTAAGTTATATATATATCATCATCATCATCATCATCATAATCATCTAAAAGAGTGATTACTGACCCATATAAAGACAGCAGAGCCACCAGAGCTGGGAGATTCATGGGGGATGTGTAGCACTTTTTGTCGAAGCCAATGAAGATCCCCACCACCAGGGTTGTGCTGATGGAATAATTCAGCTGCAGAGAGGGGACAGGAGGAGCAAAAAGTAAAAAAGCAAACAATTTGAAAAAACAGTCAACACTGATACCAACACAATGCAACACCCAGCAACTCAGATGCCACAACATGTCCAGGACACAGGACATGGGACATGGGACACGGGATGTGCTGCCCCATTTAAGGTGGAACAGACAGTTCTGTTGGGAAGCTTAGGAGACCGTATATATTTGCTATAATTTTTTTTTTTATTGTTAGCTTTTTTTTCATTGTTGTTGTTATTTCAGCCAAATTTCATTTCATTAAAGAATTCAAATTTTTTGCCTCACCATTATTTCCCACTAAAGCAGACCACTGCAGTGGTCCTCAGCTGTGGGCTCCAGTCTGAGTCCCGACCTAAGAGCAACTGATTACAGATTAAAAATCAAAATATCATAACATGCCTAAATATTCCATTTATTTTTGCGCTTGTCCAATACAGCGCTCATACAACAGTTTCCATGACCACATTAACATCACTCAGCAGGTCAAAACCTGCTCAGTAAACCCACACAGCTTAACATCAAGTTAAGAGAAGTGGACAGTGGTGACCATTCTTTCTAGGACTTGAGGACTTGACCGCCTGGACCTTCAGCTCTGTGGAGATCTCCCCAGGTCACCCCAGACATCAGAGGAAAACACTGAGAATTCAGGGGACTGGAGCAAAATCTTTACTGCAATGATGATAGTGCAGGTCGCTAACCATGTCCCAGAAGAAGTTGGTGAGCCAGTAGACCAGGGGACTGACACCGCTGACAAACTGTAGGTGTTTAGCCTTGTTTACACGCTCCTGAATGAGGTAAAGGACAAAGCTTGCAGGGATGAATGACATGGCGAAGATGACACAGATCGCCACCACTGCGTCCACAGATGTGGTCAAACTGCAAAGACACGGGAGGTCAGGGGTTAAAACGGTAAATGCTACTTCAGTCTAAATGAAATTTCTACAAACTAGATTAAAAAATATTGTTTAGTTTTTAAAGCAAGGCTCCTCACTGTCTCTCACGTTTAGCAGCATGAAGGTTCTTTAACAGAGGGTGACGGGACCAGGAAATAATTCATAATTTTCTCTCTCTCTCTCTCTCATTTTCTCTCTCTCTCTCTCTCTCTCTCATCATGTTGGGGATGTAACTTACACAGTGACCTCGGACAACTGCTCCTTGGTGAGGTTAAGTGGGTGGTTGATGGTGGTAATGCCGTACTCTGCTGGATTCACATAATGAGGGAGATTTGCTCGGAGGATGGCATTATTCGCTATATTCATGAATGCCACCATCGCGTGCCAGCCTTTGTTATTATACCATACCTGAAATAAAAAAAATACAGAATAAAACCCATATTATTATTACTATTATTACACCACACCTAAAAAAGACATAAACAAATACAAAATACAAGCTTTTAATTTTACACCATACCTGAAATTTTAAATATTAATTTTATTAACAATAAATACAGTATAAAAAAATAAGCCAGCTGGAAAAGATGGGTTTTAAGGCTAGCCTTAAACATGGCTTTGGACGAACAAGCACGTAACTTGAAAGGGAGACTGTTCCACAGCTTTGGGCCAGGCCCTATCAACAACAGAACGCAGCTTTGAGAGCAGAATTTTAAATGAATGTGAATCAAGTGTGGAGAGTGCATACTGGAGAGTGTAACTGAGGGAGATCACCTAGGTAAGAGGGAGCAAGGCCATGCAAAGATTTGAACACCAGCACAATTAGCATGTACTGTACACAATACTGTACTATGAGCCAATGAAGATGTTTCAGAGTTGGACTAATATGCGCCCAGGATCTGGTATGGGTCAGAAACCTTGCAGTATTGCACTTACTGGAGTCTGTTCAACAATCGAGCTGAGAGTCCATACAATACAGCATTGCAGTAGCCAATTCTAGATGTTACAAATGCATGAACAATGGTTCAAGAAGTTCACCTTCATCCATGTCCTCACATCAGCTAAAAAATTTATCAGAACCGAGGGTGGTAGACTGAGTGATGGTTTAGTGTATATATAAATTTGCACATCATCAGCAAAACAGTGAAACTGCAATCCATGCTGCCTAATAATGTCAACAAGAGGAAACATGTACAGTATAAAAAGCAGTGGACCAAGGACTGAAACCTGAGGGACACCATATGACAGAGGGCATGAGTCAGATCTAAAACCTCCAATAGAAACAAGCTTCTGCTTGTCTGCAAGGTAAGACTGGAAGCAAGCAAGAGCAGTTTCAGTTATGCCAATCAATTTACAAAGTCGAGGTAGTAATGGACTATGGCATACTGTGTCAAAAGCTGCTGTAAGGTTTAATAAGACAAGTAAATTTCACAACCCCTTATCAGCTGATATTAAAAGATAATTCAATTTTAAAATACCTTGATATTGTACTCGCTCTCCATGTAGCGAAGGAATGGTCCGAGCTCTTTGGCAGCGAGTCGGCATCGAGGTCCCTGCAATGGGAAATAAAAACTAACTGCTCTGTCATCCCTGAAGGAATCTGTTCATGCTCCAGAGGGTGGGTCCCCAACACCAGGGCATTCAGAACTGTAATTGTCATGTCTGATTCCAATTGGAGATGGTTTTACTTGTTTTTAACTTTGCTGCTTTATAGCAAGTCAAAATATCTGCTGGGGGAATTAGACATTTTCTCTAAAGAACAAATAAATTCAACACGTCAACTTCAATACTTTCAACAAGTAAACACATCCAGAAACAGGTGATGGATGTTATAAGACTCTCACAGCAACCTCAGAGTGAGAGACATTACAGAAATATAAGAAAACATATAGAGTAAACATATAAATGTACCGCAGTGATATTCATCATCTGTCCAAGCTGAGAGAACACTCTCTGGATTTCTTTAGGGTCCACATCCAGGACAGGGAGCTGTCCCCCCACAGAGAGACCACCATACCTGAGAATCAGATATCTATAATTTTATATCTATAACATTTAAACCCCATAAAACACCATTAAACATCTTCAGAATTGAATTCTCTTCTCCATAAACCCGCGCTCTGTGAGGTTGAAGGAAGGTCCATACCTTTGTTCATTGACCCAGTACTTGCTCTTCAGGCTGGAAACAAACAAAGGGCAAGTTTGTCTCTGAGAAAGTGAACAAGTTTAAAAACAAAATCAGTGAAAGTTGGTGAGGTCAGACCTGGTCCTGATGAGACTGGGGTAAGTTTTCACCAAATAATCTGAGATGTTTCTGTGCGTGAGATCCAACAACGTGTCACCCGTCGCCTCCTTCCTCTGAGAGACACGGAAACACAACATCAGGGTTTTTAAACTACACCACCCCTACACACTGACTCTGAGTCTGTATCTGACACTGTGTCTGACTCTGATTCGGATTTTTTATTCTGAATGTCTCTGTCTCCGTTTCTGACTCTGATTCTGAAGGCCTCAAACTGGTTACTGTGCTCACTGTAAACAAAATGAATTACAAGTCAGAGCAGCCAGCAGTGAAAATGGTCACGTTTTCAAACATCTTGAAAAGTGTCCTGATAATTATGGCCAGTTCTGACCTGGCGGGGGGGCAGCCCTCCGGCTCCGATTGGACACACAGGGAGCATGATGAGTTTTTTCTCAGTGCTGCACAAACAGGAAGGGGAGGGGTTTGTCTCCGTCCACTCTGGGCTCTGTAAGATGTTCTTGACCACAGGAGAAACCTCAGGATCCTCCCAGTCTGATGTCTGGTTGCTACATGGAAAATCCCTGTACACACATGTAAATGCAAGAGTTAAACCAGGAGGAGAATACTTAGAACCTTCTCAATCACACATCCTCACCGAGTCAGGTTCTTGATATTTCCTAAATGCTCTATGAAACAGTGGAACATTGTGGTGGTTAAGGAGCCCACCCCGAACCAGACAACACATGCTGTGCTCCTGTATTTATCAATGTAGTCTTTCAAACCGGCCCCTGTGAGGTGCCAAAATACGCCACATGTGGCAGTCTAGCTGCGTCTATACAGAAACAGTACAGAATTCAGTTCTGCTGAATGTACAAACACAGCCAGTAAGCGTGTCAACAAATAGCTGTATTTTAAAATGTAGCAGCTGCATTGAGGGCAAACCCTGACCCTATACATATAAAAAGGCCTAAAACCTGATGTTGCAACAAGTCAGGTTTTTACTGTTGGAACCTGTTGGAAAGCTATACTTAAAATTATTCTACATCATGTTTATTTAAGCAATATACAAATAATACAGGCTTCTGTTGTAGTACGATGAATTGGGTTTAATTTTTCTTACAAAATCTTTTACTTTTGGGACTTTGATCTTCAGTTATTTCAAAAAGACCTTCCAGTGTACACAAGACTCTGTTTCAATCCCCGAGATGCCTAAAGGTCTGAATATGGGGTAATACAAACTTCACTCCAGGATCTATTTTTTCTACAGGGAGCAAGACAAATCAGAGACACAACCTTTATGTCCTCTGAGACTGCGTACTCAAAGACCCTTAAGACTAAATAATCAAAACTTCCTTAATTCCCATTGATATAAAAGCATTAACAAAGCAGGTTTCACATATTCACAAGATATACAATGTTGTAAAAACAATTCCAGAATTGAGAGACACAAACAGAATAATTGGACTTCCAATTTGGCAGTTCAGCACTGCAGAAATAAAGTAAGAAAAAACTACTTCAAATAAGTTTAAAGCCAGTGCCTCAATGTAATAGAAATTCCAGCCAAAGTTTTATTTCTATGTTTACATTAGCAAATTAGGAAGCTGTTAGCTTGTAACAGCCATTACCAACACTCGACACCACGCCCTGGCATTAAAGAACCCTCTGACCTCTGAGCGCTGGAAGTTGTGGAACAAGAGCTTAAGGCCCCAGCCTGCTGCCTAGGACATATATGGCCATGGTTTGCCAAAGTATGCAGATCCAGCGATGGAGAAAGCCACAGGATCCTGCAGAATGGTCACTCGAATATGGCTGTGCCTCTGACCAGTGCCAGAGGAAGAAGAGGCCATAGGCTGATTACCACTGCAACAAAAATGGCTTCTGAAAGCTCTGTGCATCTAGTAACTCCTCTACTTACCATCTCATTGCTACCCCAGGGAAAGCGTAATGCCATGTTGGTCATGTCATAACTCAGAGGTTGGTGAGTGAGAAACTCTCACTTATTAATTAGATTCATAATAAAATAATTAATAAAAATTAATTACAACTAATCCCACAATACTGTAGATGGTGAAATCACAGGAAAATTTAGAGAAAACAGAAAAACAAAGTAATGACAAATAACAAGCATAGTGAAATTGTTCCAAAGACACTTCTGGCAAGGAATCATGATTAAACGTAGAAGCGTGGATCAGCAGTCAAATGACCACATCATCTTTACACAAGGAAACTGTAACTGACATATGAAGATCACTAGATGGCGGTCTTTCATGTATCATTGAGTTCCTCTTAGATACTTGGGGATCATTTCAGACCTTCCCTTCCTTTATTCAGCATAATATTCTGAATTATGACAGATTGACTGATTCCTGATTTGGATATTTTAATTGTTGTGACACATCAAGTTATGGAGTAAAAGCTGTACATAGACTTGATTCATATTAAATATAACAACAAAAATAGATTTCAATATTATAAAATAAATAAAAAGTGTTTACTGTAGCCTATTCTAAATATTGGGCTTTAAAGACAGTTTTTTCATATTAAAAGTTATTAATATTTAATATATAATAAAAATATTCAGTCAGATAACTATAATCCTGGGTAACAGTTTACATTAAGGGTACCTTAATTAACGCTTCTTAATTATCAATAATTAATGATTAATTGTGGCTTTCCCTAACCATGTAATAAGGTTTATTACTGTCTTAGGTATCATGAAATATGTACCCTTATTGTAAATAATTTATATAAGCGTGTTTTATTGATTACAAACACGTTGGTAGGTCTATTTGCTATTTAAATGGTTTAAAGGTGCCCCACCTGCTGCAGACACACAGTAAAACACAGAGTGTCAGCAGGAGTCACAAAATCATGGCATTAGACCATGAACATTCCTAAAAAACAGATGTTTAGACTGAATGATGACAACATGAATATATTTACAGTAAGACTGAGTCCTTCATGCAGCGCGTCCCCATCCCAGGCTCCCTCAGCAGTGTCTGGACAAAGTGCTGCATCTTCGGATGCCTCGGCTGCTCGTTACTGCAAAACACACATGGCTCAGAGACAGACATCTCTCAGTGTGAGGAACTTTCCAGGCTCTGTCAGTGATGTTGTGTTTACCTAATGAAGGTGAACTGTGGTCCATACATCCAAGGGCTGAGGGGGAGACTGGGGTACTCTCCAAATGGAGGAACGATCAGTGTGAAGACCAGAGCTATCAGCACAAAACTCGCCGGCAGCACAATCTACAAACACACAGAGGGCATTAATCATGAGTGTGTCCTTCTTTGTGATTAAACACAGATACATTCATTGCTTTTCTCTGCTCACACTAGACTCAAGTCATTGCCTCTGAAAATGACACTAAGCACCAGAGATTAGCAGCAGAGATAAAGCATGTACAACTCTGCTCCTACTGTTAATCACCAGACTCAGATAGGTTTTCCCTCTTGATTTTAAAGACTTCCTCATGCGCCAAGCTCATAATTGTATTGGATGGATAATTACACACAAGAAATGGTGTTTTATACCCTCTAGTACTGACATTAATGGGCTATATCCACCCACTTTTTGTAGTCAGTGTTTATGCTTCCTCATTGTCGCCAGACTCTACTGCTGGTCACTTATTCACGCTAACACTAGAGAGCGACAGAGGGACTGGGCACCGGTGAGAGCAAGTGATTTGGCAACAGGTGATGAAAGAAAGGACAACAAATAGAGTTATTATCACACCTACAAGTAACAAACAGGGACACAATGTGTGATATGTTGCCGTTAAAGTAAACATAAGGTCAGAGATACTTTCACCTTGGGTTGTCACTCAAACACACACAGTCATACAGGGACAGACTTAGGTGGACTCAAAGGGACACGGGCGGACTAAGGGGGACTTGGGCAAACTCGGGCAGATTCAGGTGGACTTAGATTTAAATGGACTTGGTGGGACACATACAGACTCAGATGAACACAGTGGGATGCAGTGGGACTTGGAGAGACTCACTGGAACTCAGGCAGACTTGGACAGACTCAGAATGGAATAGGTGGGACTAGAGCCTCTCTTGCGGACTCAGACAAACTCAGGGACAAGAGCGGACTCAGGCAGTCTCAGTTGGACTCAGGCAGACTTAAGTGGACTCAATGGGACTCAGGCAAACTCAAATGAACTCAGTGAGACTCAGACAGACTTGGGTGGACTCAGTGGGACCCAGACAGATTCAGTGGGACTCAGACAAACTCAGGCGGACACGGGCGGACTTAATGGGACTCAGACAAACTCAGGTGGACTAGGTGGAACTCAGATGGACTCAGACAGACTTGTGTGGATTTAATGGGACTTAGGCAAACTCAGGTGGACTCACTGGGACTCGGGTGGACTTAGTGGGACTCAGACGGTCTGAGGGTCTCACCTGGGCAAGGAAGTCTTTGTGGCTACGCGTGGCATGGTGAAACCTCTTCACCATCAAAGCATGGAACTGTTTCAGCACCAAACTGAAACCCTTCACCTGCCTGGACGCTTTCCCTGCGCTGCTGTCCGACTCTTCAGGCTTCCCCAATCCATTCTCCTGCAGACCGTTCCCCTCTGTGGAAACCAAATAAGAAACTTTTCATCACATTCCCACTGTTCCGACAGAGTTCAGACTCTAGTCTCAGCTGTTGCAGCCTCTTTATGGGAGGTTAATCCTGTCAAAATTGAAAGTGAAATGAAACCAATAAAATGAAAATACAAATACCGTTTCTTTTTCCAAATGCGTAAATATCATGACAAAATTAAAAATAAAATTAAATAAGTTGAAATGAAACATATGCAATTTCATTTTTTCACTCAGTCATGTGTCAGAATGACAAAATTAAAATTAAAAAAGCTTTTTGTCGTTTCATTTTCAAAATTATGCTGGTAAGAAAAATTTGAATTTTAATTTTGACAGGATTAACCTCCCATAGCCTTTGAGCTTAGTGCACAGCCCAGAGTTTATTTTACACTGGCCACATTTACAGGCAGCCTGATTAACCAATAATATTTATAAATAAATATAACAATTGCTTAACTGGAATAGTAGTAGTCCATGTACACATCTCAATTGGAATGGTGTAGTCTGAACAAGGCCAATTCTGATTAAATTTTCTATCCAATCGAACGAGGCGGGTAGTCCTTTAAATAATCCATTATTTATTATTTATTATTATTATCCATTATGTAATTTGAGCCCAGATGCTGGAGTATTGTCTTTCTCTTTATGTAATACTTAGCTAAGTGGGGCAATTAATTGATTGGAATATCCAAAGATTCGTGATTTTGGTGACTTTTAACAACCCACACTAAAGAAGGAACAAGTCAAAAGCCTCTACAGCCAACTCACCTTCTGCCATGTCATACAAGACTGCCATGTCATACAGAAATTCTGCAGGTCTGAGTGCGTGTCCCTGTGTGATTAGTCATGACGTCTTCCTCTCAATTACAGTAAAATCCAGTAACGTGTAGACTAAGTGGTACTCTGCGCCTGCAAATCTTACTTGTAGTATGCACATAAACTGCCATTTTTATCAGATTGGTGAGTGTAGTGTACATGAAAACACATCAGTCTGTACCTATAATCTGAATGAATTCAGTCTGCAATCTTTGCATGTAAACAATGCCACTAAGGGTCAGAATCGCTTACTGAGGGAATCCTCTTAAAACAGTCAGTGTCTCTGATTGTCCTCACTTTTAGAGAGCAGGAAGCATTAGTATCCTTTTCTGGATCTGTTTCACATAACATCTACAAAAACTTAACTTGTTTCAAGCATCATTTCCTGAAAAAGCTAAAAGACCTGCATAACCTCTGGACACAGTTCAAATTAAGGAAAAATAATAAACCCCAAAACACACAGACACAGACAAAGTATCATTGCAGTGCTCTCAGAATGTTAGGAGCTGACCTGACTTAACGTGTTTGCTCTGATCAGGGATCTATGTTCTGCAGGGTATAGAGCCTGTCGTGTGTGTGGTCTTTAACCACATTGGGCCTCGTCCATGTAATGAGACCAGAATGACTTTGCTCGTAATTGACTTTTTTTCGTAAATATCCCGATTCATTAAAATGTTCGTGGTCTCAAAATATTTGTAGGTACGAATGAAATTTACACCTGCTCCTGAAAACATGTAAAGTGTGCATAATATCCAAAAGACTTTGAAAGTATCATCTGACCTGACAGAACTTTAAATAAACGTTATTAAAAATGAATGAAAATGCACAAACTACATAAATATATAATAAATGAATAAATAATCAAAAGAAATTTCACAAAACAGTCCTCTTCCTAATACAGCCTGGTATTCAGAGCAACTTCCAGTAACTAAAGGCAAGTTTGCTAAATAATTTTGTTACTCAGTCAGACAGTTTCTTAATATGGATCATTGCAATATAAAAGAGTTTAAAGTCTGTAACCTGTGTTAATAGCTGATATTGCACTGCACAATTTAACAGACAGCTTGACACAGAGAACTGTATCGTCTTTAGAGATGATACAGTGTTTAGGTTTATTAGCTAAGTGATCTCTCGATGTGGTCAGTTTACTCTCGAGATTCATTCTTTTGTATTTGTGGACCATTTTAGAACACTGTAATGTTCCTGAACCTGTGCAGGAACTGTTCATGTTTGGCTGCTTGGACACCGGAGCGTTTAAAACATGAATTCTTTAGCCCACATTCATCCAACCATCATCCCAGGAATTTTAAGCTGTTATACTTGATGCAATGTCACTGGCGCAAGGGTGTGCACGCTAGTGATGTTAGGATCGATACTGAAATATAGATACTGAAATAGCAAAACCTCAGTTACCAGATGTTTATGCTCTAAAATCTATTCTCAAATCAAAATATCGATACTTTTGATACTTCAGTCATTTGGGGTAATGTGTATCATTAAGAGGAACACAGTGGAAAGTAACTAAACTATTGAGATCTTGTCTAAATATGCGGTTGGTGGTAGCTACTTTTTCTTCCGCCTGGGTAAGTGTGTAATGCATAAGCGGAGTGACAGTCAGTCACTCAGTCTGAAGACAGACACAAAAAGCAGAGCATAAGCAGAGTCATTTTTGTGCAGAATTTCAGGTCTGTCTCTCTTCAGTCTCTGATGGAGACCTTCTGTGCTGCAGGCAGGCACTATCCAGATACAGAGGTAGAAAATATGGAGCTTTCAGCGGCGCTAAGCCCTGTTACTGTTGAAGTTGTTCAAACTAATACATTGGGTTATGAAATAAGTAACAAAGTAAATACATGTTTCAATATCTGCATGAGATCAGCTTAGAGTACTAATATGTATATCACTGAGATAATCTCATAAATAAATATATTTGTTTTAAATTTAATGTAGTTTGTGTCCATTTTGAGGAAACAAATGACACACATCGCATGTATCCAGGCAGTCACCAACTACAGGACAACTCCACCATCCTGTGACACTGATGCCTTCCCTCCCTGATGCCCTGAATGACTTCTATGCACAGTTTGGGGCACATAACAACACAATTGTGAGGAAGACCATGCCCAAGCCAGATGAACAGGTGATGTGTCTGTCTTTGGTGGATGTGAGGAAAATTCTGGCCAGACTCAACCCATAGAAAGCTGCAGGACCAGACAACATCCCAAGCAGAGTGCTCAGTAAATGTGTAGACCAGTTGACGGATGTTCTCACGGATCTACAATATCTCCCTGAGCATCTCCACTGTCCCAAGACCACCACCATCATCCCCCTGTCCACAGTGTCCTGCCTCAATGACTACCAACCGGTTGCACTCATTTCCATCATCATGAGCTACTTCGAGAGGCTAGTCTTGAGGAACATCAAAACTCAGCTGCCCCATTCATTGGACCACCTGCAATTTTTCTATCATCCTAACCACTCCACGGGTGATGCCAACACCACTACACTTCATCTCTCTCTCACTCACCTGGAGAAGAAGGATACATACATTAGAATGCTGTTCTTAGAAAGCTAAGCCTGCTGGGCCTCAACACCTTCATCTGTAACTGGATCTTGGACTTTCTGACTGCGAGACCCCAGTCAGTCCGGATTGGGAAAACCATATCCAGCACCATCACACTGAACACTGAGGTCCCCTAGGGCAGTGTTCTGTGTCCTCTGTTGTTAACTCTGCTGACTCATGACTGTCTGGCAAAACACAGTGCAAATCACATTATAAAGTTTGCAGATAATACAACCATGCTGAGCCTCATTAGCAGAGGCAACGAGTCAGCATATAGAGAGGAGGTGCAGGGACTGACAGACTGGCGTAAAGTCAACAACTTTCACCTGAATGTGAGCAAGACCAAGAAAATGGTTGCTAACTTCAGGAGAGCACAAAATAGCTACTCTCCACTCAACATGGACGGGTCATCTGTGGAGATTGTTAAGAGTACGAAGTTCCATGGTGTCCACACAGCAGAGAACCTCACCTAGACACTAAACACCAGCTCTACAGGCAAGAAAACCCAGCAGCATCTCTACTTCCACCACAAGCTGAAGGAAGCCTGTCTCCCTCCACCCATCTTCACCATCTTCTACAGAGGCACCATAGAGAGCATCCTGAGCAGCTGCATCACAGCCTGGTTTGGGAACTGCACTGTCTCTGACTGCAAAACCCTCCAGCGCAGAATGAGTACAGCTGAGAGGATAATCGGAGTCTCACTCCCCTCCATCACAGACATTTACACCACCCTCTCCCTCCACAAAGCAACCAACACTGTGGACGACCCCACCCTCCCCTCAAACTAACTGTCGTCTCTCCTGCTGTCTGGAAGGAGGTACCACAGCATGCGGTCCAACACAGCCTGACTTTGCCTCTTCCCACAAGCCATCAGACTCCTCAACTCCAAAGTCTGAACTGACAAGACTGCTCCACACACACACATTCATAAACACCAACCACTTATCCCAGTTAACATGATAAGCATTCTTGCACTTTACTACTTCCTCACACTGTGACTGTGACCCTGGACTCTTGTCACATACATATCTTGCATGTGTTGCACACTACCTCTTGTACGTTTTTTTTTTAATATTGCACATTACCTCTTGTACACTTAAAAATTGCACATTACCCCTGTACATTGTATAACTTGTATAATTTGCACTTTACTTCCTGTACTCTTACTGTTCTGTGGCTGCTACCAGGAAGACTGCTGTACAGATCTTCCACAGAACAAAATTTACACTTTTTTTCTGTATTGTGTTGCACTGTCTGTCTGTCTACACTAGTACTTGTGTTGCAATTGTGTTTTTGTCTGCACTCATGTTTTGTGTTGCACCATGGTCCCGGAGGAATGTTTTTTCTGTTCACTGTGTACTCTGCATATATAAAGACATTTGAACTTTAAATAAATTAATCTGATGTTTTTTATTCTTTATGAAGCTATGATTTGAAATACACTAATATATATATATATATATATATATTTAGATTTACCAGACACCCCTAATAGCAAGGAGGTGACAGACCACGGCTGGTCCACTGTGGGCAAAGTTGGAGGTCTGCTCATGTTTTGCACAGCATTTTCTGGGTGGGCTACCCATGAATAAACAGAATTTCAGACAAAATGCCACATATTACCACATTTGCATTCACACTTGCATTCGCAATTTTTCATTCATTAGGTTCTTTTGCTATTCTTTATAAATTAGATATAAATAATTGTAAATTATAATAATGTAAATAATTTTAATCAAGCATTATCTCTCATAGTTGTTGGTAGGGGTGTCACAATACTTTGATGACGCCAGAGAAGTGTTTAGAGCTACTGCGGAAAGTACGCTGTGCTATGGTTTTGTTAGCCTGTTGGATGATTAGCTGGATGAAGATTGGGCTGGAACTAGTGCTGCCAACCCTCTCATAAAATATGTAATCCTCCAGTATTTGGACACTAAAAGATGCAATCCGTTATGAACCAATATGGGATGCGTTTTGTTCCATATTTTTGAGGTCACAATGTTGTCAATGTAACTGCACTGCCACAAGGAGAGATGTTAAAGGTTAAACCAATACATTAAAATGCAGAATATCACTATTAATGTTATTTGATTTTATTTTTTATTTGAGCACATTATCTCTTACTGTTCAGATAATAGCTTAAATCTTATTTTCTCAGGTGCCTAAAACTTTTGCACAGAACTTCCCTCATTAGAATTTCCCATAAGTGAGTAAACTTACACATAGAACGAAACTAAAATGTGCAAATCTGAATGCACTTCAATAAAACTGATTTCCGCTCAGATAATTTCTTTTTGCTTTTCTGTGGAGATTTTTAGGGCTTTTTATTTGGAGTGAGATCACTGTTTTTTATGCGAGAGCGCAAAAATGACATTAAATTGAGCGAGTCAGACTCAACGCACAGAATCAAGAAAACCGAGTGAAAACATCAACAGAGAGAGCAGAAAAACAAGCATTGTTCTCGCTTCCTGTAGCTCCGCGCTAGCTTCACTGTTTTCAGTGCACATACACTTACACAGGACACCTACACTAACTCTGTCCTGAAACACATCAACAACTGTGTGGACAGACATCACAAAAGACAATAATAACATTCCCTAATCAGAAGCCCTGGATGAACAGAGAGGTTCGCACTCTGCTCAAAGCCAGAGATGCTGCCTTCAGATCAGGAGAGCGGGAAGCATACAGCTTGGCCAGAGCTAACCTGAGGAGAGGAATAGCTATAGCCAAGCACTGCTACAAACGCCGGATTGAGGAGCACTTTACCTCCTCTGACCCTTGGCGTATGTGGCAGGGAATTCACACCCTGACTGACTATAAACCAGCCAACTCTGTTCCATCTACCAACAGTGCTTCACTCCCTGATGAGCTGAACAACTTCTACGCTCGGTTCGACCAGGGCAACGAGATATCTTCAATAAACGATCCTCCACCAGACGACAACCCACTTGTACTTTCCACTTCGGACGTCAGTCGCATGCTGAGCAGAGTGAATGCATGAAAAGCAGCTGGCCCTGATGGCGTACCTGGCCGTGTGCTAAGAGCTTGTGCTGTGGAACTTGCGGGTGTCTTCCCTCACATTTTTAATGTTTCGCTTGCCCAGGCAGCTGTACCATCCATCTTTAAGTCTGCCACCATTGTGCCTGTGCCTAAGCACTCTACTGCTTCAGAGTTAAATGACTTTCGACCTGTTGCACTCACCCCAATAATTTCCAAGTGCTTTGAAAGACTAGTTCTTTCCCACTTGAAATCCTGCCTGCCTGCTACGCTGGACCCACACCAGTTTGCCTATCGTAGCAACAGACCCACCGAGGACGCTATCTCAACAGCACTACACACTGCACTAACCCACCTGGACTGTCAGAACTCATATGTGAGAATGCTGTTCATCGATTTTAGTTCTGCATTCAACACAGTGATTCCGTCTATGCTGATATCCAAACTCAACCAACTGGATATCAGCACATCACTCTGCCACTGGATTTTAGACTTCCTGTCTAACAGACCCCAATCTGTTAGATTAGGCAGCCTTCATTCATCAACCATCACCTTGAACACTGGCGTTCCACAAGGTTGTGTTCTGAGCCCGATTCTGTACTCTCTTCACCCATGACTGTGTACCTGCCTATGGTTCAAACACCATAGTCAAATTCGCAGATGACACCACGGTGATAGGCTTGATTACAGATAATAATGAAACAGCCTACCGGGATGAAGTACAGCATCTGTCCTTGTGGTGCCACAACAATAACCTGGTACTAAACACGCTCAAAACAATGGAGATCATCATGGACTTCAGATGGACTAGGAACCAAGCTCACGCCCACATTTACATCAATAGAACTGCAGTGGATCAGGTGCCCCGTTTCAAGTTCCTTGGTCTCCACATTTCCAATGATCTCACCTGGTCCTTGAACTCCTCCGTCCTCATCAAAAAGGCGCAGCAGCGCCTCTATTTTCTTCGGAGTCTGAAGAAAGCTCACTTGTGTCCCAGGATACTAGTGAACTTTTACCGCTGTACCATCGAGAGCATACTTACCAACTGCATCTCTGTATGGTACGGCAGTTGCTGTGCTGCAGACCGCAAAGCTCTCCAGCGGGTGGTAAAAACAGCACAGCACATCATAGGCACCGAATTACCTACCATCGAGGGCATCTACCATAAACACTGCCTGGGCATGGCAAGAAACATCGTCAAGGACGTCACCCACCCAAATCATGGACTTTTCAGCCTTTTACCATCTGGCAGATGTTACAGGAGCCTCCGTTCCCGCAGTAACAGGCTTCATAACAGTTTTTTTTTTTCCTGAGGCTGAACACTATGAACACTATTCAGGCACTTTAAACAAACATTGCACAATCATTACATTGCACCTTCTGTAAAGTTGTATTTAATTTATCCTTCAGTACTTAATGCATCACCTACAAAATGTTACTTTGTTTACATGTTTTATATTTCAATATGTATATATGGTTACATTAACAACCATAATCACAATGTCATATCACAACTGCACTTTAATCACAATCCATAATCATAATGTCATTTCACAAAAGCAACTTTATGTAATAATCACAACTGCACTTTATGTAAATTATGTAAATAATGTTATATATTGCACTTATGGTTAGATGCTAACTACATTTCATTGGCCCTTGTACTCTGCACAATGACAATAAAGTTGAATCTAATCTTGAATCTAATCTAAACATCATTTCTCTGTCTCCAGATAGCCGTTGGCAATCGGTCTGTATTGCTTTGACAGAATACATACACGTATACAACCATCCCGTAAAATAGGTTATCGTATCATATTTGGACGCTAAAAGGTGTTCTGTTTTGAACTAATATGGGACTCGTTTTGTTCCGTAGTATTGGAGGTCACACGCAGATTCTCCACGGGTCCTAAACAGAGAATGAGCTTTCCATTGGTCGTGACCATTATTTAGCCAATCAGCAGCCAATGGAGTCACAAACCCTCCAGAGGGTTTGTTTTGCAGCCGCGCTGAGAGCAGCGGGTCAGTGCTCAAAAACTGGGAACTACAGGTCTACTTTTAAATAGAAATAATGTTAGTACTCTGTCCTGGAGAAATTACATTTCATTCTCCCTCAATACATCACAGAAAATTCTTTGAATTAAAGTAATTCTTTATACATTAAAAGCAAATTCAGTATTTTCATACAGATTAACATTAATTAGAGTGTAAGACAAATAGTCCTAAATAAGCAATTCATTATGTGATATTTTGATTGGACATCTGATAATGATGTTAAATGAATCTTTTAGACTCTTAGACGAATACGATTCTTTCACTTGAGACCTTATTGTAATTAATGAACAATTTTATATAATAGTTATTTTAAACTTTTAATACAGTATTTGCAAAATTCATGGACAGATTCTGCTTTGCCATTGTTCAAAAAGGCTTTATGTATGTTTTATCTGATTTACTACAGTCAGAAACTGTTACTATTTAAATTCCTTATTTTGATTTCAAAAAGTTGTCAACCCTTCGCCCATGAGAAGGTGTAGTGAATTTCACTGATGCACTAGTTGAAATAGCATTATGCTAGCAGAGGAAACCTGATTATTGATGAATGTAAAGTAAGCCTGCTGAAAAAGCCAGTTAAAATATTCATGCATTAAACACTGTAGTATTTAGGGCAGACTTAACTGTTGTTTATGTTCTTTAATGACGCTATGACTGTATATTTTACAGATATCTGTGTATAATCAGTTAATAGTTGTTCACAACTTAGTTTGGTTTTTCTACCTGTAGATGGATATTTACAATTGTGTTATATTGTAAAGGCAGCAGCTACTTGTGGCTTTGCTTAATCTGTACATCATCAAAGATGCTTGCTACTATGAGGCAATTACTCCAGACCTATGGAGTCAAAAAAGGGTCAAAAAGATTCTGAGTTTTTTAAAATAATACTCACAAATGTAACGGAATTTGTAACTGAGTTTGAGCAACTACATACACGTAAAATTAAAATCCCCAAATGTCTTCTGTCACGCCTTCGTCCTGTCAGTCTGTTGTCCCCGCCATGTGCTTTATTTGCACATGGCTCTGTTTTGTTTATGTTCTAGTCTCCGCCTTTGTCCCGCCTCCTCGTCTGTCATCTGTTAACCCGTCCTTCTCGTTATCTGTCTCAGGTGCGTCTCGTCAGTGTCTTGTATTTAAGTCCCCTTCCTACACTTCCTGTTTGTTGGTCATTGTTCTATTGTTCCCTGTATCATGTCAAGTCTGTCGTGTTCTCTTGTTCTCTCATTCTTTGTCATGTCAGTCGTGGTATCCAGTCTGTCTCTGTAAGTTCCCACGTTGTCGTTTCATTTCCTGTCGTCTCGTTCTTTAGTCTGTCTGTCCCGTTTTGCCCTGATTTGCTCCTCGTGTCCCGTTTAACCTGTTTGGCTCCCTGTTTGTTTTCATTATGTTTAAGTATCGTTGTTTTGTTTATATTAAATATACTGTGCTTTAGCGAGTGCGTCCGCTTCCCTCAATCCGCCCCTCGACCCTGACAGAATGACCAACCACCAGGACGCAGCTAGCACAGAAAATATGTTCGACAGGGCTGCGATGTGGAGTAGCCGGCTCCGGCAGATACACGCCAGCGTTAATCAACGCCTACAGGAGGAGGCAGCTCGTGAATCGAGTGATTACGCCAGCGCGAGTCGTAAGAGTCGGCGGAAAACGTGCTGGAGTCCCCCCCTCGCTGGGGGATTACCCCCTCAGTTCCGGGGAAATTTTTGGGGGGGCGTTAAGGGTAGGGGCTGTTAGCCTCACCTCCGTAGCTCTGAGGTCTGAGGCTAACAGGGGCGCACCTCGAGGGGATCTAATGGGTGTGCCTGTGAAACCCCCTAAACCCTTTACAGCTCCAGCGCGAGCCCGGCGAGCAGCACGAACTCCTGTCCTTGTAAAAGCGGCTCCAACGGCCGCGCCTGTCTTCATTAACGCGGCGCCTCCAGCCGCCCGTCCTCGAGAGCGTGGCGCGCGCCTCTCCTGTCTTCGTGAGCGCGACGCGTGCCTCTCCTGTCTCCGTGGACGACGGCGCAGATTCCTCTGCCTCCGTGGACGTCGTCGCACGTTTCCCAGTCTCCGTGGACGACGGCGCAGATTCCTCTGCCTCCGTGGACGTCGTCGCACGTTTCCCAGTCTCCGTGGACGACGGCGCAGATTCCTCTGCCTCCGTGGACGTCGTCGCACATTCTCCAGTGTCCGTGGACGACGGCGCAGATTCCTCTGCCTCCGTGGACGTCGTCGCACGTGTAGTGTAGTAAGGTACACCACAAATACATACATATAATTTTATAATTTGTTTTATAGCCTTGACTTTATTCAAACTCCTTCAACCTCTGATATTTGACTTAATGAAATTAATTAAGATTTATAATTGGTTTAAGCAATTAGAACATTAATAATTAGTTTGAGAATGAATAATAATCATGCTAAATGAGTTCTTCCGGATTTTCAGAAATTCTAATGAACAAATTGCAAACACTGTGATTTCAAATAATGAGAGTTTTATTAATAAAGAGAAGTATTTAATTAACATAGCACAACCTTGTAATCTCACTGTGTCCGGCAGGGGGAACTGATTCAAGCTTAAAGGTGAGCTAGGCACTACTGTCTTGTGATTAAATTGTTGCTAACTAAGGTTAATAAATGGTAAATTATAAAGAGGGTTTATTTAGACATCAGCTCCTGAAAAGGTGTTAAATACGCTAGCTTACTCGTTCGCCGTTTCACCGAGCCGTCGCGTCCTGCTGTTTAATCTCCGTGTCCCGGGGTGTTCTCGTCGTTCCCACGTGGTGAGAAGCAGGCCCGCTTATGGAGGATCTCTTTACAGTCGATTTGAAGACTCTCGATTCCGAGCTGAGCTGCGTCGATCGAGATTTCCCTTCTTCGGTTTTTCACAGGCGTGGCTGGTTTTCCACCGTAGTGGAGAGGCTTTTTCAGAGTATTAGCTAGTCTCGTTGTTCAGCTTTCCAGGATTGATGTCTTCAGGAATCAGCTTATAACGTTAATATATCTGTTATCGATTACTCAAACGGTTGATACCTTACTTTGGCCACAAATAAGTTTCACCCGCTTTGATCACTCGTGAGATCACACTTCGATAGGTAATAAACATAAACAAGATTAAAAGAAAAGAAAGATATTCAAATTACTCGACGTATTAGTAAAACTTCATACTCTTAGCTAATTTCGAGACGTCTCTCGTAAGCTTTTTCTGAAGTCTGAGAGGTTTTTCTTTGTTTGTTGTCGGCGTGGAGACGAGAGCGTTTCTTTGTTGTTTCAAAGTTTCTCGGATCTCCTCGTGGTTGTTCTCTCTTTCCACTTTCTTTCGTGGTCCGTTACTTCTGTAGAGTCCTCGCGACTCTTCAAAACTTCGAACTGGATGTGAGCAGTCGAGCTGCTATTTTCAAGGCTGGCGCGGTCACGCCCTAATGGGAGGCGTCCTCTTTCTGATTGGACGCGAGTTCAGTCTCACGTGACTCTCGCTAGGGGGAGAGAGTCGAAGGGAGTTTGAATCATTGATTCTCACATAAAGAATATGAATTTCTCATATCAAAATTCTTATACCCGCTATCAACATATAACAATGAGTACATTGGACTATTAACATCAGACAGTTACATAAGGTTTCATCTTTACGTCCCATTTATGATGCTATGCTGGGAAAGTATATTAGTTCGTTTAATCCTATTCAGAGGTAGGATTTCTCTTCATGATAGAAAACAGTCCACAATATACACATTTCATTAGGAGGTAGGCATTCATCTGAGGGTACAGAAAGTGACATCAATACATAGGTTTAATACACAAATAATCAGAGTTTGATTATTTTCCGCTATTGTTTTCCAGCGACTCCGAGCGAGGCGTAGTTTCGCCAGTGTCCATTTGGTGTCGCTGTTGATTCGTGCTTCAGCTGTTGATTCACGGGAGTTCACTCGAGGTCACTTTGGTTTGAACATCTGTTGATCTCCGTGAAAGATAAGGATTAGACATTTAGGTGCCATTGTCATAAAAACGGGCCGTAAAAGCTCTCTCCTTTGTTTGAGGTTCCTGTCTCTTTAAGTTAGTTATCTCGACAGTTCCTGTTAGTTAAAAGAGAGACGGGGTTGTTGGGGCCATGTGTTGCTTTAAAGGGTTCTTTGATGCTCTTAGCTTATGAGTGTGCGTGTGTGTGGGCTTTGACCCCCGCGGGCACAGACAGTCCTCTGGAATGTGACTTGGTCGCAGAGGAAAGGTCCTATTCAGACTGGAAAAGTTTTAATCCAAAACTTTTCATTTCTTCATTTCGATCTGGTATTCATATTTGGTCCATACTCCACTACACACGTTCTCCAGTCTCCGTGGACGACGGCGCAGATTCCTCTGCCTCCGTGGACGTCGTCGCACGTTCCCCAGTCTCCGTGGACGACGGCGCAGATTCCTCTGCCTCCGTGGACGTAGTCGCACGTTCTCCAGTCTCCGTGGACGACGGCGCAGATTCCTCTGCCTCCGTGGACGTCGTCGCACATGCTCCTGTCTCGGTGATGGCGGCACCCGCCGCTCCTGTCTCGGTGATGGCGGCACCCGCCGCTCCTGTCTCGGTGATGGCGGCACCCGCCGCTCCTGTCTCGGTGATGGCGGCACCCGCCGCTCCTGTCTCGGTGATGGCGGCACCCGCCGCTCCTGTCCCCGTGACTATGGCGGCACCCGCCGCTCCTGTCCCCGTGACTGTGGCTACGGCCTCTCCTGTCCCCGTGACTGTGGCTACGGCCTCTCCTGTCCCCGTGACTGTGGCTACGGCCTCTCCTGTCCATGTCCGTAGGTCGGCCCGAAGGACTTCAGGGCCGATCCCCAGAACTGTGCCCAGGCTGGTTCCTCAGACTGCCCCACAGACATTAGCCAGTCCTGGGCACCCCCCTGTTATATTGGTTCCCCTGTCTGTCCCTGTCTTGGTTCCTGTCTCTGTCCTTGTCCCAGTACCCATGTCAGCTTTTGTCTCTGTCCCAGTCCCTGTCACTGTGTTCGTGTCTGTCCCCCTGAATGTCTTCGTCCCTGTTCCCCTACCAAGTCCAGTCCAGTCTCCTGTGAGTCCTGTCCAGTCCCCTATCAGCCCTGTCCAGTCTATGTTTCAACCCCCGGTTCAGTCCCCTGTTAGTCATGTCCAGTCTTCGTATCCGTCCAATGTCCAGTCACCCGTCTTGTCTCCGGTCCAGTCTCTGTTTCAACCCTCTGTCTTGTCCCCTGTCAGTCCTGTCCAGTCCCTGTTTCAACCCTCTGTCTTGTCTCACGTCCAGTTCCCGTAACCGTCCAATGTCCAGTCACCTGTCTTGTCTCCGGTCCAGTTTCCCTTTCAATCCCCTGTCCAGTCTCCAGTCCCGTCTCCGTTTCAGTCTAGTGTCATGTCACCTGTCCTGTCTTCTGTCCAGTCACGTACCCCTGTCCAGTCTAACGTTCCTATTCTGTCCAGTGTCTTGTCACCAGTCTCTGCTCCCGTCCAGACCCAGCACCAAGTCCTGTCACCTGTCCCGTCTTCTGTCCAGTCCCTGTTTCCATCCTGTGTCATGTCCAATGTCAGTCACCTGTCATGTCCCATGTCCCGTCTCGTATATTCGGTGCTGTTGTGTCCCCAGCTCCAGTGTCTGTTCCCGTATTGTCCTGAGTCCTGTCACCCGTTGGTTTGTTGTCCTGTCTTGTTTTCCGTGCCCTCTCCTGTGCCAGCTCCTGGGGGGTTTAGGAGTACGCGCCCGGGAGTTGCGCGTTCTTGGGGGGGGGCATCTGTCACGCCTTCGTCCTGTCAGTCTGTTGTCCCCGCCATGTGCTTTATTTGCACATGGCTCTGTTTTGTTTATGTTCTAGTCTCCGCCTTTGTCCCGCCTCCTCGTCTGTCATCTGTTAACCCGTCCTTCTCGTTATCTGTCTCAGGTGCGTCTCGTCAGTGTCTTGTATTTAAGTCCCCTTCCTACACTTCCTGTTTGTTGGTCATTGTTCTATTGTTCCCTGTATCATGTCAAGTCTGTCGTGTTCTCTTGTTCTCTCATTCTTTGTCATGTCAGTCGTGGTATCCAGTCTGTCTCTGTAAGTTCCCACGTTGTCGTTTCATTTCCTGTCGTCTCGTTCTTTAGTCTGTTTGTCCCGTTTTGCCCTGATTTGCTCCTCGTGTCCCGTTTAACCTGTTTGGCTCCCTGTTTGTTTTCATTATGTTTAAGTATCGTTGTTTTGTTTATATTAAATATACTGTGCTTTAGCGAGTGCGTCCGCTTCCCTCAATCCGCCCCTCGACCCTGACATCTTCGAATGCACTACAACAACAATAATAACAATTTAATAATTTAAAATCGCAAATGTGGAAAAAAATATATGTAATGTATAGAAATAATTTTTAAATGTGTAAAAAAGATTTGCATTTGTAAATCAAATGTAGTGAATGTGTGAAACAGTACCTCTCAAACGGCTTAAAATGTGCCAGAGCAAACACTTTTGAGGTTCCAAATGTGACAGTGGGTGTTTTGGATGAGGTGGAAACCAATTGGAACACTGATTTGTTTCTGTCAACCATAGCGCTTTTCCACGAAAAGAACTCTGGTTCTTGAACTGGTTCCGTTCCCGATTTGGAACCTTGGTTCTTTCCAGTGAACCGCTGCGTTTTGACATGTTTAGAGGGGAGTCCAAAGCCATCCTGCTAAGCTTGTGAACAAGTGTCCAGAGGTGTGTGTGTGTGTGTGTGTGTGTGTGTGTATTGCCCTGTGAAGGACTGGCGCCCCCTCCAGGGTGTGTCCCTGCCTTGCACCCAATGATTCCGTGTAGGCTTCAGACCCTGAACGGGATAAGCGGTTACATATAAGGAATGAATGAATGAATGAATTTTACTTCCCCATCCGAGAACACCCCCACTTTTGAAAAGCTTGATACACCCCTGATTATGGTAATGGTATGTTAATTGCAAAGAAACATATTTGGTATTCACTAACATACACACTTTCTACTAAAAAATATACCGTGTCTGAAATGGCTCCCTATTCACATATTATTATTCACTATATATATATATATATATATATATATATATATATATATATATATATATATATATATATATATATATTTATTATTATATATATTATTCACTATATAGTTCAATATTATAGGGAACTGAATTCAGGAGGTTAGTGAATGATTTAGGACACTACCTCATGTGAGTCTTTGGCAAACAACCCTGTGGATTATGGGTAATCTGTTAGTGTACATGGGTTGTAACTACACTGTATTGTGGGATTGTTTGAATGCTCTGAAAATTGTCCACTATGTTTTCAGACACTTCTACAAAATGGTGGAACACCAATATAGGGCACTATATAGTAAATAGGGCATAGTTTCATATACAGCTCTGGTATTTACGCAGTTTTCCTGAATCTGGCGGAAAAGTTTTTGGGAATGTCTATTTCCACGTAAATTAAACACAGTTTGCTTCTGTTTTCTTACAAAGGTTTTATGAATGATGCTCATTATATTTTAGAGTGCAGAAGAGCTCTGTCCCTCCTCGGTGAGCTGTGTAGCCTGGTCTAGACTAGTCTCAATGCTCTACAGTAAAGCACAGCCGCTCAGACACTGCCCTGGCTGACTGTCTGCATTAAGCTGCTGGGGAACGCTAAGCGAAAACAGTTTTTATCTGTTGTTCATTTGTTTCTGTTCACCTTCAGGACCCACAGTGTTTACATGTCACCCCTGCAGCAGCATCCACTGCTCTGAGGAACCAATCAGATGTGATACATTATCAATAATGATATAATAACACTCGTCAGAGGGTCCAATTACAGCCACTGTTTGTTTATTTACAAAAATATTTGCATTAGGAGCAAACAACCAGGGTTGAATTGGGGCTTCGGTGTATTGTTCAGAGGCTATTCAGCTGTGGATGTTGAGGAACGAAAAAGTGATGTTCCTTCACTCCTCCCACACCATTTTTCCGGCTGGTTTACTAACCTTTTGGCCTTGTATGTGTTCTTGTGACCTCAGAACAAGGAGTGTTAGTGATATCCTCCAGATTTAATATGATTTATCTTTAAGGAGCCATATTGAGGGTGATGCTGAAAGTGAAGGACAAGTATAAGAATATTTACCTAGGTTCATGGCTCCATTCGCTGCTTCTCCATCCGCAGTGACTTTCAGGAAAATCTGAGAGAGGAGAAACCTATATGAACAGCTGTATTTCTGCAGCATGTAACAGGAGATATGAGAGAACAACACATGATACCCTGCTGCTCTGAAACCAGCTTTAACCTTGGATTCTTAACTTTAAAATACAATCATCTTTACTACAGCCAATGGAATATATACCGTTTGGTCTGGCTCCGCCTCTAGCTCCACCCATCAAACACTGCTTGTTTATAATTTTGTCACCAGTGAAAGTAATCTAGGTTTGTTTGGTGCAGCTCTGCATATCATCTTTCTGGTTATTGGAACAAAAGTTTCCACCAGGAGGTGGAAAACACAGCAGAGCCAGACAACACCAACACCAGTTCCAGAAGAGCTGGACAAAACCGAGACCGGTTCATCATCAAACTACAACACCAAGTTCATGACACCTCCCTCAGAACAGAGAATTCCCAGAAACCTCAGGAACAATATCTGGACACAGCAGCCAATGATAATGTTTTCTAGTTCTCCAATTCACACAATTAATACACCTGTTCACCATTATAGATCATTATAGTCTGTATTAAAGCCCAGGCTTTAGTGGTAACTTTGCTGAGTTTGGCCTTTCCCTGAACATAAAGTTTTCTCTTTTTTGCTGTGTATTTTTTTTCCTGATTTTGACCTTATGCTTGTATTTTAACTTCTTTTTTTTATTCACACTTTTTTGGATATGGGGGATATTCCATAAAGCAGGATTTCTCAGTTTAGCCAGCTTATTTAAGCCCAAGTTTAAACTTGTCCAATAGCAACAGAGCTGAGGGACATTACTATTTCTTACTATATCTATGATTTGGTCTTTGGGCAAATCCTACTTTGTGCAATATCCCCCTGGTCGCCTTGTTTATTCAGATTTTGTGATTGACTTTCTGGCTTTTGCATTTGTTTATCCCTTACTTCCTTAATAAATATGGATTTCTCTTTTATCTGCAAACAACATCACCTTCTTTAAACATGACATTCATATCCTAAAGACCTTGATAATCTCTCACATAAATCACATGAACACATGAAGGATTTCCTCCTCAAGCTGAACCTCTACCCAATGTCCCTGGATGGCAGCACTGGACATGTGGTGACTCAGTAGTGTAGGGGTTGGTCAAGTGATTCTCGAACCTTTAGCTGTAACACTGGGTCTGAACTGCAGGCAGCACGAGAGAGCGATAACATAACACACAGAACACTCATGTTATAATCAACACAGTGGCACTACTTCCATAAAGCAGGAGCCAGAACACTGCTATTCCTCCTGATGAGCTGTTGCTCTCTTGTCTCTCCTGCAAATAAAACACCGTGTCCCAGCTGTCACAGCCTTGACAGAGCAGAGTGGTCCCCAGCATGTACCCAGGGTCCCCAAAATCTTTTACCATTGTGATGTTAGAGCCGTACCTCCTCCAGGGATGTGTCAGAGATGCCAAAACTGCTGAGACCCATGTCCCCCAGTGTCTCCTCCAGCTCTCTGAACAGACTGGCATAGGACCTGTGTTTAAACCCCTTGTTGGGCAGGAGGTAGGTCATCTCCTGACCAACCATCTCAATCAGCTGGGCCTCGGGGACATGGTGATGGATCAGACTGGTGATGCTGTCCACGTCACCTGGGGACAGGGAACAGGAGGGGGAAATCATTGCTCAGGGAGATGGTGTGAGATTACGAGGTATATGTAGGGAGATTAATTCCAGTGTGACTTACCTTCTAGAGCTCTCTCCAGGTAAAGTCCCTGAGTCTCCTCCTTGTACCTTGTGCAGGTGGAGCAGGTGCAGGAGCACTCAGACGCACAGTCACACTCGTTCTGCCAACACACAACACACACATTAAATATATGGAAAACATAAAGACACATACAAATCACATATAACACACACACAGTCACCTACAGAGATTATATAGTCAGCCCCACTGCAGGGTCCCAATTTTGTTCATTTAAATCCACTCCCTTCATATAAAAGCTCACATTTTAACCCTAAAACTGGAACTACATGCACAACTCTTCATTTCAACTCTTCAAATATTATGAGTAACATAATTTATTTATTTGAGTTTATGTCAAATTAGGTCAGAAATAAAATTTGGGTGTTTAAGGTTGAAGTATGTTTTAATATATGCTTTGATGCATATACAACCTTTCCGTGATGTCACAACGCAGCCTCCTAGAACTGTTCCATTTAGTGTGACCTATGTTACTAAAAGGGAGCTTTCATAAGACAGTCCTACCAAGGACACGTCCTACCTCAGCCGAAGCCTATGCTTTTTTCTCCCCCATTATTTGAAAGCTGTTTAAAGCAGCATGTCATCATTTTCTCCACAACTGCTTCTTCTCATTCTGAAAGTGGTGTTAAACTGCCCCATGGATCTGCATGAGATACTGTACTACACCTGATGTTAACATGACTGCTACCGTGTGTAGGAGATCCTCTCTAAGGAAAATAAACCAGTTTAATTCTGTAAAGGAAACAGTGTAAAATAAGGAATAAAATTAAAAAGTACTTTAATTAATAACAACATAAATAATTTTTTTATAGGGAGCACTCCATTAAGGTCAGTACCAGAGGAGAACCAGAGGAGAATGGCAGGACCGTACTCTTGGGCCGGGCCCTTTACTGTGTGAATGAATAGTGCTCTAAAGTCTGGAGGAACTGACCTCTCTTTTCCGTGGGTCCTTGATGCGTCGGACCAAAGTGAGGTAGAACCCCACCCCAAAACAGTTCTTCAGGAACAGAGGGGAACCACAGCAGTGCAGCTGGCCTTTAGAGATGATGGCCACTCTGTCACTCAGCAGATCCGCCTCGTCCATATGGTGAGTGGACAGGACCACCGTCCGGCCTGAGACAGGTTAATGTATTACATACAATAAACAACCAGTTTTACTGCTAAAGCCTGCACCTCTCCAGCACCACACACTTAAATTCTACTGTAGATGGAGTAATCACTTTTGTCATTTTATGGTAACTGTTGTATTATTTTAAAATCACAATTATCATTTTATTCAACAAAAATAATCTAAAAATTAAGCAATAATATGCTATTCACAATCTCTAACCTCAAAATCCCCATCTTCTAAAGAAGAAATGTAATATTGGATACAATATTATACCCAAGAACAAAACAAATCCATCACTTGCTTTTGCAGTGCTTATTCCTGATGGAGCTCATAAGAAATTCAGTCACTAATATTTTTTTCACATGGAATTTTCACACTGCTTCATTTTTGGTTATTTTTTTGCTAAATAAAATTATAATTATGATATTTAATTCTACACAACGGTGACCATAAAATGACAAAAGAGAGGAGAATGTTTGAGTTTTTAATTACATATTTATAATACACAATAAAAACTTTAAAACTTATTTGTACTCCTAATATTTAAACTCCTTAAGTAATTCCTAGAAAATCACAAGTAATCTTCACTGTCTGAAAATGAGAAATATTAAATTAAAGACTAGATTTCAGAAGGTGGAATCCCCAGGTATGTTTCTTATGTCTCAGGGTCATACCTCCAACCACAAGCACAGTAAAAAAAAAAGAAAAACATGGAGGTTAGGTGAATTGGCTTCTATAATAACTGTCCTGGTGTATAAATGATTGAGTATGTATGTGAATGAATGTGTGTATGTTTGTGAGTGAATGTGTGTGTGCCCAGATATGGATTGGCCCTCTTTTAAAGCGTCTTTGGGTTTTTATAAAGACGCTATATAAGTGTAATTTTAAATAATTTAAATTAAATTAGTACCTGAACGGTATTTGAGGAGCAGGTCCCAGATGGAGCGTCTGGAGTAAGGATCCACCCCTGAGGTCGGCTCGTCCAAAATCACCACCTTCGACCCCCCTACAAATGCCATTGCAACAGATAACTTCCTCTGCATCCCACCTTAAACATAGAGAGAGAAATGGGATGCCTTAAAAATATGATGCTTTCGCACAGCTGCTGCTGAAGGGAAATGCTGCATGAGACTGTGTTAGTGAGCGTAAATGGAGGCACACTAAACTTCACATTCACTTGGAAATTTATAAAGAGAAACTCCAAAAATACAATTTGGAAGTTACAAAGACCAGACAAACCTACTTCTCTGAGATCATTAGTAAAATCTCTAACAACACCCGCTCATTATTAAAAATATTTGATAAGCTGAGAAACCCACCACCACAGGTAAACCCAGAACTACTCTCTGTGGAAAAATGTAATGAATTTGCAGCTTTCTTTAGCAATAAAATTCTAAACATCCGGCAAGTGATCTTCAATACGTCTCTTGACAGCAGAGCTGTTCTGATACAGCCTCAAAATCTGAAATGTACCCTGTCTGAATTCATTGCTATTGATCTGATAAAACTGAAAACAGATAAAACTGTCCAGCATCTAAAACCATCCACATGCATATTAGACGTGTTGCCTGCACACTTTATGAAGGAAGTATTCTGTTGTCTATCTGAGGACATACTGCAAATAGTAAATGGGTCTCTACTTTCAGGGATCTTCCCTCAAGCATTAAAAACTGCAGTAATCAAACCTCTCTTAAAAAAGAGCAATTTAGACTGTTTTTTTTAGTTGTTTTATTTAGCTCAGCAAATTTTTACATGAACATTTTTATTATGATGAATTCCAGTCAGGCTTCTGTCCACATCATAGCACAGAAACTGCCCTCATAAAGATCCTAAATTACATCTGTCTGAACACAGACAGCAGTAAAATATTTGTGCTAGTGCTTCTCGAACTTAATGCTACATTTGAGACAGTCGATCACAGCATCCTTTTAGAGAGACTAGAGAACTGGGCAGGGCTTTCAGAAACAGTTCACAGCTGGTTAAAATCATATCTAGCGGATAGAGACTACTTTATTGCTAGTGGTAATTATAAATCAAAACGAACATCATTGACCTGCGGTGTTCCACAAGGATCAATTCTTGACAGGACAGTTTCCTTTAGCTAAACAAACATAAGACAGAGGTGATTGTGTTTGGCAGCAAGAAGCAAAGACTTGAGGTCACTACTCAGCTTAACAGCAGAGCTCTAAAGCCTAAGGCCAAGTCAGAAATCTTGGTGTAATCCTGGACTCAGGATCTCAACTTTAATGGCCAAATAAAGGCAATAACAAATGTCCATTTTATCACCTTAAGAACACATCAGAACTCAAAGGGTATATGTCACAACCAGACTTAGAAAAACTCATTCATGCATTCATCTCTAGCAGGCTGGACTACTGCAATGATCTCCTTACTGGACTTCCCAAGTCCACAGTTAGGCAGCTGAAGTTTATCCAAAATGCAGCAGCTAGAACTCTTACCAGAACCAAGAGAACCAAGCACATTACTTCTGTCCTCAGGTCACTGCACTGGGTGCCATTTAAACACAGAATTGATTTTAAAGTGTTATTAATTGTTTATAAATCAATAAACTGCCTCGGACCAAAATATATTTCAGATCTGCTAGAAGTGTATGAACCCAGTGGCCCCTCAGATCACTTGGGACTGGTCAGCTAGTGGTGCCCCGGGTCAGAACCACACAGGGGAAGGCAGCTTTCAGTCACTATGCTGCCTGCACCTGGAATACACTCCCAGAAGACATCAGATTTGCCCCAAATATTACAATCTTCAAATCTAGACTAAAGACCTTCCTGTTCTCCTGTGCATTTAAGTAGCACTACACTTAGATTGAATTAAAAATGTAGATTTAATTTATTTATTTATAGCACCATTTTAATAACTGTCCCCTTTTTACTCTGTTTTTATAATTTAAAATTTTATTGAATAGCTTTTTATCATGTTTGTTGTTTATTATATATTCTGTTTTAATTCAATTTCATACTTTCTAATTGTTTTTTTTTTTCTTTCTAAATTCTACTGCAATATTTCTGTATCGCTCTGTAAAGCACTTTGAATTGCGACTGTGTACAAAAGGTGCTCTTTAAATAAACTTGTCTTGCCTTAGTGAGCTGTTTAAATTGGTATGGTCCAGAGGGGTGTCACAGTGTCCTCACTCACCTGACTGTGTTAGTGAGCTGTTTAATGTGGTCTGGTCCAGAGGAGTGTCCCAGTGTCCTCACTCACCTGACAGGTTGTGAGCCTGGTCGTCTCTTTTGTTGGGTAAACCCAGGTCCCCCAGCATGTCCTCAACCTCCTGCTCTGCTTCTTTCTTGTCACGCCCCTTCAGCAGAGAGTAGAACAGGATGTGTTCCTCCACCGTCAGACTGAGATTAGACAAAATCAGATAGGATCAGAGAGACAGACAAACTAAGATCAGATCACATCGCACAAAATCAGAGAGGCAAGTTCATAAATGGAATGCCATTAGACAAGATCAGATCAGAGAGATAGGAGACAATGTCAAACTGAGATCAGACCAAATCAGGTCAGAGAGACAGGAGACAATGTCAGACTATATCAGATCAGAGAGACAGGAGACAATATCAGACTGAGATCAGACCTATTGAGCTACGGCAGGAATTACAAACTTAGGAATTTCCCCAGACTTTGGCCTGAATTGTGAATGCTCAGAGCTCCCAGTGTTGGGCCGTGAACTCACTGGGGAAAGAGGATGTTGTACTGAGGACACATGCCCAGAGACTGTCTGACAGCATCTATGTCTGTCCGAATGTCTCTGCCATTGATATACGCAGTTCCTGATGTTGGTGGAAATAATCCGGTGAGGATCGACCTGAGGGAGCAGGAGAAGGTTTTAGAAAAGCATTATATCAATATATTATTTTTATTAATATTATCATTATTAAGATTTGTACAGAGTGGTGGTCTTTCCCGCGCCGTTGTGTCCGAGGAAGGAAGTGATCTGTCCTTCGTAAAAGGTAATGTTGAGGCAGTTCACCGCTGGCTTGGAGCTTCCAGAGTAAACTTTAACCAGGTCCTTCACCAAGACCCCCACCATCAGACCATCGGGCTCAGCCTCGAAGAAGGGACCCCCTGAAGAGAACAGGGTTCAGTAACTATAACATTCACATAACCACTGTAAATATGTCCCATCCCCGTCTCTGCCTTTTCCTTTATTTCCCTGTCCCATATTTTTCTTTCCAGTCGTGACCCCCTAATCTCAAGCCCCTTCCCAAGTCTTGCTGATTCATCTCAGCCACAGTTCCACATTAAATGGGTCAGGACGTGTGTTACAATCGATATTTTGCCCAAGTCTGTCCCACCCACACAACATTCGCCATAACCCAAGTCAAGCCCGGCTCATGATATTTGGACCACATCTGGAGCACCAAACATGAGCCACAGCCATAATTGTATGAGCCAAAAGTGAGATTTGGCCTGAATGTGGCTGCTGTCTGGGTCAATAACACACACTCCACTCCTCCTCTGCTGAATGTATGTGATGAAAAACTCATTTCCCTCCATCTGAATTAAGAAGATTATAATCCTTTGTGGGGTCAGTGATTTCTCGGTCCAGACCTGCCTCTCTGACCTGTGCTGCCTGTGGGTCTCTCATCCCGAGAATGGTCTTCCTCTCTCTTCATCTGTTCTTCTCTCTCCCTCTCCAGTCTCTGTCGTCTCTCCTGGTGTTTACACTGCCTCCTGGAGCCATTACAGTCTGGCTCTGAGCGCTCGGCCCCGGGACTCTCCTTTTGTCCCACCGTCTCTCCATACTCCGGGGTCTCCACCATCTGAACTGGAGGAGTCTCAGGACCTGCAGGAGGGAGACAGAGAGAGAATTAAGAAAGAGAGAGAGAAAAGAGAGTGAGAATGAAAGAGTGAGAAAAAGAAAGATATGTAGCAGCCTGTCACTACCTGAGAGAAACCAGTGGGCCCACTCACTAATATTTACTGACATTGTTGTTATTACATTGTTATATTAATTTTGTTTGTTTGTTTGTTTGTTTTCTTTGACCTTCTATGTTGATCATCATTAATCTTGTAAATAATTTGTGATTTCTCTTTTTTTGTGATTAATTGTGACCCAACCTCACAATTAAGAAGTTGGGGGAACACCCTCCCCCAATTTCTATGCAATGATCATTTTTTTGTTCTAGTTTATTGATTTGACAACAGTGTATCTCACTACATTCATGCCAATAAAGCATCACTGAACTTAAAAAAAAAAAACAGAGAGACATAGATAGAGTGACAGACAGACAGACAGACAGAGGCAGTGAAAGAGAGAGAGAGAAAGAAAGAGAGACAGAAAGTGAGAAACAGATAAATAGACAGATCGAGAAAGAGAGAGCAAGAGAGAGAGAAAATGAGAGAATCAGAGAGAGTGTTCTGAACTGAGAACACTCAGTTTTAAAGATGAAATATGTTTAAAGAAACTAAAATGTGAATAACAGCTCAGTAATAAACATATTAATGGTAGTAAAGTCTTTAATTTACAAACCGGATTCCAAAAAATTTGGGACACTAAACAAATTGTGAATAAAAACTGAATGCAATAATGTGGAGATTTATTCGTAATAGAACATATATGACAGATCAAAAGTTTAATCTGAGTAAATGTAACATTTTAAAGGAAAAATATGCTGATTCAAAATTTCACAGTGTCAACAAATCCCAAAAAAGTTGGGACAAGTAGCAATAAGTGGCTGGAAAAAGGAAACTGAGCATATAACGAACAGCTGGAAGACCAATTAACACTAATTAGGTCAATTGACAACATGATTGGGTATAAAAAGAGCTTCTCAGAGTGTCAGTGTCTCTCTGAAGCCAAGATGGTAAGAGGATCACCAATTCCACCATTGTTGCATTGTTGTGCAGAAAGATAGTGCAGCAATACCAGAATGGTGTTACCCAGCGTAAAATAGCAAAGATTTTAAGTTATAATCATCAACTGTGCATAACATCATCAAAAGATCCAGTGAATCTGGAACAATTGCTGTGTGTAAGGGTCAAGGTCGTAAAACTCTACTGGATGCTCGTGATCTCCGGGCCCTTAAACGTCACTGCACCTCAAACAGGAATGCCACTGTCAAGGAAATAAGAGAATGGGCTCAGTAATACTTCCAGAAAGCATTGTCAGTGAACACAATCCACTGTGCCATTCGCCGTTGCTAGCTGAAACTCTACAGTGCAAAGAGGAAGCCATTTCTTAGCAAACTCCACAAGCTCAGACGTTTGCACTGGGCCAGGGGTCTTTTAAAATGGAGTGTGGCAAAATGGAAGCCTGTTCTGTGGTCAGATGAGTCACGATTTGAAGTTCTTTATGGAATACTGGGACGCCATGTCATCCGGACCAGAGAGGACAAGGATAACCCAAGTTGTTATCAATGCTCCGTTCAGAAACCTGCATCACTGATGGTATGGGATTGCATGACTGCTTGTGGCATGGGCAGCTTGCATGTCTGGAAAGGCACCATTAATGCAGAGAACTATGTTCAGGTTCTAGAACAACATATGTTGTAAGAAGAAGGGGGGATGCCACACAGTGGTAAAAAATGGCCTTTTTTGATGCCATGAAATTTTGAAACTACATATTTTTCCCTTAAAATGATACATTCTCTCAGTTTAAACTTTTGATCTGTGACTTGTGTTCTATTCTGAATAAAATATTAGATGTTGGCACCTCCACATCATTGCATTCCGTTTTTATTCACAATTTGTTTAGTATCCCAACTATTTTGGAATCCGGTTTGTAATAATTTTGCTAAAGAACATGAGAGCGTTGTGCGGTTCTGAGGAAGACACTAAATCCAAGCTAAGGTGTGAGGGCTGTGGTGCTCTCAGCAGTACATCGGCAGTTCAGACCCTGGCAACAGAAAATTCAGGAATTTAAATTTGGTAGTGAAAAAAAAAAGAATGCAAAGAATAAAAAGATGATGTACGGGGGAATTAACACACAGTACCTGAATCTGCCTGATCAGTGTGAGGGCGCTGTGGGCTCTGCCAGTAGGACGGTTGCAGAGGGAAATGTAATGGACGTCCAATCCCATACTGACCTGCAGAACATTCAGAAATGCAAATTTTCAGGAGAACACACCACACCATGTGTCTTCTGTTCCTCTGCACTGCAGGGACAGGATTTGCACCACACATAGGAACATAGCTGTGAGGATCTGATGTTCAGCCTCATCATCATCAGTGAGGGTCAGTGCTGGTGTTGGTGATTAGTTCTTTATGTCCCTCTTTTTTTATCATCACACCTACTCCTCCTCTTCAACCTCTATATTTAATCGCCACCCTTAACCATCCTCTAACTACTCACTTTCCTCCTACTCCATCCCCCAATTATCAATGTATATAAATGTAGTGGAGTACGGACCAAATATGAATATTGGACAATGAAGGAATAATGAAATGAAAGGTTTTGAATTAAACCTTTCTCACTCTGACCAGGACTTTCGTCTGGTCCCGAAGTCAACATTCCACAGGACTGTTTGAACAACGGGGTGCAAAGCCCCCACACACGCACACTCATAAGCTAAGAGCATCAAAGAACCCTTTAACGTAACATATGGCATCTGGATCCCCTAACCTCTTCAGGAACTCGAGATAACTTTTATGATGCTTTTAGAGAGACAGGAACTTCAAACAAAGAAGAGAGCTTTTACGGCCGCCTATGACAAAGTGGCGCCTCAATATCCCTTATCTTTCACGGGGATCAACAGATGTTCAAACCAAAGTGACCTCGAGTGAACTCCCGTGAATCACCAACCAAAAGCACGGATCAACAGCGACACCGAATGGACACTGGCGAAACTACGCCTCGCTCAGAGTCGCCGGAAAACAATAGCGAAAATAATCGAACTCTGAATTATTTGTATATAAACGAATGTATTAATGTCACTTTCTGTACCCTCAGATGAATGCCTACCTCCTAATGAAATGATGTATAGTGCCGATTGTTTCTATTACAAAGATCAGTTTTGTCTCTGAATGAGAGAAAATGGATTAATGTTTTATTTTTCAGCGTATCATCACGAATTGGACGTGAACAATGTACTCAAGATGGGACCTTATGTAAATGTCTGATATTAATAGTCCAATGTACTCATTGTTATAGGTTGATAACAGGTATAAGAATTTTGATACGAGAAACTCATATTCCTTATGTATGAATCACAGATTCAAACCCCCTCCTCCTACTCTCTCTCTCTCTCTCCCTCACGAGAGTCACGTGAGTCTGGACTCGCGTCCAATCAGAAAGAGGACGCCTCCCATTAGGGCGTGACCGCGCCAGCCTTGAAAAGGCCAAACAGCAAGACACATCGAGTTCGAAGTTTGAAGAGTCGCGAGGACTCTACAAAAGTAACGGACCACTGAAAAAGAGAGGACGCCGAAGACAACAACCACGAGGAGATCCGAGAAACCTTGAACAACAAAAAAACGCTGTCTCTTCCACGCCGACAACGAAACAAAGGAACCCTCTCAGAGACTTCAGAAAAGCTTACGAGAGACGTCTCGAAATTAGCTAAGAGTATGAAGTTTAACTAATAAGTCGAGTAATTTGAATATCTTTCTTTTCTTTTAATCTTGTTTATGTTTATTACCTACCTAAGTTTAATCTCACGACTAATCGAAGCAGGTGAACTTATTCGTGGCCAGAGTAAGGAAACACTGCCGAGGTACCATAGAGTCTTAGAATAAGTGAGTTTATTGAAGCGGTTTTTCAGTTCTGGAGCTGCAGCAACCAGCGAACTTTCGTCTAAAACGTCCATATTTTGGACTCTCCCACTCCGGACCGAAGGCCGAAGAGAGGATCCTGCCGCCTGCGTCATCACACTCCGGGTACGCCCGAGACAACTCAATCAACCAAGAAAGAACTCCAAGCTAACTCAGCCTGGACGCTTCTGCGGTAAGAACCGCGAGACTAAGTGAGACGCCTCCATTCCCAGGATTTCAAAGAGCCTCTGCATCCAAACGAGTGGTGAAAAACCGACGAAAAGTAAGCTAAACTTACGCACTTCCAGAGCTGAACACCGAATTAAGTTCTTGATAAATTCTGTATTAATTAAACCTTAGTTAGTAACCTTAGTCACAAGTTAGAAGTGCCTAGCTCACCTTAAGGTCAAAATCAGTTCCCCCTGCCGGACACCGTGAGATTACAAGGTTGTGCTATGTTAACTAAATATCTTCTTTTTATTAATAAAACTCTCATTATTTGAAGTCACAGTGTTTGCAATTTATTCATTAGAATTTCTGAAAATCCTGAAGAACTCATTTAGCATGATTATTATTCATTCTCAAACTAATTATTAATGTTTTAATTGCTTAAACCAATTATAAATCTTAATTAATATCATTAAGTCAAATATCAGAGGTTGGAGGAGTTTGAATAAGGTCAAGGCTATAAAACAAATTATAAAATTATATGTATATGTATCGGGGTGTATGACCAACATCCACTACATATAAAATATATATATTTTATTGGCGCCCAACGTGGGGCCAGGAAAAAGGCTTTTTAATGAACAAAACTGTAAAACACTACACTGAATAACGATTGAGATTCAAAGCTTGATGTGGGTAATTTCGTGTTGTGTTTGTTACTGCTGAAAAACTGTTCTGTGATATATACCGGTTAGAAAATAAGCTTGGTTGTTTTTGAAAGAGCGCGGCTCTGCGCCATTTTGCATGCATTAAATTGAGGCCTGGGCACGTCTGAACTGCGCGAAATTCCGCTGTGAGACTTTGCCGTCGGATTCGACCTCCCGCCGCGAAATCCCGGCGAAGAGAGACCACCGAACCGAATACCCCCGTTCGTTTTAAACTGGGTCGCTACCAGCGTTAATAACGAGATCGCGCGCTAGGCGATTGGGAGGTTATTAAACAGCCGAAAATACGGCTTGTATGAAGAGCAGTCTGCTCTCGTCAGCTGTTCCTGTTAAACTGAACTCGTATTCAGAAAGAAGCGAACCCCTTTGAAGGGGCGGAGCTGAAACTAAGGAGGGAAATTCAAAACGCCCCCAAAACAGAGGAAGACAAATTCCCTCTTGTGGTATAAGTGCGTAATTGCAGGGAAAAATACTTCAAAACTAGCGTCTATTGAAGCGTGTCCTCCCGTGCTCCTCCTTGTGGTCAAGTGGTGCTACCCTTGACGTTTGATTCCCGTACACCCTCTAGTGGTTGGGAGGTTGTCCGCCGAGACAACATAAGTGTTTAGCAGCCCTCTGGTGTTTAAAAGTTGTCATTACAGATGAAATTCTTTTAAAATACCTTAGTGTAAAATCTCTGTTCCCCTTTTAAATTGTTATTTTTATTTTTGATAGAGTATCTGAGCGTTTAAAATCTTTATCCCATTTTAGATTTTAATCTGATAACGCCCTCTAGTGTTGAAACTTCCCGCTACAGTGGAAATTCCCACTTGTGTTATATTGTGTCTGCCCGTACTGTGTCGATTGGGATTCCCACCAGCGCCGACTGGTGTCCATTGCTGCTATTGCATTGTAACTTGCTTGTCGCCCTCTGGTGTCCTAGTCTGGTATTAAAATTTAAGTTCAACTTAAATACTGAAGCTCGCTGTTGCCATTCAGACTTACCTTCAGTACCCTCTGGTGGAGAAAACTTGCTATCGCAATTGAAATTGTCGACCAGTTCACACTGATAAGACCTGGTATCACAGCTCTAGTGGCTGTCTCTAAACTCTGCACATCTGAATAATTACAAGTAAAGGCTTGGAAGCATAATAAGTTGGTACAACTACAGCAGACAGTGTGCAGTAATTAGAGATTGACACTTTAACTTGATACCAGATCACAAACGCAGTTAAAAGAGAGAGTCTTTTAATCTTGCTGTTCTTAATAATTCTTTAATTTGGAAAATTCTTTTACTTTCATAATTCCTTAATTGGAAATTATATCTAATAATAAACCTCACTTAATATTAAAATTCCTTCATCCAAATTTTTCGACAATCCTTTAATTCAAAATTTTTAATAATTTTAATTATTGAAAATTTTTTTTTTCTCTTTCTTCTTTTATTCACTCGCGCATAGCAACTTTCACTCCACCCTCTCCTACTAACAGACTTCCCTTAGAGATTCACAAGTGAACTCTAACACCATACATACTAGCAGTTACTCTTAGAGCACTCGATACAGGTGAATTTAGTTCAGATTTAGTTAAGAAAAGGGATTAGCGGAATTAATCCTAACTAAATAGAAGTAAGTTACACCTCGCGGTTAAAACACAGCTAACATGGCAGAAGGGACTTTTTCCTCGGAAGTATATATAGAAGGTTTGTGGGATGAGGCATTCTCTGTTCTGACCAGCATCACCAGTGATGTGATGCCGGGACTCGCAGAAACTGTGCAGAAAACCTCACAGGCCCATCGTGACCACATGGTGGCTAAGTGGGTAGAGAACCACTTAACCGACATCCTCAAGGGCAAGCCCCTAACTGAGGCATTAGGTCAGATAGCCCTCCTCGCTGTAGTACAGCTAAGAGCCAGCGAACGTGAGCTTGAGGTATCAAGGCGACAGCAGGCAAAGGTAGAGGCAGAGCTAAGTCGACTTCAAAGCGAAATAGCTGAAGGGAACACGCTGCCCCAGGTCACACCCGATGTGCCACCTAGTGCCGCTACAGAAAGACAAGGCCAGCAGGAAGATAGTGAGGATCAGGAACCAGACTCAGGGACCGTAACCTTTAGAGCTGCTGCAGCACCTCCTCTGGTATCAACGGGTATTTCCCCTTCCCTTGTGTCTCCTGTCAGTCGTCCCTTACAACGCCCTGCTAGACCCAGAGCACTGCAACCCAGTGTCTGGTCCCCTCAACCTTTACCCTCTCACGGTCCCTCATACAAGGACCTAGATAAAATCGCGCATAATATAACCCGCTTTGATCCCAAACCTGACGGTTCTAATGATATCTTTTCCTACCTAAAAGATATTGACTTTTACCTCCAAAGGTTCCCCGGGATCACCATAGATGACAGACTATATGTGATCAAACTGACCTCCAACCGAGACGTCAGTAACTTCATTGAACGTCAGCCAGACTATGTAAAAGCGCGATATGATGTGCTGTGCCAAGCATTGGAGGAAGAATTCTCCAATCACCTGTCACAGACCGGACTGGCCGCTGCTTTGAACATAAAACAGCAACGCCAGGAATCCCCTCAGCAATATTATAACCGACTCAGACAGGCGTACTTCGGACCTAGAAATGACTCCGGAATGGAGGAAGAGTTAAATTTCAAATCACTATTTATCCAAAACCTCCATCCCCACACCAGTCATCAGTTGGGAGTCTCAGCTTGCCCTCGCACCCTGTCTAGCAGACAGCTGCGCGATTTAGCACTCAGAGGTTTCCTAAAATCCCAACAAATTCCCAACAGGCGGTCCGAAACACCCCAAGTCTTTAATGTCGACTCCCACTCCTCACATTTAGAGTTAGAAGGTGCCACCCAGGCCGATCCACAAAGATCCACCCTGGACCCTTCCTCCACTCCGTGGACCGGTGAGGGCCCGAAACCTCATCCGCCCTCACACCAATACAAGCGCTACCCTCCTCGCAGGCCAGACAGAAATCACGACAAAGATTTCTGGAACCCTCGGGACAGGGCTGGGTATGGTCGTGACTATTACCCTGTAGAAAACCGCGGTGCGGGCCGTGGAAAACCATCACATCCCCATAAGGGATATGAGCGAACAGCTCCGAACCAGCTTTCTAATTCCTATAGAGAAAAGAAAGAAAAATACTGGTATCAAAATAAAGAAAATCACGCTAAAGACAAGCTTAAAGACAAGGAACTCAGCTCTAAGGAGTTAGAGGACATCCGCCGAATGCTTGTAATGATTTGCAAAGAGAAAAAGAAAAAACCTGACGTTCTTTCTATCACCTCTTCGCGGTCTAACCCAAAGCCATCCTCTAACACCCCAGAAATGTTAGAAAGTTATGTAGGAGAAGTGACAAGCGAAGCTCCGTCTTCTAGCGCACCGTGCAATCTCCTCGTGACCCAAACAAACACTGAAAACCCGATGATACAGGGGGGTGACTCGCAACCACCCTCCAGTGCTGTTTTAGTTGTTCAGTTAGACGGTAAAGAAGGTTTAACGCCAAATGACCCTTCAGTCATTGAAGGCGACACACCTGTCCGACAATTCATGGGACACCTAACGGAGAAAGGGGTTGCACGCAAATTCTACTTGTCCACCATTGTGGAGAGAAGGCTAGTACATGAGGCCCTGTTGGACACTGCATCAGATGTCACGCTCATGTCTTCCGCCTTGTTCCACCAGGTTCGAGCCATTGCGCGGCGTGAAAATCGCGAGATACAGCTCCAAAACTGTTCTCTTAAAATTCAGCCGTATTCACATGCAGGCCTCACTATCCAGTCTATGGCACTAATACACTTAGCCATTGGACCAATGACCTTAGTGCATCCAGTCCATGTGTCTCCTCTCGAAACAATTCCCTTCCTCATCGGCAAAGATCTCCTAAATCGCTTCGAACCACTGATTGACTTCAAAAGGTCAAAGATCTGGGCACAAGTGCGTGAGCCTTTACCCATCTGCACCCCACACCACCGGGAAGCTCAGTGTTGCCGCCTCGAAATCCAGCCTGAATCAATAGGAGATCCACCAAGTCAGATCCCTCACTTCGAGGAAGAGGAAACTGAGCCCATGGCGGCCACACCAGAGACAGCAGTCTCTCCCTGGCCCCCTAGTGCCATGTTAGAACAACGGAACACATTCCTATGCACTTTCACACAGCCGTCCACAACAGACGCTCCAGGCCTTCCCATCGTGAATGGTCTCACAATGCAGGACTATCATGTAGACAATGCAGTTCTGGCTCTATGGACCGACCAGTCCGCCATAAGCCAAACCCTCTTTAACACTCTGCGCCTCACTCAACCAAATATTCCTTTGGTGAGCAGTCTTTGTCGCTTTCCTCTTAACCTGACATCAAAAGCAATGTCACCCACTGATGGAATTTGTGCTTTAACCGTCCAGTGGAACAAAAGGGTAATCACCCATTATTTCTTAGTCGTCCCTAACTTGCCGCACGACGTTTACATTGGAAGTGACTTCTTGGTGCGCCTCGACGTCCACGTAGACACCCTCAATAGTGTACTGTGGTCTTTGACTGATGTTTCAACGGAAACCTGGTCCTCCGATCTCAGCAACCTAGGCTCAGGACAAACTATTCCCGAGGTATGTCAGGTCACTAACCAAGGTTCACTTGTGGTACCTGCGAACGCAGCAAATGTACCCATCCGCTTAGTCATGCGACCTGGCCAACACTTAAGCCACGCGCATGCACTTTTCCAACCGTCACCTCAGTTCTTCGAACTAGGCCTCACCCTCGAAGCCACACCTTTGGTGGAGACGCGAGCAAGATCCACCTATCTATTCGTACGGAACGAAACCACTCAACCCTTAACAATCCCTCACTCATCTCCTCTGGGTTGGTTAGTCAGTACGAAATTCCATGACTTTGAGTTGCGAATTCCGATCATAGGACCAATGCCTGAATCCCTGCTTCTTGACCATGCAGAATCAAAGGTGTTCTACACTCATCCGACGCGAGCTGTTGCTCTCTTCTCAGCTCTGGACATGAGTAACGACGCCATTTGCAGGATAGATCTCGCTGACGACAATCAAATGACGATCACGGTTCTTTCCATAGATTCATCCCCGGAATCCTCCCGGGAACCATCTCTTCTTCCCGAAGCGGGAGAAAACACTTCAAATCCACGTACTTCGAAAGAACTATCTGACTCTGAATTTCGTATCCAAGTCGAACAAGTTCTAAAGGAGGCCGACGCCCTCCAAAGCAAAGAAGAACGTGAGAAACTCTGTGAAGTGCTCCTTAAATATCAAAAATCTTTTTCCAAAGATTCAACGGACTGTGGTCTCACTGACATTCATTCAGTACGTATTCCCACTCGTCCAGGAGCACCACCCACGTTTGTCCGCCAATACAAAATTCCGTTGGCATCCTATGAACCGGTACAAGAAATCATTGATGACTTGCTGGAAAAGGGCATAATTCGACCCTGTAACAGCACGTACTCGGCACCATTATGGCCCGTCATAAAACCAAATGGTAAATGGCGCTTAACCATCGACTATCGGAAACTAAATCAACAAGTTCCCTTGTCTCGATGGCCGATGACACAATTGGAGCAAGAACTTCCCTCGGTCCGAAACGCTAAATACTTTTCCACCATCGATGTAGCCTCTGGCTTCTGGACCATCCCGGTGCAAGCAGAAGACCAACACAAGCTCGCTTTCACTTTCGCAAACCGACAGTACACATTCACTCGGTGCCCTTTTGGATATGCCAACTCACCCGCGGAGTTTAATATTTTCTTAAACAAAGCATGCCCTGATGCCCGCGAGCGAGGCACCCTCATATATGTGGACGACATACTCATGCGTAACCACTCCCTACAGGCACACATTGACGAGATTGATCATGTTCTTGACCAGCTTACAACAGCAGGTGCGAAAATATCACTCTCCAAATGTCAGTGGTGCAGAACAAAAGTGAATTACGTCGGTCTGCTCGTAAGCACTGATGGTGTTGAACCACAAGTGAGTCGAGTGCAAGGGGTAACAAACCTCGCAGCACCCACCAATCTTAAGGAACTCCGCAGTTTCTTAGGAGTATGCAACTACTCACGACAATTCATAGAGAACTACGCGGACCTAGCTCGTCCACTTTATGACCTCCTGAAAAAGGACACTCCGTTCACCTGGGGCGAAGCCCAGGAACACGCCATGCAGGCACTAAAATCGAAACTGTGCACGGCTCCATGCCTTGCCTATCCTGACAGTAGCAAAGAATTCTACCTAGAAGTAGGGTTCTCGAACCACTGTCTCAGCTCCGGTCTGTATCAATTACACGACAGAGACAAACGTGTCATAGCCTATGCTAGTAAAACTATGCTGGCTGCCGAAAACAAATACAGTGACTGCGAAAAAGCACTACTAGCAACAGTGTGGGCAGTCAAACATTTCTCCAACTACCTAGGTGGTCAGAAGGTGATTGTTGAAACTCATCATCAACCAGTCACTTTCCTAAACAGCCAACGAATTCGAGAGGGTGTAGTAACTAACGCTCGAGTAGCATCATGGCTAATGGCTCTCCAAAGCTTTGACTTAGAGGTGCGTTACGCGCAAAACTACAAGAGCCCCCTAGGCACAGGCCTTGCTTCCTGCAGGCGATGCGAAGGAGACATGCCTTCCCAAGTGCCACAAACTCTAGAAACCCTCTTACCTACCGTGGCTAACCACCACTATTTTGATCCTAACACATGCAAAGACCTTGTCACTGCATATGTAGATGGTTGTTCGTTCCGCCGAGAACACACCCTGATGGCAGGGGTGGGTATTATCGGAATAAACGGATGGCCTCACGAACCCCTAAGTTTCAAATTGGGTGCTCAGTCCTCCCAATATGCTGAAATAGCAGGAATTCTCATCACAATCCAGTCTGCGGTCCAGAAAAGCGTAAAAACGTTGGTGATCTGCACAGACTCCAACTACGCACGCCTAAGCTTCACATGCCACTTGAGACTGTGGAAAACCAACAACTACACCACGTCAAACAAAAAGCCAGTTAAACACAAAGAGCTTTTCGCGGCATGCGAACACTTGGTAGACACGCATAACCTGCAGATCTACTGGAAGAAAGTGAAAGGTCACTCCCGAGTCCCGGGAAATGACAAAGAATTCAATGATCAAGCAGATAGCTTAGCCAAGCAAGGGGCCCGCGAAGGCACATTGTGGACATTCGATCCCTCCCTTTTTCCAAACCCACCCGACATCGAAGTCCTAGCTGTCACACGGTCTCAAACTGTAACAAAGGCGTCGCCTGACAATGCCAAAACTACCATTGTCTCTATTAACCCTGCTTTTTCGGACGCTGACTTAGTTACTCTCCAAGCTCGAGACCCATCCATTTCGAAAATGCTTAGCCATGTCTCTGACCCATCTACTAATCCCATTGCAGCACAAGATCTTGACACCATACCAGGCCTTAAAGACCTATACGGCGCCAGAGCGTCCCTCCAAGTCGTCAAAGGCTTGCTAGTTCATGCCACTGACTCGCACACTTCACCTACGTTCGTGGTTCCTCAGTGCCACAGGGGGGTGATGCTGATGCACGCCCATGACTCCCCATCTGCGGGACACAAAGGGGTCAAAGCAACACACCATGCGCTCAGGCAGGTGGCATATTGGCCCCACATGGTAAAAGATGTGGCTGACTACATTAAAGGCTGTCTGGTATGTTGCCAATTTCAACCCTCGAATCCTCTTCATAGAGCCCCCTTGCAAAAGAAAGGAGTATCCTTCCCTTGGTCAAACCTCCAGATAGACTGGGTTGGACCACTCACTCGAACAGTAAGAGGTAACAAGTACTTCCTCACAGTCACGTGTGCATTCACTAAATGGGTAGAATGCCTCCCCGCACCGAATGACACAGCGCTAACCACTGCATACTTACTGATGAACCATGTCTTCTCACGGTTTGGCCTACCCAGCCGTGTCGACTCTGACAGAGGGACACATTTCACAGCTGAGGTCATGCAGCAGCTCTGGCAACTCTTAGGAGTAAAAGCCAGCCTTCACATTAGCTACCATCCTCAAAGCTCAGGTCAGGTAGAACGAGCCAACCGAACTGTTGTTAGCATACTGAAAAAGTACGTAGCAGCAAACCAACGAGACTGGGATGTCAAACTCCCCCTCGTACTGATGGCCATACGGGCGACCCCACACGACGCGGTCAGGGTCTCACCCTTTGAGTTGATGACAGGGAGACAAATGACTCTGCCTCTACATCTGTTATATCAGCCAGGTGAAGCTAGCATAGCCGTAGCCTACACCACTCATCAGTATATGGAGGATCTGCAGAAACACCTCAAAGCCACCTTTGCCTTTGCCCAGCAGAAACTGGAAAAAAGTGCAGAAGGTCGCAAAGCGTACTACGATCACAAAGCATCCCACGATGAACTCCAAATAGGGGACAAAGTATGGTACTACATCTTTGTCCAACCTGTTGGAAGGTCGCGAAAAACAGGGGGGAATTTGGCCCGCAAATTCCTACCCCGATGGTCCGGTCCCTATAAGATAACAGACAAACTGTCCCCCGTTGTTTACAGGATCAAAATAAACAAAGCTCGGGGCAGTACCGAATTCAAATGGGTCCACCGCAACCAAATCCGACCACACACAACCCCCATGGGACTTGTAGGGGATACTAACGCTTGTGTTAGATCATAAACGACAGAACCAAAGGCAGGAAGGGTGTTAGTTAACAAACAACTATAACCTTCTACTCACACCTTAGTTCTCCTATCCCTTTTCCCTTTTTCTCTCACTCTTTAGCAGGCAACGAGCTTCTAACCAGACTGAGGACACTCAGGGTGCAAGACCCTAGTCCCTCATCGTCAATTATTGTAGAGTGCTTACCCTAGGAAATTTTTATCAAAAAGGGGGGTATCGTGAAAATTTTTTTATAATTTATCTAAACGACTCGCCGTAAATACCCTAAATCTAACCATGAGCATCTCTCCCGGTAGGATGGCCCCGCTGCTCATTCTCCTGATCGTCGGCTCCCTAGGAACCGCCGTGCTCCCTGAAGTGATTGAACCAGGTCCTGACTCAGGAATAATACTGAAAGACCAGCCGGGACTGCTAATCACTAATTGCCGCCTCCATACCCAGAGAGTATTTGTACGGTTGAATCCCGCCGAAGCGTGTAGCAAAAACCTACCGAAAACCACGCTGCAGACTGGCCGGAATGGAGTTAGATGGACTGAGGAAGCTATCAGCCATGCTGAAGCCGACGTAACTCACATGCTCCGCCAGCTACAAAAGTTTACCGTAACGCAATCAGAACTAAATGGTTTTAATAAACGACCTAAACGCTTCATAGGCGGATTACTAATGGCAGCTGCAACTGTGGGATCACTACTGAGTCTCGGAACGTCGCCGTCAATGCCGTCAATGTAGCCACTGTTAAACGTCAAGTAGGGGAATTGCAAGTGGAAATTCCGAACATTAAAACCCAATTAGACAAACAGCAGCAGCACCTGCAAACCATTGGGCAAACCCTACGTGGCACCGTCGTAGTGCTCAACGCTCACAGTGTCGCTTTGAACAAAACGCTCCAGACGGTTAACTCCATGCTTTCAGTAGTACAACTTGACCTTGCCCACATCCAGCTTGTGAATATGTTATTGTCTGATATGCTACAAGAAATCAGCTCCTCTGTAGATAGCCTAGCCATGGGGAGAATCCCTCCCTACCTGGTGCCCCTATCCTTAGTACAGGAGATTTTATCCACAGCAACTCGAGAAGTAGTTACTGATCTCCAGGCCCACCTAGCCTATACCTTAGGTAGCGCCATCCCAATTTATGTTAATCCTCAAGACCGAGAATTAGCATTCATTATTAACCTTCCCATAATGGCGCCTGAAAACATATACCGTTTGAAAGATGTTGTCAACGTTGGTTTCTGGCAAGATTCTGCCTACGTTCGTGTGAAAACAACATCTCTTGTAACATACCAAGACGATAACCCTGACCTATATCTGGTACCCAATTTGCTTATGTGCACACTCACTAAAGACATTCACTACTTGTGCCCTAGCAAACCTTTCATTCGTGACAGCGCAAATGGGATCTGTGGCCTTAAGCCTATGATGAGTAATACTCAATGCCCGGTAGTCGTCACGCCCCGACGTTTGGTAACCAGTACTCAAGCTGAAATTGTTGGAAATCGTTGGTTGGTTAACACCCCCTTTAGAGAGGCCCTACTAACCTATGATCAACATGACACCTCAGAAAGGGTACTCCTTCCTAGCCAAACCTTCTGGGTAGACGTCCCCGTAAACGCAATCTTACATGTAGGAGACCTGGCCCTGTATCACCTAAACCCTGACCAATATGAGAGCGACGTAGAAATCTCAGAGTTCTTCTCCAAACACACCATCGAGCTAGATACTAAAACCCTAACTCGCCTAGAATATGAGGGAACCCAAGTCATTGACCTAACCCCCATAGATAACACTCTTAGAGAACTATCGTCTCAACCCCTATGGCCAGTTCAGGCTGTCACCTATGCATGGTCCACCCCGGACACCTTACTAGTTACCCTGGTAGGATTAGGATATCTTTTGACCTTTGGTATAGCTTGGTTCTATTTCAAACGCACTCGAGCCCTCCAGAGCAGGTTAGAAACTTGGTCTAATAAAATGGTCAAATTCGTTAGACATAAGAGAGCCCAGAGAGGTGAACCCCCAAGTTTTAGATATGAAGCCGAAGGCCATGTCGAAGAATCAGCTCTCGAGGTTGCGTTTGAACAAGACCTGCCCCTAAATAATTAGGATCCCTTCAGCCTGCAAACATACACATTCCATATGCACCCATACACTAATAGGAATACATCAGCTCTGGAAATGTGTTTGAATATGCTTGCTGATCTCACCTTCCTCCACAGCAAAGTTTCTTCTCAGCTCCATGCTCCCTGCAGAACCATAAAGCTGAAAAGAAAGGGGGAATGTAGTGGAGTACGGACCAAATATGAATATTGGACAATGAAGGAATAATGAAATGAAAGGTTTTGAATTAAACCTTTCTCACTCTGACCAGGACTTTCGTCTGGTCCCGAAGTCAACATTCCACAGGACTGTTTGAACAACGGGGTGCAAAGCCCCCACACACGCACACTCATAAGCTAAGAGCATCAAAGAACCCTTTAACGTAACATATGGCATCTGGATCCCCTAACCTCTTCAGGAACTCGAGATAACTTTTATGATGCTTTTAGAGAGACAGGAACTTCAAACAAAGAAGAGAGCTTTTACGGCCGCCTATGACAAAGTGGCGCCTCAATATCCCTTATCTTTCACGGGGATCAACAGATGTTCAAACCAAAGTGACCTCGAGTGAACTCCCGTGAATCACCAACCAAAAGCACGGATCAACAGCGACACCGAATGGACACTGGCGAAACTACGCCTCGCTCAGAGTCGCCGGAAAACAATAGCGAAAATAATCGAACTCTGAATTATTTGTATATAAACGAATGTATTAATGTCACTTTCTGTACCCTCAGATGAATGCCTACCTCCTAATGAAATGATGTATAGTGCCGATTGTTTCTATTACAAAGATCAGTTTTGTCTCTGAATGAGAGAAAATGGATTAATGTTTTATTTTTCAGCGTATCATCACGAATTGGACGTGAACAATGTACTCAAGATGGGACCTTATGTAAATGTCTGATATTAATAGTCCAATGTACTCATTGTTATAGGTTGATAACAGGTATAAGAATTTTGATACGAGAAACTCATATTCCTTATGTATGAATCACAGATTCAAACCCCCTCCTCCTACTCTCTCTCTCTCTCTCCCTCACGAGAGTCACGTGAGTCTGGACTCGCGTCCAATCAGAAAGAGGACGCCTCCCATTAGGGCGTGACCGCGCCAGCCTTGAAAAGGCCAAACAGCAAGACACATTGAGTTCGAAGTTTGAAGAGTCGCGAGGACTCTACAAAAGTAACGGACCACTGAAAAAGAGAGGACGCCGAAGACAACAACCACGAGGAGATCCGAGAAACCTTGAACAACAAAAAAACGCTGTCTCTTCCACGCCGACAACGAAACAAAGGAACCCTCTCAGAGACTTCAGAAAAGCTTACGAGAGACGTCTCGAAATTAGCTAAGAGTATGAAGTTTAACTAATAAGTCGAGTAATTTGAATATCTTTCTTTTCTTTTAATCTTGTTTATGTTTATTACCTACCTAAGTTTAATCTCACGACTAATCGAAGCAGGTGAACTTATTCGTGGCCAGAGTAAGGAAACACTGCCGAGGTACCATAGAGTCTTAGAATAAGTGAGTTTATTGAAGCGGTTTTTCAGTTCTGGAGCTGCAGCAACCAGCGAACTTTCGTCTAAAACGTCCATATTTTGGACTCTCCCACTCCGGACCGAAGGCCGAAGAGAGGATCCTGCCGCCTGCGTCATCACACTCCGGGTACGCCCGAGACAACTCAATCAACCAAGAAAGAACTCCAAGCTAACTCAGCCTGGACGCTTCTGCGGTAAGAACCGCGAGACTAAGTGAGACGCCTCCATTCCCAGGATTTCAAAGAGCCTCTGCATCCAAACGAGTGGTGAAAAACCGACGAAAAGTAAGCTAAACTTACGCACTTCCAGAGCTGAACACCGAATTAAGTTCTTGATAAATTCTGTATTAATTAAACCTTAGTTAGTAACCTTAGTCACAAGTTAGAAGTGCCTAGCTCACCTTAAGGTCAAAATCAGTTCCCCCTGCCGGACACCGTGAGATTACAAGGTTGTGCTATGTTAACTAAATATCTTCTTTTTATTAATAAAACTCTCATTATTTGAAGTCACAGTGTTTGCAATTTATTCATTAGAATTTCTGAAAATCCTGAAGAACTCATTTAGCATGATTATTATTCATTCTCAAACTAATTATTAATGTTTTAATTGCTTAAACCAATTATAAATCTTAATTAATATCATTAAGTCAAATATCAGAGGTTGGAGGAGTTTGAATAAGGTCAAGGCTATAAAACAAATTATAAAATTATATGTATATGTATCGGGGTGTATGACCAACATCCACTACATATAAAATATATATATTTTATTGGCGCCCAACGTGGGGCCAGGAAAAAGGCTTTTTAATGAACAAAACTGTAAAACACTACACTGAATAACGATTGAGATTCAAAGCTTGATGTGGGTAATTTCGTGTTGTGTTTGTTACTGCTGAAAAACTGTTCTGTGATATATACCGGTTAGAAAATAAGCTTGGTTGTTTTTGAAAGAGCGCGGCTCTGCGCCATTTTGCATGCATTAAATTGAGGCCTGGGCACGTCTGAACTGCGCGAAATTCCGCTGTGAGACTTTGCCGTCGGATTCGACCTCCCGCCGCGAAATCCCGGCGAAGAGAGACCACCGAACCGAATACCCCCGTTCGTTTTAAACTGGGTCGCTACCAGCGTTAATAACGAGATCGCGCGCTAGGCGATTGGGAGGTTATTAAACAGCCGAAAATACGGCTTGTATGAAGAGCAGTCTGCTCTCGTCAGCTGTTCCTGTTAAACTGAAATCATATTCAGAAAGGAACGAACCCCTTTGAAGGGGCGGAGCTGAAACTAAGGAGGGAAATTCAAAACGCCCCCAAAACAGAGGAAGACAAATTCCCTCTTGTGGTATAAGTGCGTAATTGCAGGGAAAAATACTTCATAACTAGCGTCTATTGAAGCGTGTCCTCCCTTGCTCCTCCTTGTGGTCAAGTGGTGCTACCCTTGACGTTTGATTCCCGTACACCCTCTAGTGGTTGGGAGGTTGTCCGCCGAGACAACATAAGTGTTTAGCAGCCCTCTGGTGTTTAAAAGTTGTCATTACAGATGAAATTCTTTTAAAATACCTTAGTGTAAAATCTCTGTTCCCCTTTTAAAATTTTAATTTTAATTTTTTTGATAGAGTATCTGAGCGTTTAAAATCTTTATTCCATTTTAGATTTTAATCTGATAACACCCTCTAGTGTTGAAACTTCCCGCTACAGTGGAAATTCCCATTTGTGTTATTGTATCTGCTGGTACCGTGCCTATTGGGATTCTCACCAGCGCCGACTGGTGTCCATTGCTGCTATTGCATTGTAACTTGCTTGTCGCCCTCTGGTGTCCTAGTCTGGTATTACAATTTAAGTTCAACTTAAATACTGAAGCTCGCTGTTGCCATTCAGACTTACCTTCAGTACCCTCTGGTGGAGAAAACTTGCTATCGCAATTGAAATTGTCGACCAGTTCACACTGATAAGACCTGGTATCACAGCTCTAGTGGCTGTCTCTAAACTCTGCACATCTGAATAAGTACAAGTAAAGGCTTGGAAGCATAATAAGTTGGTACAACTACAGCAGACAGTGTGCAGTAATTAGAGATTGACACTTTAAATTGATACCAGATCACAAACACAGTTAAAAGAGAGAGTCTTTTAATCTTGCTATTCTTAATAATTCTTTAATTCGGAAAATTCTTTTACTTTCATAATTCCTTAATTGGAAATTATATCTAATAATAAAACTCACTTAATATTAAAATTCCTTCATCCAAATTTTTCGACAATTCTTTAATTCAAAATTTTTAATAATTTTAATTATTGAAAAAATTTTTTTCTCTTTCTCTCTTCTTTTATTCACTCGCGCATAGCAACTTTCACTCCACCCTCTCCTACTAACAGACTTCCCTTAGAGATTCACAAGTGAACTCTAACACCATACATACTAACCTTTACTCTTAGAGCACTCGGTACAGGTGAATTTAGTTCAGATTTAGTTAGAAAAGGGATTAACGGAATTAATCCTAACTAAATAGAAGTAAGTTTCACCTCGCAGTTAAAAACACAGCTAACATGGCAGAAGGGACTTTTTCTTCGGAAATATATGTAGAAGGTTTGTGGGATGAGGCATTCTCTGTTCTGACCAGCATCACCAGTGATGTGATGCCTGGACTCGCAGAAACTGTGCAGAAAACCTCACAGGCCCATCGTGACCACATGGTGGCTAAGTGGGTAGAGAACCACTTAACCGACATCCTCAAGGGCAAGCCCCTAACTGAGGCATTAGGTCAGATAGCCCTCCTCGCTGTAGTACAGCTCAGAGCCAGCGAACGTGAGCTTGAGGTATCAAGGCGACAGCAGGCAAAGGTAGAGGCAGAGTTAAGTCAACTTCAAAGCGAAATAGCTGAAGGGAACACGCTGCCCCAGGTCACACCTGATGTGCCACCTAGTGCCGCTACAGAAAGACAAGGCCAGCAGGAAGATAGTGAGGATCAGGAACCAGACTCAGGGACCGTAACCTTTAGAGCTGCTGCAGCACCTCCTCTGGTATCAACGGGTATTTCCCCTTCCCCTGTGTCTCCTGTCAGTCGTCCCTTACAACGCCCTGCTAGACCCAGAGCACTGCAACCCAGTGTCTGGTCCCCTCAACCTTTACCCTCTCATGGTCCCCCATACAAGGACCTAGATAAAATCGCGCGTAATATAACCCGCTTTGATCCCAAACCTGACGGTTCTAATGATATCTTTTCCTACCTAAAAGATATTGACTTCTACCTCCAAAGGTTCCCCGGGATCACCATAGATGACAGACTATATGTGATTAAACTGACCTCCAACCGAGACGTCAGCAATTTCATTGAACGTCAGCCAGACTATGTAAAAGCCCGATATGATGTGCTGTGCCAAGCCTTGGAGGAAGAATTCTCCAATCACCTGTCACAGACCGGACTGGCCGCTGCTTTGAATATAAAACAGCAACGCCAGGAATCCCCTCAGCAATATTATAACCGACTCAGACAGGCGTACTTCGGACCTAGAAATGACTCCGGAATGGAGGAAGAGTTAAATTTCAAATCACTATTTATCCAAAACCTCCATCCCCACACCAGTCATCAGTTGGGAGTCTCAGCTTGCCCTCGCACCCTGTCTAGCAGGCAGCTGCGTGATTTAGCACTCAGAGGTTTCCTAAAATCCCAACAAATCCCCAACAGGCGGTCCGAAACACACCAAGTCTTCAACGTCGACTCCAACTCCCCACATTTAGAGTTAGAAGGTGCCACCCAGGCCGATCCACAAAGATCCGCCCTGGACCCTTCCTCCACTCTGTGGACCAGTGAGGGCCCGAAACCTCATCCGCCCTCACACCAATACAAGCGCTACCCTCCTCGCAGGCCAGACAGAAATCACGACAAAGATTTCTGGAACCCTCGGGACAGGGCTGGGTATGGTCGTGACTATTACCCTGTAGAAAACCGCGGGTCGGGCCGTGGAAAACCATCACATCCCCATAAGGGATATGAGCGAACAGCTCCGAACCAGCTTTCTGATTCCTATAGAGAAAAGAAAGAGAAATACTGGTATCAAAATAAAGGAAATCACGCTAGAGACAAGCTTAAAGGCACGGAACTCAGCTCTAAGGAGTTAGAGGACATCCGCCGAATGCTTGCAATGATTTGCAAAGAGAAAAAGAAAAAACCTGACGTTCTTTCTATCACCTCTTCGCGGTCTAACCCAAAGCCATCCTCTAACACCCCAGAAATGTTAGAAAGTTATGTAGGAGAAGTGACAAGCGAAGCTCCGTCTTGCAGCGCACCGTGCAATCTCCTCGTGACCCAAACAAACACTGAAAACCCGATGATACAGGGGGGTGACTCGCAACCACCCTCCAGTGCTGTTTTAGTTGTTCAGTTAGACGGTAAAGAAGGTTTAACGCCAAATGACCCTTCAGTCATTGAAGGCGACACACCCGTCCGACAATTCATGGGACACTTAACTGAGAAAGGGGTTGCACGCAAATTCTACTTGTCCACCATTGTGGAAAGAAGGCTAGTACATGAGGCCCTATTGGACACTGCATCAGATGTCACGCTCATGTCTTCCGCCTTATTCCACCAGGTTCGAGCCATTGCGCGGCGTGAAAATCGCGAGATACAGCTCCAAAACTGTTCTCTTAAAATTCAGCCGTATTCACATGCAGGCCTCACTATCCAGTCTATGGCACTAATACACTTAGCCATTGGACCAATGACCTTAGTGCATCCAGTCCATGTGTCTCCTCTCGAAACAATTCCCTTCCTCATCGGCAAAGATCTCCTTAATCGCTTCGAACCACTGATTGACTTCAAAAGGTCAAAGATCTGGGCATAAGTGCGTGAGCCTTTACCCATCTGCACCCCACACCACCGGGAAGCTCAGTGTTGCCGCCTCGAAATCCGGCCTGAATCAATAGGAGATCCACCAAGTCAGATCCCTCACTTCGAGGAAGAGGAAACTGAGCCCATGGCGGCCACACCAGAGACAGCAGTCTCTCCCTGGCCCCCTAGTGCCATGTTAGAACAACGGAACACCTTCCTATGCACTTTCACACAGCCGTCCACAACAGACGCTCCAGGCCTTCCCATCGTGAATGGTCTCACAATCCAGGACTATCATGTAGACAATGCAGTTCTGGCTCTATGGACCGACCAGTCCGCCATAAGCCAAACCCTCTTTAACACTCTGCGCCTCACTCAACCAAATATTCCTTTGGTGAGCAGTCCTTGTCGCTTTCCTCTTAACCTGACATCAAAAGCAATGTCACCCACTGATGGAATTTGCGCTTTAACCGTCCAGTGGAACAAAAGGGTAATCACCCATTATTTCTTAGTCGTCCCTAACTTGCCGCACGACGTTTACATTGGTAGTGACTTCTTGGTGCGCCTCGACGTCCACGTAGACACCCTCAAGAGTGTACTGTGGTCTTTGACTGATGTTTCAACGGAAACCTGGTCCTCCGATCTCAGCAACCTAGGCTCAGGACAAACTATTCCCGAGGTATGTCAGGTCACTAACCAAGGTTCACTTGTGGTACCTGCGAACGCAGCAAATGTACCCATCCGCTTAGTCATGCGACCTGGCCAACACTTAAGCCACGCGCATGCACTTTTCCAACCGTCACCTCAGTTCTTCGAACTAGGCCTCACCCTCGAAGCCACACCTTTGGTGGAGACGCGAGCAAGATCCACCTATCTATTCGTACGGAACGAAACCACTCAACCCTTGACGATCCCTCACTCATCTCCTCTGGGTTGGTTAGTCAGTACGAAATTCCATGACTTCGAGTTGCGAATTCCGATCATAGGACCAATGCCTGAATCCCTGCTTCTTGACCAGGCAGAATCAAAGGTGTTCTACACTCATCCGACACGAGCTGTTGCTCTCTTCTCAGCTCTGGACATGAGTAACGACGCCATTTGCAGGATAGATCTCGCTGACGACAGTCAAATGACGATCACGGTCCTTTCCATAGATTCATCCCCGGAATCCTCCCGGGAACCATCTCTTCTTCCCGAAGCAGGAGAAAACACTTCAAATCCGCGTACTTCGAAAGAACTATCTGACTCCGAATTTCGTATCCAAGTCGAACAAGTTCTAAAGGAGGCCGACGCCCTCCAAAGCAAAGAAGAACGTGAGAAACTCTGTGAAGTGCTCCTTAAATATCAAAAATCTTTTTCCAAAGATTCAACGGACTGTGGTCTCACTGACATTCATTCAGTACGCATTCCCACTCGTCCAGGAGCACCACCCACGTTTGTCCGCCAATACAAAATTCCGTTGGCATCCTATGAACCGGTACAAGAAATCATTGATGACTTGCTGGAAAAGGGCATAATTCGACCCTGTAACAGCACGTATTCGGCACCATTATGGCCCGTCATAAAACCAAATGGTAAATGGCGCTTAACCATCGACTATCGGAAACTAAATCAACAGGTTCCCTTGTCTCGATGGCCGATGACACAATTGGAGCAAGAGCTTCCCTCGGTCCGAAACGCTAAATACTTTTCCACCATCGATGTAGCCTCTGGCTTCTGGACCATCCCGGTGCAAGCAGAAGACCAACACAAGCTCGCTTTCACTTTCGCAAACCGACAGTACACATTCACTAGGTGCCCTTTTGGATATGCCAACTCACCCGCGGAGTTTAATATTTTCTTAAACAAAGCATGCCCTGATGCCCGCGAGCGAGGCACCCTCATATATGTGGACGACATACTCATGCGTAACCACTCCCTACAGGCACACATTGACGAGATTGATCATGTTCTTGACCAGCTTACAACAGCAGGTGCGAAAATATCACTCTCCAAATGTCAGTGGTGCAGAACAAAAGTGAATTACGTCGGTCTGCTCGTAAGCACTGATGGTGTTGAACCACAAGTGAGTCGAGTGCAAGGGGTAACAAACCTCGCAGCACCCACCAATCTTAAGGAACTCCGCAGTTTCTTAGGAGTATGCAACTACTCACGACAATTCATAGAGAACTATGCGGACCTAGCTCGTCCACTTTATGACCTCCTGAAAAAGGACACTCCGTTCACCTGGGGCGAAGCCCAGGAACACGCCATGCAGGCACTAAAATCGAAACTGTGCACGGCCCCATGCCTTGCCTATCCTGACAGTAGCAAAGAATTCTACCTAGAAGTAGGGTTCTCGAACCACTGTCTCAGCTCCGGTCTGTATCAATTACACGATAGAGACAAACGTGTCATAGCCTATGCTAGTAAAACTATGCTGGCTGCCGAAAACAAATACAGTGACTGCGAAAAAGCACTACTAGCAACAGTGTGGGCAGTCAAACATTTCTCCAACTACCTAGGTGGTCAGAAGGTGATTGTTGAAACTCATCATCAACCAGTCACTTTCCTAAACAGCCAACGAATTCGAGAGGGTGTAGTAACTAACGCTCGAGTAGCATCATGGCTAATGGCTCTCCAAAGCTTTGACTTAGAGGTGCGTTACGCGCAAAACTACAAGAGCCCCCTAGGCACAGGCCTTGCTTCCTGCAGGCGATGCGAAGGAGACATGCCTTCCCAAGTGCCACAAACTCTAGAAACCCTCTTACCTACCATGGCTAACCACCACTATTTTGATCCTAACACATGCAAAGACCTTGTCACTGCATATGTAGATGGTTGTTCGTTCCGCCGAGAACACACCCTGATGGCAGGGGTGGGTATTATCGGAATAAACGGATGGCCTCACGAACCCCTAAGTTTCAAATTGGGTGCTCAGTCCTCCCAATATGCTGAAATAGCAGGAATTCTCATCACAATCCAGTCTGCGGTCCAGAAAAGCGTAAAAACGTTGGTGATCTGCACAGACTCCAACTACGCACGCCTAAGCTTCACATGCCACTTGAGACTGTGGAAAACCAACAACTACACCACGTCAAACAAAAAGCCAGTTAAACACAAAGAGCTTTTCGCGGCATGCGAACACTTGGTAGACACGCATGACCTGCAGATCTACTGGAAGAAAGTGAAAGGTCACTCCCGAGTCCCGGGAAATGACAAAGAATTCAATGGTCAAGCAGATAGCTTAGCCAAGCAAGGGGCCCGCGAAGGCACATTGTGGACATTCGATCCCTCCCTTTTTCCAAACCCACCCGACATCGAAGTCCTAGCTGTCACACGGTCTCGAACTGTAACAAAGGCGTCGCCTGACAATGCCAAAACTACCATTGTCTCTATTAACCCTGCTTTTTCGGACGCTGACTTAGTTACTCTCCAAGCTCGAGACCCATCCATTTCGAAAATGCTTAGCCATGTCTCTGACCCATCTACTAATCCCATTGCAGCACAAGATCTTGACACCATACCAGGCCTTAAAGACCTATACGGCGCCAAAGCGTCCCTCCAAGTCGTCAAAGGCTTGCTAGTTCATGCCACTGACTCGCACACTTCACCTACGTTCGTGGTTCCTCAGTGCCACAGGGGGGTGATGCTGATGCACGCCCATGACTCCCCATCTGCGGGACACAAAGGGGTCAAAGCAACACACCATGCGCTCAGGCAGGTGGCATATTGGCCCCACATGGTAAAAGATGTGGCTGACTACATTAAAGGCTGTCTGGTATGTTGCCAATTTCAACCCTCGAATCCTCTTCATAGAGCTCCTCTGCAAAAGAAAGGAGTATCCTTCCCTTGGTCAAACCTCCAGATAGACTGGGTTGGACCACTCACTCGAACAGTAAGAGGTAACAAGTACTTCCTCACAGTCACGTGTGCATTCACTAAATGGGTAGAATGCCTCCCCGCACCGAATGACACAGCACTAACCACTGCATACTTACTGATGAACCATGTCTTCTCACGGTTTGGCCTACCCAGCCGTGTCGACAGAGGGACACATTTCACAGCTGAGGTCATGCAGCAGCTCTGGCAACTCTTAGGAGTAAAAGCCAGCCTTCACATTAGCTACCATCCTCAAAGCTCAGGTCAGGTAGAACGAGCCAACCGAACCGTTGTTAGCATACTGAAAAAGTACGTAGCAGCAAACCAACGAGACTGGGATGTCAAACTCCCCCTCGTACTGATGGCCATACGGGCGACCCCACACGACGCGGTCGGGGTCTCACCCTTTGAGTTGATGACAGGGAGACAAATGACTCTGCCTCTACATCTGTTATATCAGCCAGGTGAAGCTAGCATAGCCGTAGCCTACACCACTCATCAGTATATGGAGGATCTGCAGAAACACCTCAAAGCCACCTTTGCCTTTGCCCAGCAGAAACTGGAAAAAAGTGCAGAAGGTCGCAAAGCGTACTACGATCACAAAGCATCCCACGATGAACTCCAAATAGGGGACAAAGTATGGTACTACATCTTTGTCCAACCTGTTGGAAGGTCGCGAAAAACAGGGGGGAATTTGGCCCGCAAATTCCTACCCCGATGGTCCGGTCCCTATAAGATAACAGACAAACTGTCCCCCGTTGTTTACAGGATCAAAATAAACAAAGCTCGGGGCAGTACCGAATTCAAATGGGTCCACCGCAACCAAATCCGACCACACACAACCCCCATGGGACTTGTAGGGGATACTAACGCTTGTGTTAGATCATAAACGACAGAACCAAAGGCAGGAAGGGTGTTAGTTAACAAACAACTATAACCTTCTACTCACACCTTAGTTCTCCTATCCCTTTTCCCTTTTTCTCTCACTCTTTAGCAGGCAACGAGCTTCTAACCAGACTGAGGACACTCAGGGTGCAAGACCCTAGTCCCTCATCGTCAATTATTGTAGAGTGCTTACCCTAGGAAATTTTTATCAAAAAGGGGGGTATCGTGAAAATTTCTTATAATTTATCTAAACGACTCGCCGTAAATACCCTAAATCTAACCATGAGCATCTCTTCCGGTAGGATGGCCCCGCTGCTCATTCTCCTGATCGTCGGCTCCCTAGGAACCGCCGTGCTCCCTGAAGTGATTGAACCAGGTCCTGACTCAGGAATAATACTGAAAGACCAGCCGGGACTGCTAATCACTAATTGCCGCCTCCATACCCAGAGAGTATTTGTACGGTTGAATCCCGCCGAAGCGTGTAGCAAAAACCTACCGATATTCACGCTGCAGACTGGCCGGAATGGAGTTAGATGGACTGAGGAAGCTATCAGCCATGCTGAAGCCGACGTAACTCACATGCTCCGCCAGCTACAAAAGTTTACCGTAACGCAATCAGAACTAAATGGTTTTAATAAACGACCTAAACGCTTCATAGGCGGATTACTAATGGCAGCTGCAACTGTGGGATCACTACTGAGTCTCGGAACGTCCGCCGTCAATGCCGTCAATGTAGCCACTGTTAAACGTCAAGTAGGGGAATTGCAAGCGGAAATTCCGAACATTAAAACCCAATTAGACAAACAGCAGCAGCACCTGCAAACCATTGGGCAAACCCTACGTGGCACCGTCGTAGTGCTCAACGCTCACAGTGTCGCTTTGAACAAAACGCTCCAGACGGTTAACTCCATGCTTTCAGTAGTACAACTTGACCTTGCCCACATCCAGCTTGTGAATATGTTATTGTCTGATATGCTACAAGAAATCAGCTCCTCTGTAGATAGCCTAGCCATGGGGAGAATCCCTCCCTACCTGGTGCCCCTATCCTTAGTACAGGAGATTTTATCCACAGCAACTCGAGAAGTAGTTACTGATCTCCAGGCCCACCTAGCCTATACCTTAGGTAGCGCCATCCCAATTTATGTTAATCCTCAAGACCGAGAATTAGCATTCATTATTAACCTTCCCATAATGGCGCCTGAAAACATATACCGTTTGAAAGATGTTGTCAACGTTGGTTTCTGGCAAGATTCTGCCTACGTTCGTGTGAAAACAACATCTCTTGTAACATACCAAGACGATAACCCTGACCTATATCTGGTACCCAATTTGCTTATGTGCACACTCACTAAAGACATTCACTACTTGTGCCCTAGCAAACCTTTCATTCGTGACAGCGCAAATGGGATCTGTGGCCTTAAGCCTATGATGAGTAATACTCAATGCCCGGTAGTCGTCACGCCCCGACGTTTGGTAACCAGTACTCAAGCTGAAATTGTTGGAAATCGTTGGTTGGTTAACACCCCCTTTAGAGAGGCCCTACTAACCTATGATCAACATGACACCTCAGAAAGGGTACTCCTTCCTAGCCAAACCTTCTGGGTAGACGTCCCCGTAAACGCAATCTTACATGTAGGAGACCTGGCCCTGTATCACCTAAACCCTGACCAATATGAGAGCGACGTAGAAATCTCAGAGTTCTTCTCCAAACACACCATCGAGCTAGATACTAAAACCCTAACTCGCCTAGAATATGAGGGAACCCAAGTCATTGACCTAACCCCCATAGATAACACTCTTAGAGAACTATCGTCTCAACCCCTATGGCCAGTTCAGGCTGTCACCTATGCATGGTCCACCCCGGACACCTTACTAGTTACCCTGGTAGGATTAGGATATCTTTTGACCTTTGGTATAGCTTGGTTCTATTTCAAACGCACTCGAGCCCTCCAGAGCAGGTTAGAAACTTGGTCTAATAAAATGGTCAAATTCGTTAGACATAAGAGAGCCCAGAGAGGTGAACCCCCAAGTTTTAGATATGAAGCCGAAGGCCATGTCGAAGAATCAGCTCTCGAGGTTGCGTTTGAACAAGACCTGCCCCTAAATAATTAGGATCCCTTCAGCCTGCAAACATACACATTCCATATGCACCCATACACTAATAGGAATACATCAGCTCTGGAAATGTGTTTGAATATGCTTGCTGATCTCACCTTCCTCCACAGCAAAGTTTCTTCTCAGCTCCATGCTCCCTGCAGAACCATAAAGCTGAAAAGAAAGGGGGAATGTAGTGGAGTACGGACCAAATATGAATATTGGACAATGAAGGAATAATGAAATGAAAGGTTTTGAATTAAACCTTTCTCACTCTGACCAGGACTTTCGTCTGGTCCCGAAGTCAACATTCCACAGGACTGTTTGAACAACGGGGTGCAAAGCCCCCACACACGCACACTCATAAGCTAAGAGCATCAAAGAACCCTTTAACGTAACATATGGCATCTGGATCCCCTAACCTCTTCAGGAACTCGAGATAACTTTTATGATGCTTTTAGAGAGACAGGAACTTCAAACAAAGAAGAGAGCTTCTACGGCCGCCTATGACAAAGTGGCGCCTCAATATCCCTTATCTTTCACGGGGATCAACAGATGTTCAAACCAAAGTGACCTCGAGTGAACTCCCGTGAATCACCAACCAAAAGCACGGATCAACAGCGACACCGAATGGACACTGGCGAAACTACGCCTCGCTCAGAGTCGCCGGAAAACAATAGCGAAAATAATCGAACTCTGAATTATTTGTATATAAACGAATGTATTAATGTCACTTTCTGTACCCTCAGATGAATGCCTACCTCCTAATGAAATGATGTATAGTGCCGATTGTTTCTATTACAAAGATCAGTTTTGTCTCTGAATGAGAGAAAATGGATTAATGTTTTATTTTTCAGCGTATCATCACGAATTGGACGTGAACAATGTACTCAAGATGGGACCTTATGTAAATGTCTGATATTAATAGTCCAATGTACTCATTGTTATAGGTTGATAACAGGTATAAGAATTTTGATACGAGAAACTCATATTCCTTATGTATGAATCACAGATTCAAACCCCCTCCTCCTACTCTCTCTCTCTCTCTCCCTCACGAGAGTCACGTGAGTCTGGACTCGCGTCCAATCAGAAAGAGGACGCCTCCCATTAGGGCGTGACCGCGCCAGCCTTGAAAAGGCCAAACAGCAAGACACATCGAGTTCGAAGTTTGAAGAGTCGCGAGGACTCTACAAAAGTAACGGACCACTGAAAAAGAGAGGACGCCGAAGACAACAACCACGAGGAGATCCGAGAAACCTTGAACAACAAAAAAACGCTGTCTCTTCCACGCCGACAACGAAACAAAGGAACCCTCTCAGAGACTTCAGAAAAGCTTACGAGAGACGTCTCGAAATTAGCTAAGAGTATGAAGTTTAACTAATAAGTCGAGTAATTTGAATATCTTTCTTTTCTTTTAATCTTGTTTATGTTTATTACCTACCTAAGTTTAATCTCACGACTAATCGAAGCAGGTGAACTTATTCGTGGCCAGAGTAAGGAAACACTGCCGAGGTACCATAGAGTCTTAGAATAAGTGAGTTTATTGAAGCGGTTTTTCAGTTCTGGAGCTGCAGCAACCAGCGAACTTTCGTCTAAAACGTCCATATTTTGGACTCTCCCACTCCGGACCGAAGGCCGAAGAGAGGATCCTGCCGCCTGCGTCATCACACTCCGGGTACGCCCGAGACAACTCAATCAACCAAGAAAGAACTCCAAGCTAACTCAGCCTGGACGCTTCTGCGGTAAGAACCGCGAGACTAAGTGAGACGCCTCCATTCCCAGGATTTCAAAGAGCCTCTGCATCCAAACGAGTGGTGAAAAACCGACGAAAAGTAAGCTAAACTTACGCACTTCCAGAGCTGAACACCGAATTAAGTTCTTGATAAATTCTGTATTAATTAAACCTTAGTTAGTAACCTTAGTCACAAGTTAGAAGTGCCTAGCTCACCTTAAGGTCAAAATCAGTTCCCCCTGCCGGACACCGTGAGATTACAAGGTTGTGCTATGTTAACTAAATATCTTCTTTTTATTAATAAAACTCTCATTATTTGAAGTCACAGTGTTTGCAATTTATTCATTAGAATTTCTGAAAATCCTGAAGAACTCATTTAGCATGATTATTATTCATTCTCAAACTAATTATTAATGTTTTAATTGCTTAAACCAATTATAAATCTTAATTAATATCATTAAGTCAAATATCAGAGGTTGGAGGAGTTTGAATAAGGTCAAGGCTATAAAACAAATTATAAAATTATATGTATATGTATCGGGGTGTATGACCAACATCCACTACATAAAGCCCCCCTAAAATATTTGGTTTTAGACTGGACTGGGAACAGACTGGATTGGTAACAGCCACAAACTGGACTTGCAACAGGCTGAACTAGCCACAGACCTGAATGGGTACAGTGTGAACTGGTTATCGACTGAACTGGTAACAAACTGATGACCAAGCTATGCCCATGGTTTTCTGTATGTACGTGAAGAAACCTCAGAATCTGAACATCCTGTCTTCAAACTTCAGACCATCTTGTGATCGAGATCAACCCAGATGTACATAACTCTGTGTATGTGAAAATAAACTCCAGTCTCTTCCTGCTGAATTTCTAACTCCATCACTCCAGAGAACACAGTTCTAGTGTTCCACAGACCGGAGGAACTCCATTACTCCAGGAAACACGTTCCTGGCGTTTTAAGTGTTCTACAATAAACCTAGTGGGCGAGTTCTAGAGTGTAACCCAAGTGAGCAGGTTCTTAATGTGTAACTGTAGTGGACAGGGTCCAAGGTGTAACCCGAGTTGGTGGGTTCTAAAGTTCTAGATACTGACCTGGGAAGACGTTGTCGAGGTACCAAGCGAGCAGACTGTACAGCAGCGTGTCCAGGAGCATCATCTGGATGGAGTTGAGGAAGGAGAATTGGTCGCCCTCTAGTGGACTGGAGCCGATGTTGTCCCATTGCAGCCCCAGGCCCTGCTCCTCATATCGGGACAGGTACTCCGTGCCAAACCCAAAAGCCACTGAGGACAGCAGGCTCTTTAATACGAATACACATGTGCACACACACACACACATAGTGCCAGCTCATTAGACACCTACTTCACTAAGTCTTTGTATTACGTGCTTTTATTGTTCTGTAATATTGCTTATTGTTGTCTATAGTAGTGTGATGTGACTCACTGAGAGTTTGATGTTTTTGTGATATCATTGTTCTGTAATTGTGTTTATTGTTGTGCAAGTGTTATTTACAGTAGTTTAAAAGTGATCTGACCACTGAGAGTTTGATGTTTTGGGTGATGTTATTGGTCTGTAACTGTGTATATTTTTTGTAACTGTGTTTATTGTTCTATATAGTTGTTTATGGTAAAGTAAAGGTTATCTGACCACTGAGAGTTTGATGTTTTGAGTGATGCGGTCCTGCCAGGCGAAGCAGAGGATGTGTGGAAGGTAGAGTGTGAAGTAGATGATACCGCTGCAGGCTGCTGCCAGGTTTGCTTTATTGAAGAACACACTCATCAGAAAGCACTGCATTATCGTAGCAGTGGAGAACGACAGCAGAAAGAGGAAAAGGATGAAGGGATTACTGTAGTTCAACACCTTTCCGACCTGGACACAGAGGAGAAGAAGATTTAGAAGAAGATGTGAAAAACTGAATGAATCCCCTTAAAATGTTTCAGGCATGGTTCCTGCTGCAGGAGGAGCTGAAGAAAAGGTGCTGGGGTCAGTTTCTCTGCTGTGAATTTACTGCGAAGGTCCACCAGGAAAAAGCTGAAAGTTACAGGGCTTTGTTTTCTAATTGTTTCTCACCGTGACGATGACGGTGAGAAGACTGGTACTGATGGTCATCATGACGAAGCTGTCGATGAACCAAGTGGTCCATAGCACTCCGTTACTGACCCCCATGGCCTTCAGCATCTCCTTCAATCTCATTTCTTTCTCCAGAACGATGCTCTTCACCATCATGGAGACGGAGTAGATCCAAGCCAGGACCATGAAGATTGGGAAACACCGGTTCAGGGTCAGCATGAACCTGGGGCCAGGGGTAAGTAGGTTCTGTTTTATTTCACACAATATTCAGAGTTTTCAAAATACTCTCTTTCAGAATAAGAGAACAACAAGAAAACTGGGTATACAAGGTTTTGTTTTAACTACAACGGTATGTCAGCTGTTACTCTGAGGGCTGAGATAAAGCAGTTAGAGCTTGAATTACATTAAATTAACTTGGATTACAGTAAAAGTGTGTTCCACCTACATATCGTCCACATAGCAAGGGTAGGGCATCTGTTGGACATACACCCCCATGGTCCAGTCCAGGCCCGTGTGCAGCCTCAGTAGTCCATGTTCAATCATATCCTGTAGGTATGCAAACCCTCCCCAGATATAACGCAGATCCTCCATGGGGTCAGCCCTCGGACCAGGGTCCCAGTACCTTACACACACACACACACACACACACACACACACACACACACACACATATCAGAGGGGATCAGTTCTTCAAACAAAGAGGTATTAAATCAAACTGACTGATTATATTGACATATTCAAATCTGATTTAGATATAATTTACATTTACAAATGGATTAAGGGCTCATTCAGGCAGTGGAGTCAGATATTCTCCTTCTAAGCTGAAAATGGAGATTTCCCTCCCTCCGTTTTTGAAAATGTCCCCATCCAGACGAATATGACAACGATTGCATTATCATATCAGTCCTGTATGGGGCTATAGTACGTCTTTAAGAGAGACATCAAAACACAGTTAATCATGAGAGAAACAGAGGTTAAATCCCAAATTACTACATACTCACTATGTAGTACCCTGTGCCAGTCATGAAATTACTGAATCTAGGTCTTAACAATGCATTATTTATTGCTAATACAGCATTATTTATATTTATTCATGTGGCAATCTAAAATCTAGTGCTGTCTGTGTATGTACAATGTAGTTTTATGATTGATGTAATTCACTATAGAGGAGCTGTTTGAGTTTCATTCAATTTACTTGTCCAAACAAGAACAGTCACAACAACGTTTTCCAAAATATCCACCTCAGAGAGTGTTCTTGAAAACCTCAGTGACACAGTTTTCAGTGACCTACAACTTCCATGTGGACGGGAGGAACAACACAGACAAAAACCTCAATTTAAAAAAATTAACTAATATATGTGGCCTAAAACACGCAGGTGTGTATCCAGATGGAACTAATATCACCAGAGTCAAGTGAAGTGGACTGATGTGTGTTCGCAGATTGTTGGAGTTTATTGGAGATGTGTGGAGTTTATTGGAGATGTGTGGAGTTTGTTGGAGAATGTTGGAATTTATTGGAGACTGTTGGAGTTAATTGGAGAATGCTGGTAACTGGTGTAAATGCTAATGTTTAGATGAAAAAGGGCTGTTTTAAACAGTATAAACAGAAAGTAAATAATTTATGACAAAACTTCCTCTGAACATTAGCAATTTCCCTGAGAACCCCTGGTTCTCCTCTGAGCTTGGAGAGTGGAGAACAGAGAGGAGTGCCTCACCTGTCTTTGATTTTATTGGTGCGCTCCACAGCATCGATGTCCATGCGGATTTTGTATTTGACGTGTTTGGGGAGTGACGTGGTCCAGGGGTAAATGTCCAGAAATACCAATCCGGCCCAGAACTTGTTCTCCTCCAGCAGGTACAGAGCCTGGTGACTAAGCTGCTCCTCATCTCTGTGACCCACAAATTTATCCAGGTTTATACACTGCAAAAAAAAAAACAACACATCTGAGTGAAGTCCACTTAACTCCAGTCTGCAGCTCTGTCTCTCACTAAGAGCTTATTTCTATAGATGCCTGGTTCCATTCATCACCACAGGAAAGAAATCAGTCTCACCACTCTACCACTGAACACCACATCACACTGCAACCTTTGTTTAGAGCTCAATTTTATAAAAGCTGTTTAATGCATATTTCTTACAGATTTAGTGCATGTTCCTCTCACAACAGAAGCCTGTTTTTCCCAGAGGAGCTGAGTTCACTGTGTGTTATGTGTGATCCTCTGAAACCCTGATATAAAAGATCTTCTCCATTACAGAGGCTTCACACTGTACAACAGCCCCACACTCAAAACTCACCACCCAGAACTCCTCTTTACACACATACTGACAGACAAGATTTGCTAAAGATGCCAGGTTCAGATCTGGCTGATCAAGATCTAGGGGAAACTGAGGGAAAAGGACTTTTCCCTTTTCCTTTCCTTAACAGGCTGTGACAGTTAATGAAATGGGGAACATACAACGAACATACAAAGCGAGCACACAAAGGAGCTGTGACATTCCGTACAAAAGCATTCCCAAACTGTCCAGTCAGTCTGGGAGAGAGACACTCCAACACAGGGCAGGGGTAAAAACTCTTTTTTTTACTCATCCTTTATTCTTAATAAATCAGACCCCGTTCTACAAATCCTCCACAGCAGCCTGTTAACCAGAGCAGTGGAACTGTGTTCCCTTTCACCCAGCTGGCCCCAGCACACAGAGCTAATTGGCTTTACTCCTCAGTTTAATCTACAGCTGCACAGAGACCTGGTCCAGCCCTGAACACACAGCACAGGGAACCAGGAAGAGCTGCTCTGTGATGTACACTCACAGGAACCAGAGAACGCATCGCCATCGTCTGGATCTGCGACAGCAACACAGTGGATATGGATGTGGTTCTAAATGTTTCCCACAGGACACATCAGCAGAGATTTATTTCACAGAGAAATCTAGCAACACCCACAACTCCTTAAATGGACATCCAGTCACACACATATGGACATTCAGACACAAACACACTCCTTATAATGACATCCAGACACACCCACACTCCTTATATGGACGTGAAAGGATGCACGTTTTGAGCTGGTGTCCCAGTGCTGTGGTTCCAGTGAAGCTGTACCTCGCTGTACTGGAGGAACAGGCGGAAAACCTGGTCCGTGAGGTTGAAGATGTTTCTCCAGTCGAACCTGGGCATGTTCTCATAGCGCTCTCTGTCATAGCCATTATGGAGGAAGTTCAGAATGTGCTTGGTATTAAACGAGCTTTCCTCCAGATGCCGATCCAGAAAATCCATCACCGTAGGGTTCCTCAGAGTGTCCTTCACACACATACAAACACACACACACATAGAGAGAAAGAGAGAGAGAGAGAGAAAATTATAAAAGTATAAAAAAATATATAAAAATACCTCATTGACACTCAAACCCTTATCTCGTTAATTTAATCAGAAACCTGCCGAAGGATAGAAAGACAATAAAAAGCACAAAGGAACAGTGACACAAACCTTTGTTAATGACTTTAAAATGTCTTCCACAGCCTGGTCTCTTTTAATGTGGAGCACACTTTAAAACCAGAACCAACAGAACAATCTCGTCATCACAAACACCTGGGGGTCTGTTTGTCTGATGTGTTAGGGAAGTTTTTTTTATTTTTTTTATTTATGGCACTTACCATCCACAAAGGGGCCCCATATTAGAAAAGTTTGAGAACCGCTGCTCTAGAACAGTGGTCGTCAACTATGTGATCGTGATCAACAGGATCTCCAAGACCATTTTCAATCATGGCTGCTTCAGTTATGGCATTTAAGTTACTAAGCTGCGTCATTCTATAGACCCATTTGGAATGGACGTTATCATTATATCACTGGCAGCTGCGCACATTGTTGTGGCAGTAAAACAGCATAAACAAATGGAGTGAAACGGGCAAGATACACAAAATAGGGACAAAAAATGTCATGTTGTGCCAGAATCGGAGTGGAAACACAAATCATCTTCATTTTTATAAAATACCATCGTCAAAGACGCCATTTGGTAAAATGCAGACATTTATGTTTACAAGGTATTAAGACTGGACTGATGAAAGCTTCCTTTCTCGCTTCTGCAGTGCACATTTCATATCAGGCAAGGTTTTTCACCATCACCATCATTTGTCACACAGAAATGCAAAATCAATGATGTACTTAATAACAACAAATTAGTGAAAGCAGCAATCACAAAGCTGGCATTCGTGGCAGTACGTTGGTCTGTAAAACACAAAAAGCATACGCCAAATCTTGGTATTCAAGGCACTGAGAGGTTTTATTCCTTGAGTGTTTCTTTTGTATACATGCTGGGTTGTTCCATAAGAAGATATCCGCACTGTTACTTTAGCCATTTAGTTGGTTCCTTGACTCACTTACCTGACAGTGAGAATGGGTCAAGAAACCTCACACCATTACTAAGAGTCAGCTTATTATTGTAGGAGAACCACTCTTTTACTTGTAACCTAATAAAATAACTGGAGAAAGCATCCGGATTAGCCATATTCACATTTTCCTACACTTGACACCTCTATGCTCACTGTGACTTCCTTCTACCAATTAAGCTCTGCCCACAAACGATGTCATTTCTGTTTACAAACAATAAAAAGGTCTATACTATAGTTGGTTTGCAAGCTAGTTAAGCAGGGACATATAAAGCTGCAGCCACATGGGGTTTGGGTCTGTGAATACTGACATGCAAATATGCGTCTCTGACCAATAGTGCTGCTGCTGTGTCTCTGCCCTGTATGAGCCAATGCGACGGCAGCGCTGACGGTTTTGGTTTTAAACCAGGAGATATTACACAAATATTTCATTCAGATTATAAACAATACAACTAGAGTCAAATTATACCCCTGGTGTTATGTCATGTCATGTTCTCTCATGTCGGTAATCTGTCATGTCATGTCGGTGTTCTGTCATGTCATTTCCTTGTGGAAAAATGCCGACATAATGTACTTTTGTAAGTACAGACACCTAAATGAAAGGTAGGATATTTGGATAGGTTTAATGAACTTCAGAAAATGCTACCAACTGAAGTTGGTAAGCAAGAGATATGCACAGAGATATGTCTAAAGTCCTCTATGAGTGTAAAGATAAGGTAATTAAGGTAAATACAGTGATAATACATTGTATATAAATTTATATTTTTTTAACACTTGATTCAGCATGTATAGTTTTGGAACGCTGAAGCAAATAACAGTAAGCTAAGATTGTATAATGCACTGGAGAAAAAGATATTTCCCATAAAATCATTAAAAATTGTGGGTCTGAGCATGTGCAGGGCTGCTGTAGGAAAGGTATCGATGGGTAGCACAGCTTCAGGTACTGATTACCACTACAGCCAATACTGAGCTGTATATTAATGACGTAATTAACCGTTTCATTTGTTTCATATGTTATTGGAGGCAATGTGGATGTACACAGCTTTGTTTTTCTATGTAGCCTAAGCCTGGCATTGATGCTGGTAGATCTTTCAATTGTTCCGAATTCAATAGGTGATCTTGTACATAAAGTGGTTGGGGACTACTGCTCTAGAGTCTGGTATGGAGTATTTCAGAAATGTGTGTCTGCTTTATTAACATAGATTATCTGTAAAGTCAAGGTCCCTCCTCCCCTTAAGGTAGGCTAGAGTGAGTGAGCCACTGTGTCCTTAACCACCTTCACCTTCTCTGTTCTAACTTAAGAAACCCATGGGTTGGGAAATGTTTGGTCTAAAGGCAGAGGGCCGTGTGTGTGGTCCGGTGTGAAGTGAACAAGCGGCGAGTTCGTACCCGGATCATGTTCATCTGGATACTGTCGTGGAAGAACTGCCAGACCTGAGGACCCACTTCCTCCCACAGCTTCAGCAGCGTCAGCAGCCGGTCCAGCTCCTCGAACGTGGCATTGGCCTGAAACACATGGCGTCATCATCAACAGCACACACACCTGAGCAGTGTAACCCTCACTGAGCTCAGCACCGTGTTCCAGTCTGGTTCAGTCCATCAGGACATAAACTAGAGCCAGAGATTTAAACATCGCTGTACTTACTGGATCTTTAAGTCTGATTGATTTAAATTAGCTCTGAACTGATTGGCTGTGGCTTTTTAAAAGAAAAGTCTGACATAAAATTAGGGACACTGATGTAGGGTGAATGGGAGGGGCTAGACTGATGTAGGTTGAATGGGCAGGTAGACTGATATAGGATGAAAGGGTGGGGCTAGACTGATGTATGCTAAATGGGCGAGGCTAAACATCTGTAGGAAGAATGGGTGGGGCTAGACTGATGTGGGCTGAATGGGGTGGGGTAAGACTGATGTAGGCTGCATGGGAGGGGCTAGACTGATATGGTCTGAAAGAGTCAGCCTAGACTGATGTAGGCTGAATGGGAGGGGCTAGAGTGACGTAGGATGAATGGTGCAGGGTTTGATTTCTGTAGGCTGAATGGGCAAGCCAAACTGATGTAGTCAGAATGGGCAGGGCTAGACTGATAAAGGCTGAAAGGGCGGGGCTCAACTGATGTAGGAAATATGGACATATGTAAATATATTTGTTCCTGTGACATCACAAAAATTGTGAATAGTTTCTGAGAATTAATAGTAAAGTGCGTAAAGGTGATGGATCACAAGTGTGTGTGTATGTGTGTATTCGAGTGTGTCTTACACTCTTTATTATTCTGTGTACAGCTGGAGAGTCAGGGGTGTAGAGGATCTTCCCCATTAGCAGTGGTTTCACCGAACTCCAGAGGATCTTAGTGACAGGATTAGACTCAAGGTTCTGCATCAGACTGTTACAGAACGGAGCTGAGAGAAAGACAGAGACACAGAGAGAGAGAGAGAGAGAGAGAGAGAGAGAGAGAGAGAGAGAGAGAAAGGCAGTGCAATAATATCACTGTTGTTTATCTGCAGCTGAACAAATATCAGAGCTCCACCGTTTCTCACTAGTGTTCAGAACCAACTCAGTTCTGATGCTGGAAACAACCATCTCACACTGTCTCTCCACTGAGTCTCCTGAGCCGGTCTACAACGGTGAGAAATTTGGACAGTAAGTGAGAGCTGACTCACTGGTGGTGTGGTCGTAGATGTAGCTGTCTTGGCTACGGGACGTGTTGATCCCAAGGAAGGCTTTGTAGTTGTTGTCCTCATACCAGTTAAAGGACAGAACCCTGGACCCTCCGCCGTCCGGAAACCCACAAAACAGACCAGACACAATTGAACTCAGCTGAGAAAAAGAGGACGGACCTCCCTCCTGGAACACTGGCAACAGAACCTCCAACAGAGCCCTGCTGCTTGGTCGGCTCGCGAGCTGAGACACAAAGAGGCACAGGGAGACACAGCAGAGTTATAATTCCTCCATTCATAAAACAAGATCACATCCCCTATGCTCTGTGGGGGTCCTGAACATTGAAGAAAAGGAAGAAATGGGTGGGTTGTTAAAAAGTATGCAGAAGAATACGTTGACTACAGTCTATAAGTGTACAACTACACTTATAGACATCTAGTGACCGAAGGATACAGTGTAGCTGAGAGAGGGGACAGTGAAAGTAAGAGAAGGGACAGTGAGGGGACAGGAGCTGAGAAAGGGAACAGTGTGGGGACAGTGGAGCTCAGAGAGGGGACAGTGAAGCTGAGAAAGGGAGCAGTGTCTGGACAATGGTGCTGAAAATGGGGACAGTGTGGGCACAGTGGAGCTGAGAGAGGGAACAGTGAGGAGACAGTGGAGCTGAGAAAGGGGAAGCATGGGGACAGTGGAGCTAAGAGAAGGGACAGTGGAGCTTAGAGAGGAGACCGTGTATGGACAGTGGAGCTGAGAATGGGGAGATTGAAGCTGAGAAAGGGTACAGTGTGAGGACAGTCCTGGCCAGACTGGGTCCATGTTCACAGAGTTATACAGCACTCAAGAGCAAGATAAGGAAGTAGGATGTGTGTGCGTGTGTATTCTGTCCTGATGTTATCTCTGTCTTTATGCCAGACAGCTGAAGTGAAGGGGGGTGGGGTGAACATCTCTTTTTCGTGCACACACACACACACAAACAATTAATTTTTTAACTCTGTACACACACACACACACACACACCAGGCCCAAACATAGTTGCACAAAATTTCTCCTAAACTGAAGGGGTTAATCAAGCAAAAAAAATATTCTTTTGAAACACTGCCCAGAACACACACACACACACACAAACAAACACAGTTTACTCCAGCAGTTTTTTCTGAGATTACAAGAACTAAACACTGTAACTGAATGAGAGAGTGATTAAGTAAATGAGTAAATGAGTGAGAGAATGAATGACTGATGGACTAAGACACGGGTCGGCAACCTTTGCCACTCAAAAAAACCATTTGGACCCGTTTCACACAGTAAAGAAAACACTGGGAGCCACAAAACCCTTTTGAAATTCTAAATGAAATAACACGGCACATAACAGGGTTTTTTTTTTTTTTTTTTTGCCTTTGTGCTATGTATAAACAAACTATATTGTGTTACATTTATGAAATCAATGAACGACTGCAGGGAAAATGAAATAACTCTTCTGCATGCAACAAAACATTTTTAACTCCGAAAAAAAGACGTTGTGTTGACGGTAAAATACTCAATGTCTATTTGAGTCGTTGTAGTAATCGAAAAAAAAAACGCCGAACTTAAATTATCCACTGGCAGCAAACAACAATGCTGTCCTGTCTCCGCGTGCCGTCATTATTTTACTGGCGCAGTGCAGTCAGCGGTCAAAAAGTTCAAGAAACCGCACACTGACGGGTGTCGCACAGTGGAAGTTTTGACGTGTATTAAGAGCGACAAAAATATTTTAAATATTAAAATATTTTAGATGTTACAAGATCGCCATAATCTTCATAGAATTACATTTTGAAAATGAACGCACTAAAATAAAATACATTTTAATTAAATAATCATTAATTATTTTCAAAAGCTGAGCCGCATCAGAGGGATCTAAGAGCCGCGGGTTGCCGTCCCCTGGACTAAGAGAATGCTAGAGTGATGGAGCAATGGAATGAAAGAGTGATGGAGCAATGGAATGAAAGAGTGATGGAGTAAGAGAGTGAATGAGTTATGGAGTGAGAGAATGAATGAGTGATGAAGTAAGAGAATGATGGAGTGATGGAGAGAAGAAAGGAGTGATGGAGGGAGAGAATGAGGGAGTTGGAGAAAGATGGAGTGAAAGAATGAAGGAGTGATTGAGTTAGAGAATAAGGGAGTGATATAGTGAGAGAATGAGGGAATGATGTAGTAAATGACTGAACTGTTTGAATGTTACTCACACTGGGCCTGGCTGAATCTTACCGTGCCTGAGCACAATGTTCCCCCAGAGAAAGGCTGCATCCAAAATGGCATATTCCCATACTAGTCAGTATGGAAATTTTGTATGCAATACGATTTAGTGTGTCTGAATACCTAGTATGTAACAGGCAGTATGCAAACAATTCTCAGATATCATCAGAGGTCGGGAGAGGTTTGCTAGCATGCCCCAGCACACTATTCAAGCCCGACATATCCCATAATTCACCTGGAGCAGCGAAGCAGAGAAAAGAGGAGTAACAGTGGATACGGTCGGACGGTTTACAAGCGTGAGTAAAATGAACAGTCTGTACTAATATTTATTAGCAGATTTATTTAATCTGCAAACTGTAATGTATAAAACACAATAAATAACTTTGTGATGAGTGGAAAGCCAATTTTACATGTTACTTTTACATTTTTTTTAAGAGAAACTCCGAAGTATTCGGTCTGTAGATTTCCCAGAGTGGTCGTTCACACATGCAGCTCAGTGTGGGAGATTTTCTGCGTGGTGCACAGAATATGTACAGCGCGTGCAGGGAATTGGGAAGATTTCCCGAGCCGTTTTCACATGCGCTGACTCGGACTTGGACATTTACTAGGTCTTGAGGAGGATAAAATCTGGGTAAGGTCCGGGACGAATATTGCAGGTGGTCGCGTTCACACATGCAAAACCTCCGGGTAGACTCCGGAACATGTCTGGATTACTAAGCATGTGTGAAAGGGGCAAAAGAGTTGGAGCAAGTTTATGGTGTAGGAGCTGAGGTAACATTTATTTACAAATGAAGGTTATCACAATGATTAATAAAAAGTGTACCACAAAGTAGGGACTGGACAAACCGAAACTGTACATCACATTAAAATTGGTTAACACTGACGAATCATAAATGTTCCTGGGTGAAGTGAGCTTTAGCTTCAGCTTCAACGAGAGAGTCTACGCTTAAGGTAAGCTGACCTCAGTTTAATGTGCTAAAACTATAATCTAGGAACATCTTTTTTTAAAATTACTACTGAGTTACTAGAAGTGCTCTCTGTTGCTGAAAGAATTAACCTTTGACTCGAAGGGCAGTAATACATTTTAAGCTCATTTCATATGTGTTTAAATGAGAAGAAAAATGCTTAAGTCACAGGATCGTAATTTCAGTAGTAGAGCACTTAGATCAGTCGTAACTGAGGGAAATTCAGTGTTCCTAAGTCGTTGTTTTAATACTTAAAGCCAGGTTAAGTGTTTTAGACTGTCCTCCATCAATGCATGCAGGATGGGCACATTTCTGTTCAGGAGGTAGTTTGAGCTCAGTTTCCCATGCTGTAAAATATATATTTATAAATATTTTACTATTGGACTGTTGGCAAGTATTGGTTTATCACGTAATAAACGTTTTATTTTTATCTTGTTCCACTCCCCTTTGGATTGGCCAGGTAACAGAGAGATCAAAGTTGGCCCAAGGATATTGTTTTAAATAAACAATTAAAATTTGTAATTAAGTAATAAATAGTTTCATATCTGTCTTCTCTCGAAAATAGCTAAATGTTTTTAATAAATCATTTTGTGTATTTAACGAAAACAACTTTTAATGAACGTTTTCACATGTCTCTTTAAAATTATGTGAAATATTGCTATTTTTAAATAAATAATTTGTTTAATCAAGATTTTGTCTGCTCTCTAAATGTGTTTTTTATAAAATCTGATTGTATAATTAAAATATAATATATAATAAAATAATATATATATATATATATATATATATATATATATATATATATATATATATATATATATATATATATATATAATTACATGTAGTATCATAATTTTGCTTATTAATGTTTTTTTTTATATAAATAGTGTTCCAGGGTGTGTTCCTGCATTGGGCATGTAATGGAAAAATGCAGGTTAACACTAATGAGTAATGATTAATAATAACAAATGACATAATCTATATGGGGTTTGATTAATCTTGGTTGATTCTTACTAAATTATGTAGGCCTTAGTGCTTGAAGGTAAAGGGACTTATTGCATTGTATGGTTACGGTGATCTGTGGGAGGAATGCGCTGAGCAGATTAGAAGGACATTCTCACCATTTCTCCCTGGCAACTATAAAGTTGGAGATAATGAGGCACCAATAAGGGAACGTTTGGGTTAAAGGAATGAGACATGCTGATGGTGTACGTGACTGAGGTCCTATATATATATATATATATATATATATATATATATATATATATATATATATATGACTGATTTTGTTCAATAAAGAGGGAGATTAGAGAGAATCTTTGACTCTGTGTCTTTGTTTCTCTGATTTCTCCTTGGGCCTGAGAATCGGTCTTCCTTCCTGGTTGCACTTAGACAATTGCCATAACAGGGCACAATGATTCCAGGTAGGTTTCAGACCTATTGCGACCCTGAACTTTATAAGTGGCTACAGACAATGAATGAAAGAATGTACCACAGGAAGATGGATTAAATTTATTAATACATGAGACATGGCTCTCAAAGGTGGTGTTCAGCTGGTGTGATCTTGGGTCAAATGTTGTTGGTAAGATGGCAGATCAAGTGCGTCCAAGGCAGTGTGCATACTACACGGTCGCATACAAGTATTCAAGTATTCACGGTTGTATTCAAGTAGGAAATTTTGTATGCAGCCAAAGAGGGCAGAAGCTGGGGGTGTGGTACCATGTTTGAGGGATTTGTTGGAGCCAGTCATTGAATATGTCTCTTCACCATGTTGTAAATCCTCTGCATAAAGTTGAGAAAATCTCAACTTATTTGTGGTTTGTGAATCTCAGTGGGAACGACTGGGCACCTGTCGCTCTGTCACCGGCCATGTAAACACAAACATACAGCTTCATCAGCTGTGCACCACAGATATTTTCTGTTAAAAACTTCACGGTAAAAACTTTTTTTCAAAGGAAAATAGTCATAAATTTTACCATGTTCAAGTTCTGTAGCCGGGTCCATAACTGGATCATACGTTTGAGAAAGAGTGACCCAAGTACAGAGTGAGGGAGGGATGGACTGATAGAGTGATAGAATAATGGAGTGATAGGGTAAGTGAGCTGTTTTACCTCCTGCAATTTTTCAGACACAGCCGTCAGCACTTGTCCCCAGAAAGAAAGATCAATACCAGAGGAGTATCTATCCAACACCATCGGCAACTGAGAGAGGGAGAGAGAGATTGAAACAGATTATATCTTAAGTTCACTTAAACACATGCAATCACATTTTAACACTGCTCACTCTCTCTCTTTCTCTCTCGCTCTCTGAGTCATTGTGGGTCAGAACACTGTAAACAGCGCATTCAGGAACCTGATCCCAGACCAGCAGAACCAGCACATCCCATCAGGATCATCTGCACCATAATCTAATTACATAACTAGGACAACTACACCTACCAGAGAGAGAGACAGAGTGACCACGCCCATCCAAAGCACAGTACTATCCAGTGCAGACATCTGTTAGTTTGCACAACAGATCGGGGCAGTTAGCATTTTCCCACAATTCTAAAAATAAAGAAGCTACAAAAGTTTCTCTGAGCGATGCCATACAAGTACCACTGTTGGGTCCATATAGAACCATTTTTACTCATACGTTTAAACGGGTAAAGAACCTTAAGATCATGTGATGGGATTTTAACCCTTTAAAAGGTTATTCTCAATTGCTAAAACACTGAATCCCATTGGCTGAACAGAGTTTCCAAGTTGCCTAAATTCATTTGGCTAATTGTTCAGTCTGTTGTCAATACGTTAAACATTTCACATGGTAAAACATTATTTGCAGGTCTCACTTATGTTTTTCAGCAAAATGCTAAAATATTCCCAGGAAAAATGTGGAGGAATGCTGTCGTCAATGCTGTCGACAGATTATGAAAACTGTAAAACATTATGTAATTTACACATAAAAACTTTAGATATTCAGTTATGAATAAATACTTTAATTTAATAGTACATTTTTTGAGGTCATTTGGCGTACCACCTCTTGCTGCACCACAGTTTGAGAACCACTCATATAGCGTACTGCCACATATTATGTGAATAACATTACACTTTGTTACACACAATGTATTTGAATCAGAAGTGCATACAGTAAGCCTAATTATACTCTACAGTATAGCACTGCCTTTGTATGACTTACAAAATTCTGCAAACAATATATTGTATTTCTACACAGACAATATTAGACTTGGAATCCTTGGACAGACCCCATGAGTTCATCTTTGCCGATGAAGCAGGCTTCATCGTAACAAAGGAGAAGGAGAGGCTGAAACATGATTGGACAGCGGGCCATTGTTGAAGTCCCTGGTCAACGAGGTGGCAATGTCACAATCTGTGCTGCTTTCAACAACCATGGTGTTCTACATCACCATGTTACACTGGGGCCATATAACACCCAGCACTTTCTAAGATTCCTTGCCACTCTAAGATATATTTTATTTGAGCAGCAGGGTCAAGAACAGCAGAGTCAAAAGCTAAATGAGAATCCCATTCCCACTTATGTCAGTTGCCACTGCAAAAGTTGCAGTTTATGTACTTTAGAAAGTTTAGGAATTATTCTCCTCTTGTAGATGGAAATTATGATATACAAAATACAAAAATTTGGGACACTAAACAAATTGTGAATCAAAACTGAATGCAATAATGTGGAGATGGCGAATGTCAATATTTTATTCGTAATAGAACATAGATGACAGATCAAAAGTTTAATCTGAGTAAATGTAACATTTTAAAGGAAAAATATGTTGATTCAAAATTTCACAGTGTCAACAAATCCCTAAAAAGTTGTTACAAGTTGCCATATTTGGCTGGAAAAAGGAAACTGAGCATATAACGAACAGCTGGAAGACCAATTAACATTAATTAGGTCAATTGACAACATGATTGGGTATAAAAAGAGCTTCTCAGAGTGTCAGTGTCTCTCTAAAGCCAAGATGGTAAGAGGATCACCAATTCCACCATTGTTGCGCAGAAAGACAGTGCAGCAATACCAGACTTTTAAGTTATCATCATCAACCATGCATAACATCATCAAAGGATTCAGAGAATCTGGAACAATTGCTGTGTGTAAGGGTCAAGGCCGTAAAACTCTACTGGATGCTCGTGATCTCCGGGCCCTTAAACGTCACTGCACTTCAAACAGGAATGCCACTGTCAAGGAAATAAGAGAATGGGCTCAGGAATACTTCCAGAAAGCATTGTCAGAACACAATCCACCGTGCCATCCGCCGTTGCCAGCTGAAACTCTACAGTGTAAAGAGGAAGCCATTTCTTAGCAAGCACCACAAGCTCAGACGTTTGCACTGGGCCAGGGGTCTTTTAAAATGGAGTGTGGCAAAATGGAAGCCTGCTCTGTGGTCAGATGAGTCACGATTTGAAGTTCTTTATGGAACACTGGGACACCATGTCATCCGGACCAGAGAGGACAAGGATAACCCAAGTTGTTATCAATGCTCCGTTCAGAAGCCTGCATCACTGATGGTATGGGATTGCATGACTGCTTGTGGCATGGGCAGCTTGCATGTCTGGAAAGGCACCATTAATGCAGAGAACTGTGTTCAGGTTCTAGAACAACATATGCTCCCATCTAGACGTCATCTCTTTCAGGGAAGACCCTGCATTTTTCAACAAGATAATGCCAGACCACATTCTGCAGCAATCACAACATCATGGCTATGTAGGAGAAGGATCCGGGTACTGAAATGGCCAGCCTGCAGTCCAGATCTTTCACCTATAGAGAACATTAGGCGCATCATAAAGAGGAAGGTGCGACAAAGAAGGCCCAAGACGATTGAACAGTTAGAGGCCTGTATTAGACATGAATGGGAGAGCATTCCTATCTCTAAACTTGAGAAACTGGTCTCCTCTGTCCCCAGACTGTTGAGTGTTGTAAGAAGAAGGGGGGGGGTGCCACACAGTGGTAAAAAATGGCCTTGTCCCAACTTTTTTGGGATTTGTTGACACTGAAATTTTGAATCAACATATATTTTCCTTTAAAATGTTACATTTACTAAGATTAAACTTTTGATCTGTCATCTATCTATTACGAATAAAATATTGACATTTGTGAGTGTATGAGTGAATGTGTGTGTGTCTGGCGCCCCTTCCAGGGTGTATTCCTGCCTTGCGCCCAATGATTCCAGGTAGGCTCTGGACACACTGCGACCCTGAACTGGATAAGCGCTTACAGATAATGAATGAATATTGACATTTGCCATCTCCACATCATTGCATTCAGTTTTTATTCACAATTTGTTTAGTGTCCCATTTTGGAATCCAGTTTGTATGTGGTAATCATGTCAGGGCTGGATATGGCACAAAAGAGGCTTCTTCTCCATTGCCTCAGGATGGAAAATATTGTTTGTGATGTCAACAAAGTGCTCTGGCCCGAGCCAGCCCAAAGAAAAGAGGAAGCACGTTGATCACTTGTTTGGTCCTTTTTGTCCCTTTATATATACGTATTATATACTGTAGTATTGCATTGTAGGCTGTGTACTGTACAATGAACAAATTGTATGACCCTGAACATTGTACTTTCCATTTGTTTACAGTACTCCTCACTAGATTTTGCCTTATTGCAGGTTCATATCAACAAAGAACAAGAATTGTAGTTGAGCTACTATGATATAACATGTTTTCGTTCATCAAAAGCCAATGACAGAAAAATATGAAATTTGTTTTGAGATTAAAAATGTTCTTCTCCCTGAGAACGGTATGTTTTGAACAATGCGTTTTCTATTTTTTGGTATATTGTTTACAGACTGCTTGATAGTATATATCATTTTGATGGCTTTGTTAATGATTTGTCAGAGGTTTTGTAAATGCTGCTTGAAGATGAGGTTTTGTGTTTAATGTTCTAAGAAAATGGAGCAAGGTTTCAGAAATTGTGTTTGAGATATTGAGAAAAACTGTAAACACACAGGGTACTTTAAGGAACCAAATGTCTTCTATGGCATACCTCAAAGAACCGTTTATAGCACCTTTATTTTTAAGAGTGTAGCAAAAATGCTGTCAGATGGTGGCCGGAATTGGGCAGGTGGGACTGACCAGTTTGAAAAGTTTGAAGAAGTCCACATTGGCGTACAGCTTGTCCTCAATGTCCTGCAGCTTCTGTGGACTCAGAGCACACATAGCACTCCGGACGTTATACTGCCCCCTATGGCTCGGGAAGATTATAAACCTCTCCAACAGAACCTGACTGCAGGAGATCTCCTTAAGAGAGAGGTCAGGAACCCCGAATGCAAACTAGAACAGAGAGAGAGAGAGAGAGAGAGAGAGAGAGAGAGAGAGGAAAAGAGAGAACAGAGAGGACAGGTAAAGGACAAGTAAAATGTAGGTAAATTCTAGGTAAAATGAGTAATACCTGTTCCACTCGGACTAGTGCTTTAGTGAGTTGATGGACCACGAATTCAGAGAGTCCAACATCACGCAGCAAAAATGAGGTCAGAGTCTCATCATCTTTCAGTATATCCTCCACCTTCAGACCACGCCCTGAGAGAGAGAATTAAACTGAACTGAATTAATATGAACAGAACTTAACTGGACCTAGATCATTTTTATTTCTCCAGAAGCTCCTACGCCTGGCCTCAGGACTCGAGAACACAAAAGGAAGATAATGTAATTCTTTGCTGTAAGAACCGTGAGTGTTCCAGTGTGGACAGCACTGTCAGGAAACAGAGTTCTTGTGTTCTGCAGCGGCACCACCATGTGCACAGGCTTCTGCAGCAGGTCAGGCTCCTCAAGATGTGAACAAACTGGACCAGAAACTGATGTGGATGACATACCTGAAACTCGACCCGGGTCTTTCCTCAGAGTATCCATAAAGCTGCTAAGACTGGATGCCTCCTGCCACAACCGACTCAGCTGCTGGAACTCTGGGTCCTTTAACAGGAGCTCCTGAGAGTCTGCATAGAACCGGGCCAGACTGGGGAACCAGGACAGGAACACAAACTCAGCAAAAGAAGACATCTCAGACTGGCCTTTATACTAGATTTTGGAACAAAACTGTGAGGATCAACTGTCGGTGGCTGGTGTTGGTGATTAGTTCTGGACCACACTCACCACTACAGTTCATTCCAGAAGAACTCCCTCACTCCAGAGAACACAGTTCCAGAGATTTACAGTGCTCTGGTGGACTCCTGGCATTGGGTATGGTGACCTTAGGCTGCAGTCTCATAGTGAGGGATGTGAGGTGCTTTGGTTCTGGCACTGTGTGGAATGTTACTCACATGGAGTTGTTGTAGTTGGAGATGATTCCCGGAGCCTCGGCCGGAGTGGTATAACGGAAGCATGGGTTGTTGGCGTTGCAGAAAATTCCCTGAATCCACGGCAGAATTCCTGCAGAGGGCAAGGCCTTGTTTGGAAAATGACCTGAAGGTAAAAATGGGTCTCAGTTTAATTTCAGAGCTGAGTTGATGCAGATGGTGGTGAGTAAAGCAGAAAGTCTCACATTCGTGTTGTCGGTAGAGAGGGTTCGCTCTTCTCAGCCAAACCAGACCAGTGAACAGCAACACGGGCCACAACACCTCCACCACTAGCCGCACCTGCCAATGGGCCGGGACATAGAACAAAAGCATCTGTAAAGCAGAGGACTTCAAATATGGACTTGGGTCCAGGTTCCAGGCCAGGATTTTACAATGTTCAGCCGGTATGGCTACACTTGGTCAGTCAGGTGCATTAACATCTGTAGCTATTGTGTCATACACGCCGACCATTTTAAAATTTCTGCATGAAACCTGAATCCAAGGCCCTGATTTAAACAGACCTAAAGAAAGGTCCTGACCAAGGCCAGGAAGACTGTGACTGTCAGGGAAGGGAAGTGTTTTCATTCTCTGAAGGCAAACACAAGCCATTCAGGCATAAACTCGACAATAAATCTAGAGCCCCATTCACACCCGCACAGCAGGGTAGATGAATGTGTGAATACACAGACGCAATATTTATTCCAGACTTTATCCCACTAGCACATAGTAAAAGCTCGAGTTAAAAACAAGACGCAACACGTGAGAACGGAGCCGATAATGTCCCAGAGTTTTGCCTGTACTTGCTGCACAGGCTCCAGGTGCGAGAACATGTCTCACACAGAAAATCTCCCACTGTGCGATGCCTGTGAAAGGATAACTCCGGGACAGATCTGATACGCCAGAGATTCACTGAAGTGTCTCCGGAGTTCATTTGTTCATATGTAACCATAACAGATCAAAGAAAAGGTTTCCAATGGTGTCTCTGAATAATTCTGTATTTTGTAAATATAAACACATTAAATCAAAACGAGAGTTTAATAATCTTTGTGTACAAAAAAAAAAACTGGACAGTACCTTCTGTCTCTTGCGGATTGACCAGTTTTTCCAGAGCAGGAGACGGACCTGTTCGGCTGAATTCATCTCCCAGATTTAACCCCCTCAGGAGTCAACAAGGAGTAAACAACCTAAAATAAACATAGCACACAAAAGTTTAACCCCATAATGGGGCATTTAATAAAGCAGGATTTCTCATTTAGCCTGATAAGTTAAGCCACTCACAAATGTCCCTCAAGTCTGTTGTTATTGGGATTATTTTATCTGGTTAAATTGGTTAAATCTGGCTTTGTGGAACAGCACCTGGGGCTCAGGTGTGTTTAAATTAAAACAAACAAACAGGGTGGCACGATGGCGCAGTGGGTAGTGTCACAGTCACACAGCTCCAGGGGCCTGGAGGTTGTGGGTTCAAGTCCCCCTCCGGTTGACTGTGAGGAGTTTGGGGTGTTCTCCCCATGTCCGGTTTCATCTGGGCACTCCGTTTCTTCCCACAGTCCAAAAACATATATTGGTAGGTGGATTGACAACTCAAAAGTGTCCATAGGTGTGAGTGTATGTGTGAGTTTGTGTCACCCTGTGAAGGACTGTTGCCCCCTCCAGGATGTGTTCCCGCCTTGCACCCTATGATTCCAGGTAGGTTCCGAACCCACCGTGACCCTGAACTGGATAAGTGGTTTCAGACAATGATTAAATGAATGAAATAAACAAACACACAATTTAACCCTTTAACCCCAGTAATAGGCTAGAGGTAAACAACCTAAAATAGACAAATAAACCCATGACAATTTAACCCCTTACGTTAAGTTGGTAAACAACTTAAACAAATGAACACACAAACCTGAATCATGCACCAACCATGCCAGTCTAAAATAAATTCAACACGCACTGCCCCCAACATTAAGCACCACACAAACACACACACTGCAGACACATAAGCACAGCTCCAGGATCTGTTTCACCTGCTTCTCCAACAGTATTCACCTTCCTCTCATCATTCACCACTTCACACCAAAAAAAAAATGCAGCCACTCATGAAAATCTTTTTTACCATTATGGTTATTATTTTATTTTTTGACTTAATAACAATATTAAATTAGTGATTTTTAAAGGAGCTCCTGTTACTCTGCATTATTTCAGCATAGCATAAAAACAGCATTTACTCTGATCCCCTGAAGAATTGTACAATAAATCTATGAAGAATAATGGTAAATAAAGCAGTTTAGTGGAATTAGGTCAGCAGTTGTTCAGCAGTTCACAGAAGGAGGGTTAAATGTTCTTTATTAGAGCTGAAAATGTGATTATTACAGCATTATAAACAGAACTCTGTTATGCTCTAACAAAGCTCCTAATCAACAAACAAATAAACCGGAAATAGATAATAATTACAGTTTAACTGAATAAACAACATGTCCCTCATGCACCCTTCCTTTATACACTCATACTGAATGAAACTCTGATTAACTCTCCTACTAAAGGCACTGTGAGAGAGACAGGAGACAAGTGAGAGAGACAGATAAGACAGGTGAGTTCGTACCTCAGTTTAGAGACAGACTCTGGTATGTTCACAGGTGGAAAAGCTGCGGGTGCGAGTCCATGTCCCTGGGGAAAAAGCTGGAGCGCTGCACTGAGCCATGTGAGAGATAATCTAAGCTAATCCAAGCTTCAATCTGCTCTCCCTGCCTCACACACACACGCACACAGGAACCACACACTTATATCCCAGTAGACACACAGAATGATTCTAGAACAACAAAGAGACATTCAGGTTCTACTCTCTCTGTCTCTCCTTATACCTGAGCTGAAGGAAGCTGAGTCAGGGCAGATTTGTGATGTCACAGCTGATTAAAGCTGATGAATCTTACCCCCCCCCCCCCCCCCCCCCCCACACACACACACACAAACACTAGCTGGGCCCTGTGTATAAACTCATTAAAGAGCCCATTGTTTTATTTATTTTCTCTTTAGGAAACAAATCCGTAGCTCATTTTCTCTCCTCTCATACTCACAACCAACACTGCACCTTTAAGATTCAGATATGTAAATGAGCTCTGCTCTGATTGGCTTAAAAGTTAGAAGCTGAAGCCTAGAAGAATTGGATGGGGTTAAACTGCTGTGAGAAGGTATGTTAAGAAAATATGCACACAAATTGCAAACAGTCCGCTTAGAAATATAACTAGCTTCTTTTTAAATTTTTAGGTGGTGAGGTATATTTATCAGAAGGCCTCGTAAGGCAGTATTAAGAAATGTTCACTGTGTTTTTCATGTTCAGCCATATGTTCTGTGTCTGTGCTCCACAGAAGAGGAATGTTTAGGATAAGCTGGCAGTGAGGGCAGGAGGCCATAAATTTTACCCCTCCCTTAACATGCATTGTAAATTATCTTTTATGTTTACTTTATTTGGAAAGGAGAGAAACATATAGAGCGAGGTCCTAGCCAGGAGGAGAGAGAGATTTTAGAGATGGGAGAGAGACTCTGACTCCTCTCACGGGATCCTTAAGAACCCGTAAGACACTGTTTTGGTAAATAAAGATGTATTTACACTTTTAACCGTGTCTGCGGAGATTCTTTTCCATCACCATCACGTCTTCACAACACAGCAAAAGTTAACAACAGTGGAATTTTGAGAAGGAATCTACATACACAGACCTAACAAACAAACCAAACAATTTGAATGAAAAGAATCCAGATCATTTTGAGAACAGGTTATACACTTTTAATTTGGAAATCCTCTGTATTTTCAGGTGCAATTCAGGCACAAATGAGTTTAAATGAAAATGTAAAATCAGTGTTTCTCAGCACCTGTGTTCTGCAGAAGGAGGTTCTGCAGACGTCCCAGTGAGGCCACTGTACATGATGGGAGACTCAGATGGTTCTTGTTGAGAGTGAGGAACCGATGCATACTAATTATTTGAAGGGGATAGGGAACAACATCTGGGAGTACTGACTGTTCCGGGTCTGTTTTTTGGAACACTGAAGCACATCTTGGGCGGATGACAAAGATGTCCAGCGAGAACAGGAGGATGTGAGGACACACAGAAACACCGAGGATCTGTCCAAGACAGCAACAAGGATGTTGGGAAAACAGAGTGACTGCAGTGTGCCATGGGGGTCACACACACATCAAGAATACACTTTGCACACCAATTCGAGAGGAATAAATACAATGATTACACTCTGTACACACACAAACACAGACACACACCCAACATTTACCCCACATGACCAGCTGTAATCAATACACAACATCAAAAACACAAACACTCATTGTCTTGGGGGTCCGGTGGTGTTCCTGGGTCATCCTCAGAGACAACCCCCTTGGACCCTGAGGAACTCCTGGAACCTGAAAGGTGGGAACAGCTGATGAAGGAATTCTCCAAGGAACACGAGGTATGATTTGTGTTTGTTGCTCCTGGGATTCACCCTGGTGTGATTAATGGTTACAGCACTTTATTGAAATTAAAGGGGAAAGGGGTGGTATACTACCCTCTGCCAAATGTTAGAGTGCATATATTAGATGTTAGAGTATATATATGTTAACATAATTGTACGAACTGCATACCTTGGAGTGCTTTCTACCGCTGCTACTCTCACAAGTACTCTGGTGTACTGCCGAAGGTGTGTAGCTTTAATCCCCGCTGCTAATTTGTTATACACGCCAGCCAAATGCGGCTATCTACGCAGATACGCCGCTAAACACGCTGTCGGAGTGTTGCTGTTATCTCTGTTGTACTCAGACCTGATCCATTCATTCTGTATTGTTTTGTGATCTGTTTGCTCTGTTTATGTGTTTCATTCCCTCCCCATAGGTCGTGAATAGCTCGTTTACTACTGGCTCCTAAACGTTAGCTCACCACTGTCTTCGACCCAGAGAGGAGGCGTGGCTATGGCAGCCTTGTGACTGGTCAGGGTAACAGTGATATAAGCATTACCCACTTTTAGGACTGCTCATTCCACATCAAGAGGAGAGCAGTACTGGTCATTTTTGAGTAGAGGTTTATCATATTTCTGGTTTGTGTTTTTTTTTATTTAAACTTTACTGAACTTTTCACATAACACCCAACTTTTAGAATTATACACAAAAACACAAAATTTCAAAATGGGTTCCCAGGGGCTTTAAGGGCAAGACCTTCAGGTTGGAGTTTCCCCTCGGCTGGTGTTCCCTGTCTTTCAAGCTTCAGAGTTTCAAAAGTTCCTCAAGGTCTGAGGGTGGTAGAGCAGAAAGACCAGCAAATCCTGTGAAACACACTTTTAAGAGTCATCAATATCAAATGTTTTTGGACGTATACCTGGTCTCTGACTGTAGCTTTAGGGTCTGTTCAACTGACCAACTGACCATCAAAGATCAGCTTCTGGAAAACTGACTGTATCTGACCTTTAAAAGAGCGCTGCTTCACCTAGTCAGGAGTTTTGAACAATGACGCTAGACACCACATCATTTCCAACATTAACCTTTAGTCTGTGGTAAACTTAAAGTATAAACTCATCTGAGACATAAAGGAATAAAAATACCTGGCTTATAAATCCTTAAAAATGATTAAAAAAACATCCAATCACGATGATGTAAGGTGAAATTGCCTAATAAATTTATGAAACTCAGTCAGTAAAGCAGGAAAAACTGTTAATTAAACATTAGACCATTTTCTTCAAATAAGGCTTAAAGATTAGAATCAATGACTGATAAATTAATGCACAGAAATTATAAACAATTCTCCTCTAAACCATGTTGTTGGTGTTATTTGAGAGGAGTATTAAACTCTAGTTTGTTCAGTCAACAGCACTACAGAGTTTGTCTCATTAAAGAACAAATCCACCAAATTCCACAGAATACCCTGCATGAGGTCTTGTTTCCCGAATGTTTTTTTTTTTTTTTTTTGTAGAACACTGTTTCAACACTAACACAAGCTTTTAATGTCGCTTTAATCAGACAAATATCTATTTATTATTTCACATGTTCTGTGACTGTTCCTGGTTCGGTCCGGTACCAGTGCATTTACTGAAGAACCAATAACAGATGCTACCAGACTCTCCAAAGAAAGAGACCAAGCACTAACTTCCCCTAAATAATGTATATTTTAAATACAAAATCAGTTTGGTAAATCTGCATTTACATCATAACTTCTCAATGATTTCTAAAAAGAACAAGTCTTACAGAATCCTCTGGGTGAGCTTTAGACACAGAGAGGTTCAGTGTGTCCGTGAGGGTCAGCAGTGCAGATGAATGGATTACAGCATGAACCTCGAGTGTATGACTGTAAGGTAGATTATTTCCATTCTGTCAGGTGCCCCTTGCTGTCCTATAAGTACTGGTTTCACTGTTGGTTATGTGCGTATGTGGTGGAGTAATACTAGAAGAGCATTTGTCAAGAGTGACATTACCGTGCAATATTCGCACTCTTACAATGTCCCTCAGCTAATTACAATGCAGAGGCAGGAGTTAATGGGTAAATATGTAACAAAAACATTCAATTTTTTAATACAGGCTATTGTTAATTTTTTTCTTGACTTTCCATCAATCCAGCAGAAATCTAATTTGAGGGTCATACAATTTAATCTGAGTCATTAATTTCTCATTTTTGCTTGACCTGATGTCATTGACCACACTGATCTGTATAGATCATCAAAGACCAACAAACAAAAACAACAATAACCACAACAAACGTGTACAGTTTGTGCAAAAACAGCATGTAAAGTTCAGCTACAAGTAAAAAGTAGCTAATTGGACGGCAGGTCATTTATGCATAATATATTAGCTGTTCCTGTTTAAATACTTTATCACTGACACATTTTGTGTGGTCATGTTTAAGGCTGTGTAAGGTTATATTTGTGTTGAGATTTTGATCCTCCAGGAATGGGGCCTGGTCTGAGAGGAAAACCTGTGTGCAGCAAAACCTCATATCTCCAAAATTCTAAAGCGGACAGGAGATGAAAGACCTCTGAGTTAGTGGACTGAGACTTTTTCTTTAAAATGTGAACAGAATGGAAAGAGCAGGTGGTTCTTTTGTTTACAACATCACCAAAAAAAATCCACATAGAAGCTTTGTCCCAGCAGCGACTTAATGCAATTATTCATTCATTCATTCATTCATTGTCTGTAACCACTTATCCAGTTCAGTGTCACGCTGGATCTGGAGCCGACCCAGAATCACTGGACAGAGCACCAGTCCCTCACAGGACATCACACAATCACACGTTCACTTATACAATCACAGCTGTGGGCATTTTTACATAGCCAATACACATCTGTACTTCTATACGAAGTGCGCCTCCCTGTGTTTGTTGGGGATAATGTGGCGGCTGCTGCTGCGTTTTTGATGTACTGGCCTGGCATCGGGGGAGCTGAGATCATCCGGAATGGAGGACGGAGAGAGCGGAGGAGAGAGAGACGAGACACTGACCAAGTCTGAGCCGCTTTCCGACTGAGAGTCCTCTGCTTTATGCAGCGATGATGATGACGTAACTGTTGTATAAGTGGGTGTAGCTATAGTTGAAGCTGTCAACGTGGAAACCGTCAACGTGGCCACGGGGGCTCCCATCGTCATGGAAACCATTGTGACAACCTTAGGCGTGGTTAGAGACGAGGTCACACTGGCAGTTCGCAGTTCAGGTTTAGAAAGGGCCGTTGTTATATTAACAGATGCCAAAGATGGAGAAGATGCTGTGACGGACCTCAGTTCTGCATCCGATGACCTTGTGACCACAGTCGTCGTGGTAACAGATGCTGAGAAAGAGTATGGAGGGCTCTTCTCTGCTCGTGAGGTGGAGGGAGGTTTATAAAAAGTTCCAGGAGGTGGCTGAAGGGTTCTCGGTGCTCGGAAAGAGATTGGCCCTTCTCCTGTTTGACTGTTGTCCTTCCATGAAGCTCGGAAAGGTCGAATAGTGGTCGAGCTGAACACTGAAGCAGGTTCGCTTCCGGCGGACACTTTGCCTTTATCTGTCGCTGCAGCTGGGGGCAGGTTGGCCATGATCATTGCTGTGCGAGGTGTGACATCATAGTGTCTGTACTGTTTGTCCCAAGTGCGCCGTAGAGTATGTGTGTGTATGAATGGACTCTTATAACGGCCATCTGATTTCTCCGATTTCTCTGTTTTCTCAGACTTCTCTTTCTCTGTATTATCTGATTTCTCCAACTTTTCAGTTTTCTCCATTCTCTCAGGTTCTGTTTGCTCCTGGATGGCAGCTGGATTGTTTTCCTGCTCTATTGAGTTGTGTCTGTTCCTCTCGCTGAGCAGTCGATCGACAGGCATGCTGATTGGCCGAGAGACAAGACGAGAGCGGTGTGGGCGGAGCTGAACGTTCGGGCGTCCAAAAACCAGGGTTGATCTCTGAGTCTCCGCTACATAGTTCACTCCTTCCGTACATTCTCCTGCTACAGAGAGAGAGAGAGAGAGAGAGAGAGAGGGAGAGAGAGAGATGTGAAGGAGTAAAATGATTCACTCAGACATTGTCTGAGAGTGTAGTAAAAACAAAGGATGAAATCTGGAGAAATCCTAAATTGGCAATGACAGCAACTTCCGTGGTCACTGCTCTTCAATATTCCACAGATTGTAGTAGAGTACAGGAAGGGTAGGTGGTGATATGGCTTTCTTTTTCAGTGTGCTGCATATTCTTCATATAGTCCAATTTAAATATTAAGCATTTTAACGTGTACATATACTTTATGTTTCTGGCTGGACTGATACTGACCAGTGCTGCTGGTTCCCTCCTGCTGCTCGTCTCTTGCCTTTACCTCTTTCGCTTCATCCAGCAAATGTGTAGAAGGGAAGATGGAGGAATATCGCTTGTAAGATTTAGAGCTCTGCTGGAGGAAATCAAAACCACACACAACCTCACTACACAACACTAATCATGAATATTAATTATAATAATCATTAATATTTATGTAAAACAGCTGTTTTCAGTGTTGTTCTTCTGCTCCTCTGCAGCTCTGGGCTCAGTGTGTGCTCAGACTGACCTCTTTAATGTCCAGCAGGGATGTGGAGTGCCGTCCGAGTCGGTCCGTATTCCGAGCCTGTGTGACCAGTGAGTCGTGAGGAGGGGGTACATGCGAGATGGAGCTTGGGGGGAGGTCAAAGATCATTGTGTGGTGATTGATGAAGAGCTCCACCATCAGGGCCTGGTAAGGATAGTCCACCAGAGAAGAGAGAGACACCTCCGCCTCTGACTGACGCGGTTTGATAAGTGTCGGCCCGAAGATGATGCCCAGGTTACTCGCTGTCATCTTATTCTCCTCCGCACACTCCATCACCCTGGGAACAGAGAGTGGATTTAACATGTAATTAAACAGCACAACATGATCTGATAAAATTAAATCATATAGCATAAGGTAATGTAAGATCAAATCAGATGAGATCAGATAATATTAGACAATCAAACAAAATAAGATAAGCTAAGAAGAGCTAAGATAAGCTGCTCATATGTTCACATGATTCACATAATCGTTTTGACAGAGTGTAATACACTACAGGAACCACAGGGGGCAATGTGGCTTCTGCTGTTTGATGGATATTTTGGATGGAGTTCCATCACCACAGAGAACACAGTTCCACTGCTCCCCAGCCCTGTGCTGGCACTGGACATTGTTATCGCAGGCTCATGTATAGCTGGTCCAGAGCGTCTTTTTTCACAGAGTGTGCAGCTTAAAGCAGCTGCACACCCTTGCTTTAAGGAGGTGCAAGTGTGTACATGTACAGATGATTACCTGTGCAGGTGTGTACCTGTGGAGAAGTGTACGTATGTAGGTTGTGGTGTTGTAAGGATGAAATATGCCAATTATCTGCAGGATTTAAACTCACATGGGTGAAAGAGGATCTGAAACTCTCTCTAACCTCACTCTGAGATTCCAAAGTTACCAGCTTTGGAGAATGGGTAGTTATAAACAAGGGTCTGGAGATCTCCTCTGGCCTTGGACCTTGGTTTATGACTACCATAAAACACCCCCACAAATTTGTGGTCAACCACTCTGGCATTCTATAAACCAGTGGTTCCCAAAGTGGAGGGAGTTATTGCAGGGAGGGTGCAGCAAGGCAAACGTACAACTTTATTTTTGTTTTTTTTTATAAGTAGTTGCAGTTCTGTATGAATGTATAAATCAATTTCAGTGGATATGTCAATAAGTGTGTGTGTGTGTGTGTGTGTGTGTGTGTTTTCGGGGGGGGGGGGGGGGGGGGGGGGACCACTGCTTTAAATATTGACTCTAGAAAATGGCCCAGGATAATACCATAATGCATCCAAAGGAGTTGTCCTTCACCCTAAAGGTCAGGCCCAATCTGTGGAAGACAAGCAAATGGCCCTTATTTCTTGCCCTGCCAAACTGACATCTTTTTCACCCGTTCAAGCCTAAAGAGGCTTTTAGAGAATTTCAATATTAAAAATCTTCTTTCCTGCTGGCAGCATCAAACAAACACATTGACCAAACAACAGAACTTTGTGTAACAAACATACTGAGATCATACTTGTTGGTAAGGATCCTCAGACAAATAATGCTCCTAAGTGGACACACCAAAGGATGATGCCACACTACCTTAAAGAAGTTTATATTGTTTTTATTTCTTTTACGTTTATATATGTACAGTACTTTTTTTTAATAAAAAAGTTTGATTTTCTATAAAGTAGGTATTTGAAGAAGATGTTTGAAGAACAATATTTTGTTCAGATTCTCCTTGATTGCATGAATTTGTTAAATCAACAATACACATTGTTTAAAATCATTCTTTATTAAGCAGTACAACTAGATATTGGATAATAACCTATATAATAATACGAACTGTCACGAGGAGAGATTTGGAAAATGTTAAACCCACACATTCTCACTCAGAATATCACACTTACTGGAATAATGTTATTTGGTTTTGTTCTAATGTTGGGTGTTATTTGTTGTTTGTTTTTTAGTTTATTTACTAGTTTTTTAGCAAATAAACACTTACTGCTCAGATACATAGCTTTTTAAATCTGTTCTAGTGCCTGTAACCTGGAAGGGATTCTTTTCTCAACTTTATTGTGCATTATTCCTCATATATTTGATCTTTACTAATCGATATATGTATACTAACACACCTTACACATACTTTTAACACATTTTATCTAGTTGTGCCAATAATTATGGTGGGCGCTGTAGTTAAACTAGCTTAGAGTAAGATCGCATTTAGTCAAACATTCTCTATATCATTTCCATATTATTATTATTAAAAATCCATAAAAGGAGTTTCACATGCGTTAACCTAGCTATGAAGCTTTAATAATGGTACTATGGTGATAAATGATTATTGTTTATCCAAAAAAATATTCCTTTTTTTATTTGAATGTGATGTGTATGTGTGGAATTTACTCCTAAAAGATCTGAAAAGTCCGTGAAGATCCCACATTCTAGAATTTGAATCAAGTCTCACAACAGCGTATTATTATCATGATCCACTAAAGGGTATAAAAAAAAAAAAAAAAAAAATAATAATAATAATAAATAATAATCCTACGTAATTATAAATAAATATAATCTAGTTCCCATACTACAAGGTGTGTACCTGTGCAGGTGTATACTTGTGCAGTAGTGAACCTGTGAGGTAGTGTACCTGTGCAAGTGTGTACCTGTGCAGTAGTGTACCTGTACAGGTGTATACCTCTGCAGTAGTGTACCTGTGTAGGTGAGTTATGAGGAAGTGTAGCGTTTTGTAGTTGTCTTGCGGTAGCTGTCGTAGGAGGTCTCTTATTTTAAAGATGATCCTGTTCAGCTCAATATTTAGGTTAGGCTCCTCCCCCAAAGGGAGTGTCCGAGCTGACTCTGCCTCATCCACCAGGATGCTCTGCGCCTCTTTCGCCAAACCGATAAAGTCGTTATAGTAACGGTACAATATCAAAGGCTCTGGAAGCTGAGAAAACAAAAACAACAACATTCACATCAGAGGAGTAAGTAATTAAATCTGAGTTTTCAATCTGCAAAGTAATAACATATTTACTAATAAATGTAAATTGATATCTACAGCTGACACTGATCTGACTCCAGTGTCAGTTTCTGGCTGATATTGGGAAATGCTGGGTGCAATAAACTCAGGAAAAAGAAAAATGACCTTTTATTAAAAGATAAAGAAAAATAATTTTTGATGCACATACCCATGAAAATAAAATTTATAAAACATTCACCAATGTTAATAACAAGTCGTAAAGTCATATCTGTATCAGCCGATACTCACTCTTCCACATCGCAACAAATCAGTATCAGAAATGAAATGATTTATAGTGCTGCCTCTATTAATAACTACCAATTTGATATACAATATATACTGGACAATTACAAGACACACATTTTGCATTATTCTTCGTAATCCTCACTTAAATCACATTTGGGCTTTACACCAAACACTAGCACGCTTCAGTTTTAATTTTCAACCTCTAATCTATTCATTCATTCATTATCTGTAACCACTTATCCAGTTCAGGGTCGCGGTGGGTCCTGAGCCTACCTGGAATCATTGGGTGCAAGGCGGGAATACACCCTAGAGGGCAACACACACATTCACTCACACACTCACACTTATGGACACTTCTGAGTGGCCAACCCACCTACCAACGTGTGTTTTTGGACTGTGGGAGGAAACCAGAGCACCCGGAGGAAAACTCTAATTTAGCTGATGTTATTTTGCAGAGACCTTGGCTTGAATATGTGGGGCTTAACTGGTCTGAGTAGGCAGGGCTCACCTGTCTCAGGTAGAGTTTGAGGACGTTGCTGATGTCATGAGGGTAAAGGTCAGAGAGCTCCACCAGGTCTTTCCCGTTCTCAAACGCCTGACACAGCTTTTCCACCCGAGACTTTGCTCCATTCACTCTGTAAATCCCCTACACACACACACACACACACACAAACACGCACACACACATCAAGTCACACACCGAGCACAGAGTTCCCAGCACCTTCACAGAAACCAAGGGCATGGGTCCAGAGTGTGTTCCTCACTTCACTGCAAGAACAGACTCTACTCTCTGGGAAGTATGCTGGTGTTGGTGACTTGTTCTGTCCTGTCATGTGTAGTGATGTCCTGTCCTGTCTTGTCTTGTCCTGTGCTATCCTATTCTGTTCTGTATGGAGCTAAATCAATGACATCAGTATCTGAACCTGAATTATGAATATTTGAATGTACTTGTCTGAATATATTATACCTGAATTATTTTTGAATGCCATTTGATAAACTTGAAATTTTGAGGTGGTGAAATATTCAGATTTGAAAACACATTACAAATTTCATATTACAATAATTGAGAGTAAAAAAAATCAGATTTAAAAAATACAGACCCATAAATTCAAGCTGAAAAAAATCAGATGGCAAAAATACAAATCTAGGCCAGAGGTCAACCAGCAGGCTTCCCAGGAAAAAGTAAACTTCCACAGAGAGATCGATCGCAGTGTTTAACTGGATAAATACTGACTGAACCTCTGACAAATTTACACAGTGTCTCTGTTTAACTTTAAACCAAAACAGGGCAAATCTCCGGATGATAAAGCCACAAGTGCATAAGTGTTTTTTTTTTTGTTTTTTTTTTTGGTATTACATTTTAGACATGGCGACTGGACTTCCATTACACACAGCATGGTTTTATAATCAGATGTTTATGAAAATGTAAGTATTTCTACAAATGACAGGTTCCCTGCTATGCCCTGTGCCATATTCTGGTAAATAAATGATTAAAGGTATTTGCGTTTAGTAACATTAAATATATCACCGTTTAAAATAAACTAATGATCCGTTTTCTCATGTAAACGAGTGGCATTTCTGTACAGTGTATTTCTTAAAAACATGCTAAAGTTTGGGGAAACACTCTGTTTAATTTGCCATGGTGATATAATATTAACGTCAAGCAGTTCATGCAGTTTAGGGACCAAACTGAAGACACTGCCTAATTTACACAAATAAACTCAAGATCATGGAAGGAGCTTAAAAGATACAATTTTAATGGTGATGTGTCATTAAACACAAGGACCTTTACATTTAATTAACCAGAATAGTATATACTAGATGAATTAACTGGCCGTTTATTTAGAAATGTTTAAATATCTATAAGGGTCTGATTGATCAAACAGTGTTTGTAATGGAGATTCAGTCTCGCTCAAATAGTGATCAAAGCACTCACTCTCAGATGTTGTGATTCTGTTGATCTCTGTTGTTTTTCTGTAAAGTTAAATAGAAAAGCTGCGGGTGAACCTGTCAGAAAATCAGCAAGTCTGTGGGTTTTGGACAGAGGGTGCTTTCCATCAGAAAATAACACACGTGTGTCACAGAAACTCTCCGCACATGAATAAGAGATTATGATAAAATCTCAACAACTTTCAACACGTTTCTGTCTGAACATCCAGTAAAACACTGTAATGTTGAGCCGAGCTCGGCTAACTACAGTGTGGAAGGCGTTAGAGCCGTAGTTATGGACGAAGCAACGAGGCTAAGTGTCCAATTTCTACTCTCAGACCCCTTCATCACTTAAACACTGCACCCCTTTTGCTTATGCTTACACTGTCATTAAAGTGCTCACTTCAAAGTAGTACTTTGGTTTCAGAGCAGGATTTGGGATGGTGTGAGACTGCTCTGTGATTTGTGTTCTTGAGAAGAGGGCGCTGTGATTGTTTTCTTGCTACTACTGAATTTTGTTTTATTCTGATTTTTTTTTATCTGAAATTTTTTTCAAATTTTTCAAATCTGAATATTTCACCACCTCAAAATTTCAAGTTTATCAAATGCCATACAAAAATAATTCAGATATAATATATTCAGAAAAATATAATTCAAATAATTATGTCATTGATTTAGATCCATAGTTCTGTTCTGTCCTATCCTGTTCAATTTTGCCCTTTCCTTTTTAGTGATGTCATGTCCTATTCTGTTCTGGCCTGTCTTATACATTTAAGGCATTTGTCAGACACTCTTATCCAGAGCGACTTACAAGGTTACTGGTATTACAGGTAGGCCAATGCAGTGTTAGGAGTCCTGCACAAGGACTTTTATTGGTGTAGCACAGAATGGTTGCCCAGACCTGGAATCGAACCCAGTTTGATCTGTTTGATCTCTCACATGTGAGCCAATGGTGTTACCACTGCACCAACCACTGTTCTGTTCTGTCCTGTCCTTTTCTGTTCTGCCCTACCCTGTTCTGTTCTGTACTGTCCTGAGCTGTTTACCTTGATGCTGAGTGCTCGGTTCTCGATCTCTGAGGTGCACTTCCTGATGATGAAAGGAATTCCGTCTCCGCTGTTCCTCGCTGCCTGAGAGAAGTCTATCCCAAACAGATGCAGTCGTCCCTGCAGCTTCTTATGGCCGCACTGGATCGCCAGCGTCTCCAAACACTTTTTATGGCATGCCAACGAGCACTACACAACACAACACACAAATAAACACCATTATTAGAGATTGCAGTGGAAAGGCTGCATGTGCGAAGTGGCATGTAGAGCAGGGTCCCACGGTCGGAGCTGCTGCCTCCCATGTGTCTGTATTTATTATTGTGATTATTGTAAAGACACTTGTGAGGATGATGATGAGGAAGATGATGATAATGATGAGGAAGATGATGATGATTGCCTACCTCCTCACACTCAGCCCCGTGGAACACCACCAGACTGTCACACTCTCTGCACTTGGATGGAGCTCTGAGTTTCCTCAGCTTGTGAGTCTGAGCTGCTTTGGACATCAAAGCATTTCTAAACGGTCCAGGAGAATTGGCCACCTCCAGAACTATCTCCCCCACACCTGCAGGACCACAGCGGTCACACATGGGTCACACATCTGCACTACACAGCCAGACATTTATAGATATCTCTCTACACTAAGTGAGTTCAGCTGTTTTAAGCTGCGCCAATTTGTGGACGTTGTGTTTAAACTCTTTAGAATCACATAAAACACAAAGGGCTCCTCTGGAGCAGCTGCACATGAGCCTAAAATCAGCAAGCTCAATGCCAAATGTGGGCTAGAGGGGTATAACACCCCCAGTATAATTCTGTGGAGGGGAGAAATAAAGCTCCGTTGAATACCCTTGATACAAACTGGGATGCAAAACACATCGTCCAACACAAGCACATGACCTCACAATATATGTGGAATGCCATCAAGTCCTCACAACAGTTTTCTGACAATTTAATAGTTATCCCGGTAGAGTAGAGGATGTAATGTGGGGACAGAGGAATCTCAACCTCAGTGACCCACCATTGTCTGAAGGAGAAGGAGGTTCTCTCTCATCCAGATCATCAGCGGACGACATGGTGCCGGTGGAGGGGGTTCTGGGAAGCCTCCGCTTAAAATCACCTGCAAATCCACAGAGATATGACATAGTATAAACGTTAAAAAACATTTTATTTATGTTCCCACGGACACAAGACGCTGAAAACACAGACACAGGTTCACAGAAGACACTCACAGGTTCACCACTGGCTTTCAGCCACTCACTTTCTGTTTCTTTAATGTATCTCTGTCTCTGTCCTCGGCTCTCAGCTATTATCTTTATTATTATTATTATTATTATTATTATTATAATCACACACAAGATGTACAATATCCTATCCAATCCTTTAGTGCTTCACATAGGGCCCACTCCACAGCCTTCCTAACTGCAGTCACAATATTTCTATTGTTCAAATGAAATTTAGAAATGAAGATTGCTGTGGCCATTTACGATCCAATCAGCAACCCTTTACAACTATGGTTACTCACTGAGCCCATCTCTTGCATACCCAACCACCCACTGCATCACTAGCTGCATTCTAGCTGCATGGTTATCAGGTAGGCACCCCCTCTTATCAATATTTCACTGAATTAAGCCCACGACACCTCCGGAAGTCTCGCATCCCAGACCCACCCCTCTCCAAGCTAGTTTTGCAGTCCTACCTTACTCTTAACCATCAACCATAAATTCACACAGGCCTACCTGGTGAGTAAGGCTCCATCCTTCGACTCTGACAAAATCACTTGGCGACTCACCTATGCACATTTAAATTTATCAACTAAACTTGTGAGTGGTAGCTCCAGTGCCCCTCTCCCATACCATGCCACATTACTTTAACACTGCAGCACCCTCAGAACCATATATATATATATATATATATATATATATAGCAATTTATCATCATCATCATCATCCACTTTGGCAACAGGGCGAGTAAAGAAGCTCAGGCCTTATCGTCTTGTTCATAACCCTTTCCACCTTTCCATCCTCTCTAATATAAAGTTATTTTACAGTTCTTTTGACTAACAGTTCTTTTGACAGTATGAGAAAGCATGTCTCTGTAAAACGTTCTGTAGGTTCTATATAGGTGATTCAGGTTGAATTATGTACGTCAGACGTGTGTGTTATCCATTCATTCATTGTCTGTAACCGCTTATCCAGTTCAGATATACGGTGGGTCCAGAGCCTACCCAGAATCACTGAGTGCAAGGCCGTGTATAGGTGAGTCTTTAGATCGTTGTATGCAAGATAGGAAGGAAGGCTGAAATTTTGGGATCCTGAGGACACTATACCTCCTTCTTGCAGCCTATTACTGGAATATTAGCTACACTTTCTAATGTAAATCTGACATATATATATATATATATATATATATACTTGCCAATCTGAGCATTGATGTCCCAGCAAAACTATAGAGTCAGTGAATGGAATCCTCTCTAGAACCCCAAACACTACCTCCAAGAAATCTGAATACTCTTGTTGAATTGAGCTGTTGTTCGGTGTTTATGCACACACAACAGTCAATGTTTTCCTATCTGTGAGCCGAAGCTGCATTGAAGCGACAAACTCCAACTGTACAGCTGCCACCTGGGGACTTGTGAGTATCCCCACACCTGCCAGACGACTCTAAACTGTGCAACTCCTGAGTAGGAGAGAGCTCAACCTCTATCGGGGAGTTTAGTTCCAGAGCTCACACTGTGTGCAGAGGTGAGCCCAACTGTATCTAGCTGGTATCTCTCAACATCCCACACCAGCTCTGGCTCTTTCCCCCCAGTTAGGTTCCATTCCACGTAACAAGAACCAGTTTCCACTGCCAAGTTCCACAATGCCAGGGGCATTTGCACCATATTATTATCAGAGCATATCTCTTTTCATTCACGCCCACACATTTACCCATTTTCTTCCTGCTATAAAAAAAAATAAAATCTGGACAAGCAACAAGACTAAAAAAATAATAATAAATATTGTAAAAACAATCATCTAACGAATAACAAAATTTTAGCTTTTGACGAGTCCTGGAAACATAGTGTTTAGAGTATTTAGCTTAGCTTGAAGACGCAGTGAATCAATTAATAAAAAATGAATATGGAGAAAATGTCTCAGGCATAATGTATATATTGCAAAAAAAGAATTACAAAATGTGACAAGTTCATCCGAAGCACAGACTGCAGCCTGTTGCTTTCCACCCCATGCCCTGTTTAGCGCTCCTACTTAGCAAAACAATAGGCACTAACTGCTTCACAGCAGGGGTGTGCAGGATCTTTGCCTTACGAATAAAAGTTTGCTTTTTGCACTTCTAGTGTTAAAGACAGGTGTACAAACTAGGCTAGCTGCAGGTGAGTCTACAGAAGTGTGTGCTATAAACAGGTGTATGTTGTAGACAGTATGTTACAGACAGATGTGTGTTGTAGGCAGATATGTATAATGGGGCTGACTATAGATGAGTTTAAAGACAGGTTTATGTTATAGGTAGGTGTGTCTGTGTGTGTGTGTGTGTGTGTGTGTGTACCTGGGCTGGCTGTAGGTGAGTCTACAGAGCGAGTCTCACTGCTGCCACCAGCACTCTCAGAGTCACTGACAGCTGGCCCTTCCCCTCTTCCGATAGAAACACTGCTGCTCCATGCCTGTGGGGGGCACTGTGACTTCACTCCTACACACACACACACACACAACATTTTATTCCGTCTCCAACTCCACCAGTTCTTCCACTGTCTACACAATTTCTATGGAGAGATGATGATGGTGATGGAGGACAGTGCCCTACACAGTGTCCTGCATGTCCCTCTACACCAGGACTGGGTTTAAAAACCAAAATACAGTCAGACATCAGTGGTGTGTCCTCCACCATTTACTGTCCTCACAGCTATGGGAGAAAGTAGAAAAATGGATCAAATCCACCAATACTGGTGCATCAGACATCACTTTAGCTTCTTCTTCACTCTCTAATGAATCAAATATGATTTTGGTTTAGTGTCTGAGTTCTGAGGCTCCTCAAGTTTTCAGTTTTCAAAGCAACACCACAAAAAACACATCTTCCCTCAAAGAGGAACTCTGTTGTGGACAAATAAATAAACTTGAAACACTGATCTAACAAGATCTAACAAAACTGAATTATTTAATTGAGCTTGGTTGTGACAGGTTGCTCCATTTAAACAGAAGTGAGCTGAAACACTGAAACACAAACTCAGAATAGAGTGAGAATAGGTAATGTTAAATATCTACAGACTCACAATTTTCATGACCTTTACAGTTTTAAAAGTTTTCAACCACAACACCATGAAAGAGCTGCTTCTGTTTCTGTTTTAAGGAAGTTATTTCAGGGGATTTCAGAGGAACTCATTCCTCATGTGTCAGCCTTTGCTTCAACACGTCATGGACGGGAAAGGCCAGGAAAACCTCACACATGTGGAGTGAGTTTAAGAGTCAATTTGTGGAAGACGCTGCTGACTGACGTGGAGGGGAACTGTGGATGGTTCTGTAGCGACCACAAAATATACACAACACAAAACAAACACAAACTCACAAAGCTCCGGGCTTATCACCATCTTCAGGTTACTTCCTCCTTTCACTCTGCTATAAACACATTTAATTCCCTCTAACTTCCCCTCTCCAACCTTCCCAACTCCCAACTCACTGTGTGCTGATAATCTCAAACATACAACGAAACTACAACTGTTTACAGACTGTGAAATCGGGATTCTTCTTCCCAGAGCAGTGAGGGTAAATGTAACTGGAAAAGCAGAATCAGGCTTTTCCCAAGAAACACGGCTTACTAACTCATATATCAGTAAAACAGAATCAGCGATTATGATTTTCATGTTGCATTTCATTTTTCCAATTTAGTTTGATGCATCTTTAGGTTTTGCTTTGGTTTTATGTTTTACTCAAATTCTGCATAATGAAAGGAAATTCCTATTATTATTATTATTGTTATTGCACAAGTGTGGTGGATTCTGATTTTTACCTGTGTATTTATTTAAGGAGCACAGGTTCTGAGAGCCCATTCTAGACACATATATAAATGTGTGTGTGTGTGTGTGTATGTGTGTGTGTGTGTAAATATAATGTGTGTATCTGTAACCTATCTGTAATATACTGATGGGTATTTACCCTGAATATCCGCAGTGCTGTTGGAGCGTTTCTCGCCGATCTTGCCAACCCGCCTGTGGGGGAAGCTTATCTCCTCAGAACCAAGTCTGTCTCCATGAGAAATAGATCCAGATGCGTGAGAGTGAGTACTGCTCAGAGAACGCTTGTGGAACGATATCCTAAAGGAGATACACATACACATACACACACACACACACACACACACACACACACACACACACACACACACACACTTCAGTTATACCCTGCGCTCATATCATTTAGTCTGTGATGCAAATTTACTCTAACTCATTTACACTGAATTCAGTCCCTGGATTTAAGAGTCCAGGAATGCTGTGCATGATCCTCACTGTACTGGTTCAGATTATATTGTATCAGGAGTTAAACTTCTTGGCATTAGTTTCCTGAACTTGGTTTGAGCTGAATTAAACAAATATGGAGTGAACACGTGCAGATTTGGGACATAACCGTTAGATTGTGACTGACACAGATCAAACCCCCATCGCTGAACATCCTGAGTGTCCTGAGGTTAAATTAATGCCTTTACCTCATCTTAAGACTGAGAGCAGAGGACTAAAGGGCCTGGGTTTATCAGAGGACAGGGAGAACAATACACTCTGGAGTAAACAGCACAATTTGAATGAAGCACTTCACTTCCTCAGGAAGGACACGCACAATATCTCTAACCACTTCAGCATTAATTCATACAGCACACACAGGAAACCAGGCTGAAACGCTGCTTGCTCACACTCTCAGCTCCAGCGCAGCAGGGTCTGAACTCCTCACACTTAAAGGGCATAGCATTACATTCTGGTGCCAGTCCACATTAAATTATTAAATAGTGCAGAAGTTAAAACATTTTTTTATTTCACCTAAGTGGTGACTGTTTTGTTGGAGGACTGTGTTCTCCTCCTGTATTCTCCTGAGTTTTTAAGTGGGTGATTAGTTTAGCTGATGACATCTCTGTTCTCCACAAGGCAGACTCAGGTTCGACTCCCAGCTTATGTAGGACCACCACACTACATCAATAAAACTCCCTAGGGCAAGACTCCAAGACTAAAGAGGGAAGCTGTCTTTGGAATTGTTCCCTGTTACAGGAACGGTGAAGTACAGCGTGTTAAAAATTCCCAAAAGAGCTTCTGAGTCTATCCCAAATGTCATAAATATAAAATAAAGATGTGCAGGTCCTCACCCGGTCCTGGAGGGTCCGGTGTTGTCCTGAGACAAAGCTTCGAGCCACACTTTCTCTTTCGGCAAACTGTGCACAAACTCTGAATAACACTGACCCGGTTCATACAGCTTCACCTCGTCACACAGAACCTGCAGCTTTCCTGGCATCAGCACACATTGAGCCTGCAGCATCTGGAACCAGTTCACGGTCACCTGTGCAGGCACACACCCACACACACGCACACACACACACATGCACACACGCAGTGTTCATCAAACAGCGTCTAACCCTATTTACAACTGACATAAATCACCATTCAATATTTTATACTTATCACATCTAATCCAAGCTTTTCTGTGTGTAATGTCAGTTATTTCTATCTTTATCTGCTCTTAATTATACATTACCCAATATTTATTATTCGCAGAGTCAACTAAAGCGGTTGGTCACACTGGGTTTTTGTACTTCGCTTCACCATGTGAAGTGCATGTGGTTGCGAGCACAGATGGAAATCAGAGATGTAAACTGTCCTTCATTTTGGTTCAGCAGTTTTACATCTGAAGAGCTGGCATTAGAGCATGAGGAGTTCTCATAGAAGAGTTGTGTTAGTTCTGCTTTCACGGTGACTCTCGTGTTGTAGTTTGTAATCCACACAAAAGAGTTGTGTAATGTCTCCAGTTCTGGAGAAGCAGCAGTCTCTGTGTGGCTCAGACAGAGCACAGACAGTACGGAAAGCATCAGAGGACACACAGAGCAGCAGTGCTATTGGTCAGAAACACAAATTCACACACCAAATTTCACCAAAGTGGAACTCAATGCAAAAGTTCACAGGCAAAATGTATTCGGCCAGAAGTCATTAAAATAAATGCAAATGACTTTTGCATGCAAATATTTGTGGACACAAACCCAGTGTGACCACTGCTTAAGACGAGCTCATTGTTAAAATTAAATCAAGTATCGATTAATCTGATCATTTCTATAACACCAAGAGGTGCATGGAATTATCCTGTAGTGAAGAACTTAAACCCAGTCTGGGATCTAGATTTGGACTAAACTGCAGCGTCAATGCTGAATCACAGCAGGGGCCATTTTAAAGTCCAGGATTAAGCTTAATTTGAGTCTTACATTGATAGAATAAATTAATAAATGAAGAAATATAGAAAGAAATACTGACAGCTTTGAGGGTGAGGTCGCATTGGAAGATGAGTTCCCGGATGTGAGTAAGAATCTCACTCTTAACGTTCTCCAGATCCGTCCTCTTCACTTCGGCATCAGCCACACAGGCTTTATAATACTCCTGAGATTCCTCTGCCTACAGGGGAACGGAGGAAGTCTACATCATCAATCAGCCAATCATACAACAGCCACACAGGCTTTAGAATACTCCTGAGATTCCTCCACCTATAGAAGAACAGGTGGAGGAGCTACATCATCAATCAGCCAATCACACAACAGCAAAACAGACAGCTCCATCTGCCTACAGGAGAACAGGGGGAGGAGCTAAATCAGCAAATCATACATCAGCCACATCGATCAATCAACCATTATTTTCACTTGGAAGTACATTGAGGGAAACCCTCATTTACCCTCATGTGGCTGAGCATTATATAACTTACCATAAAGGGATTGAGAAAAGAAAGGAAAACTTAAATTAAATTTAATATGGGAACTTAAAATATAAAGAAATAATGTAACCAAAATGAAAATAAATTAAAGCAAATTGTAAAAGAGAACAAATCACACTTAAATAACCTAAAACCAAGTGTAAGACAAAATAAAGAATAAATAAATAATATAAATATAAAACTTAACTCAAAATTAGAAACTAAGAATAAATCTCATGAATTAATAAATAAGAAAGGAACATAAAAACTTAAGGCAAACAGCAGTAAAAAAAAGGAATGTAATAACTAAAAATAATAAGAAAAATAATAACAGTAATAAAAATAATAAGATGAAAGAAAAAAATAATAAATAAAATAAATAACAATATAATAATAAAAATAACACAGCAGTAAAAAATAATATAGCAGTAAAAACAGAAAGTAATAAAACAAAATAGTAAAAGAAATAATAACAGTACCCCTCCCTGGATCACCATCATAATGTGGTGGAGGCAGACAAAGAGTGATATGTAAGATCCTGATGAAAAATACAACAGGGACACAGCTTCCCTTGCTCGGAGTAGGGTTACCGGGGACCTGGAGCCAGGCCTGGGGGAGGGGCTCCTCAGCGAGCGACTGGTGGTGGGACTTTTACTCATGGGGTCCAGGCCAGGCTCAGCCAGAAGGAGCAACATGGGTCCACTCTCCCATGGGCCCACCATCTGTGAGAGAGGTAGTAATTCAGGTCTGATGTAATGTGGATCGGGTGGCAGCCGAGGGTGGGGACTCTGACGTTACTGAAACTGGCTCTTGGAACATGGAATGTAACCTCTCTGGTGGGCTCATCTCGACACACAGTATGGACTCTGGAACCATTCTCCTTGAGAGGGGCTGGATGCTCTTTCACTCTGGAGTTGCCCAGAGTGAGAGGCATAAGGCAGGAATGGGCTTACTCATAGACCCCTTAGTGCCTGTATGTTGGGATTTACACCAGTGGACGAGAGGGTAATTTTCCTGCGCCTTTGGGTTGAAGAAAGGGCCCTGACAGTTGTTTGTGCTTGTGCACCAAACAGAAGTTCAGAGTACATCTGTCTTGAGGACCCTAGAGGGGGTGCTGGAGAGTACTCATTCTAGGGGCTCCATTGTTCTGCTGGGGGACTTCAACGCTCACATGGGCAATGACAGTGAGGCCTGGAGGGGCGTGATTGGGAGGAACGGTCCCGCTGATCTGAACTCAAGTGGTGTTCAGTTATTGGATTTCTATGCCCGTCACAGTTTTTCCATAACAAACACCATGTTCGAGCATAAGGGTGTCCATAAGTACACCTGGCATCAGGATACCCTTGGCAGCATTTCGATGATCGACTTTATAGTCATATCATCTGACCTGCAGCCATATGTTCTGGACACTTGGGTGAAGAGAGGTGCTGAGCTATTAACTGATCACCACCTAGCAGTGAGCTGGATCAGGTGGCGGGGAATGTTGCCGGTCAGACCTGGCAGGCCCAAACGTGTGTTGAGTGTTTGCTGGGAACGTTTGGCAGAGGAACGTGTTAGAAAGATCTTCAACTCCCACATCCGGCAGAGCTTCAAATGCATCCTGGGGGAGACTGGTGACATTGACTCCGAATGGGCCATGTTCCAGACCTCCATCGTCGATGCGGCTAGCCGGAGCTGTGGCTGCAAGGTTGTTGGTGCCTGTTGTGGTGGCAATCCGCACACTCGGTGGTGGACACCCAGGGTGAGGGAGGCTGTCAAGCTGAAGAAAGAGTCCTATCGGGCCTGGTTGGCTGACGGGTACCGAAGAGCCAAGCGAGATTGTGGTTTTGGCTGTAGCAAAGGCTAAAACTTGGGTGTGGGAGGAGTTCGGTGAGGACATGTAAAACAACTTTCGGTCGGCTCAAAGAAGATTCTGGCAAACTGTCAGGCAACTCAGGAGAGGAAAGCAGTTTTCCACCAACACTATATATAGTGGGGGTGGGGAGTTGTTGACCTCGACTGGGGACGTCATTAGGAGGTTGAAGGAATACTTCAAGGATAATAATAATAATAATAATGGGCGGCACAGTGTCGCAGCAGGTAGTGTCGCAGCCACACAGCTCCAGGGGCTTGGAGGTTGTGGGTTCCATTCCCGCTCCGGGTGACTGTCTGTGAGGAGTTGGTGTGTTCTCCCCGTGTCTGTGTGGGTTTCTCTTTGCTATGAGCTATTTAGTCCCTACATAAACAGAGCAGGAGCCTGTTTTTTATGGATGGCAGTAAGTCCGTGGTTTCCAGTTGGAGCCGGTCTCCATCAGGGCTGCCTGTTGTCACCGGGTCTTTTCATAATTTTTATGGACTGAATTTCTCAGCGTAGCCAAGTGGCGGAGGGTGTCCGGTTCAGTGGTCTCAGGGTCTTTTGTCTGCTTTTTGTGGATGATGTGGTCTTGTTGGCTTCCGAGCCGGGACCTCCAACTCTTGCTGGACCAGTTTGCAGCCGAAGTGAAGCGATAGGAAGCGAGAATCATCACCTCTAAATCTGAGTCCATGGCACTCAGTCGGAAAAAGGTGGAATGCACTCTCCAGGTTGGAAGTGAGCTCCTGCCTCAAGTGGAGGAGTTCAAATACCCTGGGGTCTTGTTCATGAGTAAGGGAAAAATGGAGCAGGAGATTGACAGGTAGATTGGTGCAACGAATGCAGAAATGCAGACCCTGTACCGGTCTGTTGTGGTAAAGAGAGAGCTGAGCAGAAAAGCAAAGCTCTTGATTTACCGTTCAATCTACGTCCCGACCCCCACCTATATTCATGAGCTTTGGGTAGTGACCAAAAGAAGATCACAAGTACAAGCGACTGAAATTAGTTTTCTCCACAGGGTGTCTGGACTCTCCGTCTGGACCGTGGGAAGAAGCCGGAGCACCTGGAGAGGGAGAACACACCTAACTCCTCACAGACAGTCACCTGGAGCAGGACTTGAACCCACAACACCCAGGTCACTGGATCTGTGTGACTGCAACACTACCCGCTGCTGTGCCCCCCTAAATTATAAAAATATTTAAATTAAAAGAATAAATTTAAATTATTTTAAAATATAAATTCAAGTAATATAGCAGCAAGCTGCAATTTACTGGGTCCAAGCTTGGTATTTGTTGGAAGATACCCATTGTGACAGCACCTGACCATTCCTGAGACAGAATCCACACTTTAGTGTAGTTTTTGTAGTGTTTTTAAAGGTAGTCCTTGGCATTCTATTGTCTCTATCGAGATAGAGTGTGAGAGGGATGGGTAGCTGTGGGCCCCTGTCTGACAGTGTGTGTGTGTGCGTGTGTGTTTGAAGGAGTGGGAAAGGGAGGGCTGATGGGCTGATGAGAGCATAACAGAATGGTGCTTTGAATGCACTGGTGAGATTTAACCCACATATAATGGCAAGCAAACTCATCCCTGGATAATAACCCAGTATTAGCATATGTATCAGGATATATATGCTATGGTATATATATATATGGTATCAGGAGAATCTTAACAACCTGAAATTTAATAATGATTAAAAATATGTTGAACTTTCATTACTGACTTCCAGATTCTGCTTAAAAACCGTTGTGCAGCCTGCCGTCCAAGCATCACATAAATACAGGATTATCACAAAAATGCTTTTGCCATATGTTATGAAAATGCACAAGGTCCTTCCCCAAGCGTAACAGTTTTTTTGTTGTTATAGCACCCTCTATGTTTGCAGTTGCATCATGATGCAATCATATATTCCAACTCTTATAGGGATCAAGGATGTGTAGTATCGTAACATTCGGCGAAAACATTTGTGAGTTATAGCTGTATTTGTCTGAATTTTTATTCAGACAATATTAGTTATTAGGAGGAGTCTGTAAGTCAAGCAGTGATGAAATTCCTTTTGGACAATTAATTAAGTTCAGGTTCTTAGGTTGTGCTGACAACACATATGTCCATATTGGATTCATATTCAGCAACTAGTTAGCTTTCTAAACATTTTATGCAAATTAGCTAAAAATGTAAGTGGGTGGTGCTTATAGGTTCTTTGGGCGGTTTTTGTAGGGACTGACCTGAGGAAACAGGGAAAAATAATTTAGTCCCTACGACACACAGGGTAGGAGTTATGGACCTTGATGTGTTCTGCTTGGCTATAGCACCAGGTGGTTATAAATTAAAAGTTTAAAATGACTGATTGACACCAGCGAGCTTTAATGTTTCCTGTAGTGAATTTCAGCTCACTGGTGCACTGTAACTAAAAGCAGATTTTCCCAGTTCAGTAAAAACTCTAGGTAGGTCTGATCTATTCCGTTATTTTCAAACCCTAATTTAAATCTACCCCTAAAATCAGCATTAGACGATATATTAGAAACATCTCCTAAATCCAATGTTTTAATCTCAAGAATAAATGACATCATTACCTCACTTAAAATATATCCTTAGCAACAATTAAGGCAGATTGGGAGAGGGAACTAGGACTGATTATAGAGGAGGATTCTTGGAACTATGCTTTACTCAGAGTTAATAATAGTATTTCCTGTGCGAAATTATAATACAACTTAAAATTTTACATTGTACAAATCTAGGTAAGGTTAGCCATGTCTTCCGATATTGATTCTCATTGTAATTGATGTCATAACACTGAGATAATTTGACATGTTCTGGTCTTGCCCTGCTCTAGCCACTTACTGGCTTACAATTTTTCACATCTTATCAGAATCTCTTGATATTGATCTTCGGCCAAACGCATTAGCTGCTATTTGGACAGCAAAACTTTAAAGAGTCATAAAAATATCATCGCCTTTACAACCCTACTTGCTCTGAGAAGAATTCTACCACATTGGAAATCAAAACATCCTCCTAAAGCTTCTATGTGGCTTGGTGATCTGTTACAACTCATACAACTGGAGAAAATAAAATATTCATTCAGGGGCTCTGTGAACAAATCTTTCTCGGTCTGGAGGCCAGTGCTCATGTATTTGGACAAACAAAAACTTTTACCTGATGCTATTTAATTTATTTAAAACTATGGTCTTTTTGTACATTTGCATATTACAGGAATCCAGTTTTTGTTTCTCATGTTATGTTTGAATATATTTGTATTTTTGTACATGTACATATGAGCACATTTATGAAGTTGCACTTGAATTGGGTGTTTATGACCTATCCTAATAAATCCTTTTTTATTTTTTGGGGAAATGGGCTGAGGGAGGGAAGGGTTGGGAGTTGGGACTGCGATAAATGATTACTTCAAACAAATGTGTGTAGTGTGATATGATGAATGTGTATTAATTTCTAAAATGAAATTTGACTTTCTGAGATTTGATTTTAATACCCAGACTTTAGTTGGTTTTCAGAGACATCTCCAAGCCTAGATATGAATTTGAGATAACCCTTCCAGCAAGCATTGGCCCCAAATTGGTGCCTGAAGGACCGTCTAAGGACTGTCAGAGGGTCATAAAAATGACACTACAGGCCCTCACCAAGACACAGCGTAAAGAGAAGTATCTTTTGGGAGACACTCTCAAGGCTCAGTTTATGCTCTGTGTAAAACTGCTTAATTAAGAACTTCTTTTGGACCGGTAAAGACACTACATATTATTTAATGGCTCCCAAACACGACTCCGTTCTGGGCGGCACGGTGGCGCAGCAGGTAGTGTCGCAGTCACACAGCTCCAGGGACCTGGAGGTTGTGGGTTCAATTCCCGCTCCGGGTGACTGTCTGTGAGGAGTTGGTGTGTAGGTTTCCTCCGGGTGCTCCAGTTTCCTCCCACAGTCCAAAAAACACACGTTGGTAGGTGGATTGGCGACTCAAAAGTGTCCATAGGTGTGTGTGCGTGTCTGTGTTGCCCTGTGAAGGACTGGCGCCCCCTCCAGGGTGTATTCCCACCTTGCGCCCAATGATTCCAGGTTGGCTCTGGACCCACCGCGACCCTGAATTGGATAAGCGGATAGAGATAATGAATGAACGAATGAATGACTCTGTTATGTAGTGTTTATGTCACTGCAACATCTGCATAATCATTTCCACTACATGTGTATACATTAAAAATTAGAAATTGTAAAAATGTGACTTATACTATTTTACATATCCAAAAATTATTTATCCAAAAAAAAAAGAACTCTTGGGACCTGAAGGGTGATCCAATCTCTGGAGCGGGTCTGGTAATTTGTGTTACAAATCTTAAGGTCGAATGATATATAGCGTCCAATCGATTCAATATAGCTGCAGATGCATGTTTGTAAATCATGTCACCATAATCCAGCACAGACAGCAGTGTTGCTTCAACAATCTTTTTTCTTGTGAGTGTGTGTGTGAAAACATGATTTATTTCAATACAGGAAGACAAGTTTTTGCCTTAGCCTACCTGTAAGCTTGTTTATATGCTTTTTAAAAGTACATTTATCATCCAGCCATATGCCAAGCTACTTATATTGTGATTTTAAAAGTTTTAAAATCTATAATAGCTGATCTGTAGAACAGTTTTCTCAGCATTTAAAACCCGTTTGTGTTTTAAAAAGACTGACTCTAAGGCATTAAAAAAGTACAGTGGATAAACTACTTAATGTGATAAGCTGCAAATAGATGTATTTTGCAATCGAGAGTGGAGGTGCCAATATCATTTATATAAAGATTAAAAGGTGTTTGTCCAAGAATTGTTCCTTGGGGACACCCTTAGTGATTTGTAGCAGTTCTGATTTTCTTTGTCCCAAGACCACATGTTGCTGTCTATGGAATAAGTAAATGCTGAACCAGTCAACCTTATTATGGTCAAAAGCAATGTTTTGTAAATTTTTTAAAAGCAAAGAAAAATCATCTGTGTCACAAGCTTTAGAGAGATCAATAAAAATGGCTACACAGTGTTATTTTCTATCAATGGAAGTTAGAAGATCGTCTACAATGAGTGTGGTAGCCGAGATTGTGTTGTGCTTCTCTCTATATTCAGACTGATATTCAGACAGAACTGAGTTTGCACAAAAGGATGTCTTCAGTTGATCATTCACTAACGATTCTAAAATAATGAGCTAAAATTATTATAAAAGGTCACCTCCTGTGTGGTGTGGAGATACTTGTGCTATTTTTCAGATACTGGGAGAGATTAAAATGTATGTAATGTGTTCTAAAATGCCTGGAGAGGCAAGCTTCAGTAAAGGGGTCAAGTTTATTTCTCCTGAGCCTTTTTTTATGTTAATAGTGCTTAGGGCTTTAGCAACCATATGAGCATATGAGGAGAAACTATGTGCAATTTAAAGAGACCACAGCTTACAATAGGTGGAGTATGTATTTCTTCTGGGGAGGCCTCTGCATTAGTACTCTCAAATAAATGTCCAGAAGCTACAAAATGGTTATTAAATGCTTGACCGAGCTCTCTCTGACCAAAAATTTAGTCCTTATTTACAAAGATTTGGGTTGGAGTGAGCTCTGATCTGTTTTTGAGTATGAACTGTCTTCCAGAATTTGACAGGGTTTGAAGCTGAGTTGGAAAATTGATGCAGATAATATTCGGCTTTTGCTTTTCTAATGTGGGAAGTACATTTATTAATTAATTGTCTGAAAGTAAGCGATTGGTCTCTACCCCCACTTCTTCTGGCAAGGGCCCATGCTTTATTCCTTGCATTTAGTAAAAGGATATTTGATTTGTCATCCAAGGATTAGACCTATTTCGCACTCTGAAGTTTGTTTATCATGGCCAGAAATTATTTGCTAAAATGTTCTAGTGCCAAGTCAACATCAGGGATTACAGAGATCATTTAGAAATGCCTGATCAATAAAATGTTTAAAATACCTTCTAACCACCACCCAATTTTTAAGCCGCTACTCCTAATTCATTCGATAGGACAGTGGTCACTAATACCAGGCTCAAAAACACCTACAGCAGTAATTTTATCATGTCTGTTTAATCAAATTAAACCTATTACAGTTGACTTAGTGGGGCCATGCATGTTTGGTCTTGTTGATTCTGTAATTAGTTGATTGAGAGAGAGGTTACCATGCACTTACTTCATGTGATCAGATGCATTAGTTAGCAAGTTGAGAGGGTACTGAAGGAGGTCTGTAAACCCTGACAACCACAAAGCTATTATTGCACCCTAAGCAGATTTGCAAAGATAGTAATTCAAATTTTTTTCTTTGGATCGTGTATTTAGTATTTTTTACTTGAATACTGAACACCTCTACCCCTTGAATTTCTGTCTACTCTGTAGGATATATTATGGTTTAAAATCTATGAACTGAGTCTGCTGGGATGGATCCTGTCATGTTTGCCACACGTTGGATACCAGCGATAGACCTTTGTATTTGCCGCACGTTGGTTTCCTGTGGCAGGGGTTGGTGTGTTTGTTGCGTGTTTGGGTCCAGCATCAGAGCCCTGGGTAAGTGTGGCCTTGAAGGGGCTTGTGGTGGATGGGACTATCTGGTAAGCACATGGTATAGGAGGTGAGGAGGTGGTTGGTGATCTACAGGAATGTTCAGAGTCTGGGGGTGGAGTGCAGAGCGTCTGCCACCATGCTGGCTCCTGCAGACCATGTGGTAAGTAGTTGAGCAACTCACCATCTTAGGCACCACACCCAGTCTGGGTCACTGGTCCTCCAACTGCAACAAAGGTGCATCAACTCCCATCCCTGAGTTCAAAGCCTGGGCTGTTGCCAGTATTGAATCTAGCAGGTCCTCATCCTCTATGATCTGGTGCAGCTGCGTGGCCCTCTAATTCCGCTATCTTTTGCGACAGACAGTAACAACTTTTGCATGTGGTGAGGTAGGCGAGGGCATGGTGGGGAGCCACGAAGATTAAATAATTAAATAAATAACAAATAAAATAGGAAACTAAAAAACAAAATATAATTGAAACAGTAAAATGAAAATGCGCTCTCTGTCACTTGCTTTGACACACTCACGTTTTGTTTTATGTATCATGTGTTATGTTACCCCTGAGCTTCCCCTGCCTATAGGCGAGCAAAGTAAAATAGGATCCAAATCCAATCAGAGAGCCGCATTCACAAAACATTATACAGGCTTTATAATTCTCCTGAGATTCCTCTACCAACAGGAGAAAAAGGGGAGGGCTACATCATCAATCAGCCAACCACACTGTGCACCTTCTGCAGGGCCTCCTCCTCCAGCCTCCTCTTCTTCTCCATTGCTCTTCCTCCTGCATTCTGTTGCTCCTCTCCGCTACGATGGGTGGAGTTACGAGCTTTTTCATATTCCTCCCGGCGCTGACTGTGGAGCAGGCGAGCTTTACGGACCGCACTTTCAGCTTCACTCTAAAACACACAAACACAAATCAGTCTGGTTCCTCAACAGCTTTTTAGGTAAATATACCAGGGACCACACCCCAACACCCCACCATGCTTACATTTCCATATATTAACAGTTATAACAGACATCTATAAAAACAAACAAAACTACCCAGGTTTGCCCTGCACTCCTCTGAGGTGCTGAATCGTATTTGTGTGATGGATTTTATTTGTGTGGTAACATCAGGAAGATAAAGAGTGAGTGTTGTGCAGTAATGTGGACACACCATTTTCTTCTGCTCCCTCTGCCACTGCTCCTTAAGCTCCTTCCTCTTCTTGTCCAACTCTGTCTTCCGGGACATGAGCGGCTAGAGTCAACAGGGAAGAGTTACTAGATTCATACTGCTTAAAATATACACACCACTCCAGGGAAGTGCAGTGGGTCATCCCCAACCCACAGCCAACAGTGTGCTTTATACATGACTCTGTGTGTTTTGATGGTTTTCCTGTGTGTTTGATGGTTTACTTGTATAAATCTTGGAGCTTTATAGTTTACCTGTGTGTCTGATGGTTTACCTGTGTGTTTGATGGTTTACTTGTATTAATCTTGGGGCTTTACAGTTTACCTGTGTGTCTGATGGTTTACCTGTATGAATTCGTTGGGTTTGATTATTTTCCTGTGTGTTTGATGGTTTACATGTATGAATCTGTTGTGTTTGATGGTTTTCCTGTGTGTTTAATTGTTTATCTGTATGAATCTCTTGGGTGTGATGGTGTACCTGTATGTCTGATGGTTTACCTGTGTGTTTGGTGGTTTACATGTATGAATCTGTTGTGTTTGATGGTTTACCTGTGTGTTTGATGGTTCACCTGTATTAATCTACTGGGTTTGATGGTTTTCCTGTGTGTTTGATTGTTTATCTGTATGAATCTCTTGGGTGTGATGGTTTACCTGTGTGGTTGATGGTTTACTGGTGTGTTTGATGGATTAACGCCGTGTTTGATGGTTTACCTGTATGAATCTGTTGGTCTGGAGGGCAACTGCTGTCTGCAGGAGGACCTGACTGTACTCAATCTCGTTCTTGAATGCAGAGACGTAAACATCCCGAAATGGCATGTAGTCCTATAAATTAAAATAAATAACAATAAACATCAACAAAATATAACAGTAGTCATATAAATATTTCTTAGGATTTCTTACAAAAAAGAGCAGGTGCAATGTAACCATAGAAGATGATGTGGCAGAGCTATGGAGACAGGTGGGACATAAACTGTAGCCATGTCACGCCCTGGCCCTGTTCTGTCTGTTTTCCCCACCATGTGCTCATGTAGCACATGGCTCTGCTTGTTGTTGTTCCTGTCTCTGCCCTAGTCCCGCCTTAGTCCTGCCTCTGTCCAATTGTCTCCACGTGTTCCTTGTTTGTCTTGTCCTTATATACCCCTGTGGTTTGAGTGCTCCTTTGTCTGGTGTTGTGTGCGTAGAGGTGTGTTTTCTCAGTCTTTCTGTTTACATGTGTCTAAACCGGTTCATGGCTCTTCCCTATCTGTCTTTGTTTAGTTCATAGTTTAGTCTTGTCTAGTTTCCCTGTATCTACCCGTGATTATTTTGATTCTGTCTTTTGTTAAATAAATTCCTTGCATCTCCTTGTCCTCCCTGCTCAGCCGCTACACCATGAAAACCTGTGTAATATGAACAGGTAGAACGCAACCATGGAAATGGGTGTAAAGTGTAACCATGGGAATGGGTGTAAAGTGCAACCATGGATAAAGATGTAAAATGATACCTGTTGACTTGCGACAGCTTTAGCAGACTCTGCCATTTTAGTGAAGCTCTTGGCACACTCCATATCTAACACAAAGAGATGACCAGAGTTAGAACAAGATACCTGGGAGATCTGGAGGAGTCTGAAGGTGCTATATAAATAAATTTTGATTTCATTTGAGAGAGAGAGAGAGAGAGAGTTGTGTGTGTGCAAGTGAGGGAGTATGTATGTGTATCATGGCTGTTGTAGCACACTGCACAAGGAAACATCACACACATCATAATTGCTATCAAATACACAGTAAAAGGGTCTTCATGGCAGTTTTAAGATAATTTTTCACAGTGTGTGTGTATGTGTCTGTGAGTGTGTTTAGACTAACCCACACTGAGGCGCTTCTCCACCCAGGTCAGAACGTCTTTAGTGTATTTAGACCAGGCTTTAGCGTAAAGGAGAGCAGACTCCACTCCACTGTCGTTCTTCAGCAGGGCCTGGTCAACCTTTTGTATAGAGGAGAGTTCTGTACACACGCACACACGCACACACACATTTTTAAAACAAATTAAACTACTGCTGTGCTTACAGAAATGTTCTGACCTTAGAGCTGGCTGAGACAGCCTGCAGTGTGTACAATCTCTACAGTTAAGATAAATTGTAGCTCTGGAGCAGCTGCACAGAGAACTGTGTTCTCTGGAGTGATGGAGTTCCTCTGGAATGAGTTGGAGTGGTGTTTGTGATCCATACCTAATCACCAACACCAGCCCCTGACACTCACTGATGATTACGAGGCTGAATTCTACAGCTATGTTCCACTACATCTAGTGTAAAGTCCCAAGAGAGCTGAGGCTGTTCCTGCAGTCCTGATTTAACAGATTGAGATCTGTGTCCACAAACTGCTGAATATTCAGCACTTTACTGACAAAAGAGGACTGGATCACAGCAATGATTTTCTGACTTATTAGTTATTTAATTTCTTTATTTACTTATTTATTTATTTGTTTATTTGAGGAACTCAAAGGACAATAATTAATAAATAAATCCACACCTGGCCGAGCATCTTTCTCCTCCCTGTATCCTCCCGACTCAACAGAGAGGTTCTCAAAGAGCTGAGGGAAACAACAAACAAACAAAACATTAATTCCATGAGCTTATTTTCATTCATCTATTTATTTGTACACACTTTCAACTCATTCCTGCACACTTTAACACACTCGCAGTCTGTTCAGGGAGATTACCACAAACAGAAATAAAACACACACATACTATTTGTGTGTGTGTGTGTGTGTGGCAATAATCACATGATTAAAAGAGGCAATCAGTAATTTTCTGCACTGATTCTTGTTCACATTATGAAAAAGCCATTACACTGACACTTAGTGCCCAGGATGTATCAGGGATTCTGTACTAAACCCTGTTTTAAACATGACCACCCCCTGGTGGAGGTCCCGTTCTAACAAGTAATTACTGGTTCATTCAGGGAGGACAAATTTGAAGTCTTTGAAAACAATTTAAATATAAAAAATAATCACTTTCTCGAGTACTATTTGCTCTTTTTGGTGTTGAAAATCACTGACTGCACCTTGACATCCTGTGTGTAAGGTGTCAGGGCTGTGTTTACCCGGCTGCCTCTGTGCGGCCCCTCGCTGGAGCCACCCTCCACATCTTCCATAAGGAAATCAGACACTCTACACACAAAGAGCACACAACACCACAGAAAACACAGTTACTGACCAACAAAAACAGACATGGATATTTACAAACAGGAAAACACACATTTCTTCATTCTTCTTTCCAGAAAAGCACAGTCAGGACAGAAACACAGAGTTAAAATGATTTACATTGTACACAATGCTCTTTACCAAGACACAAAAATCTATATCAAACTGAGGCTTGTGGAAAAATTACAAAATTACAAAAAACAACAAATTCAAATGTAAAGCCCTTTCAGGTCCCAAATTAATCCCTAAGGATTGAGATATACTTGTTGTTTAGCCATGCATTCGCACTGACAAATGTCTGTGTTGTGAACGTAACTGTTCACAAACTTGCTTACTTGCTATGCTTGTAATTGGAGGCTTCCACTAGAGGGCAGACCAGGGAACGACACAGGTAATTGTGGACTTGGAAAGCTTTCTTCAAAAATTTCCAGCATTGTGATGCAGTTTTGACCTGCACTACTCCCTACAGTCTCACGTGTACTGAACCTTGCCTACGCATAGGACGTGCACAACCAACACTTAAAATGGGCACAGGATACACAAGGTAGCCATGATACAACAAGTACATCTCTACCCCTCCCTCCTCTCTGATAAAAGTCCTAAAGCCTGGTCTAGATTTCACAAAATTGTGGTCAAGAGGGGGTTTCCACTGGTTTCGGGGTTTCAGGAGATCCCCAGAGTCCAGGGCTGGGTCTGTGGAGCTATAAACTGAGCCATGTTACCACACCCCAGTGACAGCTTCAGGCAGTAACAACACACATCCACAACAACTCTCTGTACTCACACATTGCCAAAGGTGAATGCCAAGGTGTCGATGGATGAGTTTATCTCCCGAACAACGGCGCTCCGGTTTTCTCTGTTCACCTCCTTAAAGTTCACACCTGAGGAAAGTGAAATAAAATAAAATAAAGAAATGTTAATTCTGATATACTTTTTATGATATAGTGATATACTGTTTATGATATACTGTTTCAAAAATTCTAGCCAAACACTCTCAGGCTGAGCACCAGCCAACCTGCTGTGGTCCCAATTTACAGAGAACAGTGAGATACACGGTATGATAAACAACCGAGCAAACAGCAAAGACACAAACACCTGCACAGTCACCAACAAACAAACAACAACAGCGTAAGTACAAAATGTTGTTCCATCAGTGACGAGACACTATGTTGTAGATAGCTCACGTATAAGGAATAAGTGATCAGTCATCACTTACATTCTCCAGAACAGTTTAAGGATTAAACACTACACTTACCCATAGTCTTTCAGTTCCGCCATCCGGAGGAGAGCTTAATTTTGAACTCATTTCCAGTCACCTTTAAGTAATTTTAATTTAATATTTTGTTTAAGAAACGTACAACTAATAAACAATTTCTAGCTAGGAAATCAGTTTTGGAGCGATTTTAAAATCTAATAATTCTGTAAAAGCAGCAAGATTTCCTGTCTCAGAGCCTTCAACACCTCCCCCATTCTCACACACACACACACACACACACACAGGAAATACAGACACTCAAACTCTCAAACACAATCTAATTTCAACTCAAATTTACACACCTGAGATCAGCTCAGACTCTCCATCTGCAAAATTCAGTCTCTCAGACAAGAGAAACGCATCGACTTGAGACACACTTCCACTTCTTCCTCTCTTCACACACACACGCACACACAAACACACACACACACACACTTCAGAACGTCCACTTCAGTTTTGCCACTTTCTAGTTCCGCACAAAGTGAAGCTCCTCAGATGGCACACCAGCTCCATGTCGCCATTTTCTAATTTCTTCCACGTGAAACCAAAGGCAGAACCATGTTCCTTAGCTCTGTGCTCTGTGTGTGTGTGTGTGTTTGTGTGTGTGTATACTCTCAGTTCTTTTGCTCTTGCTCTCTGTTAAAGTTCTTCCTCAGGACATCCTGCAGCTCCCCAACAATGGCCCAAACTCCAACCCAAATAAGGGAACGGCCACATCACGCATAGGAACAGCGTTCTCTCAGAACGGAACTCCAGCCAGACCCCTCAGGACTCTTACTGCTCCTAACGTCAGACCTATTAAACAAGTCGTGTGAGGAAGCCGTGACAGGTCTGAGACCAGTGGTTCTAGTCTTTAAGTTCCACAGTTTAATGCTTCATTGCACACCAGCAACCTGTGGGAGGCGCTGGATTCACATCCCAGCTACACTACCACTACTACAAACGAGGGGATGGAGTTAGTACATAGTCTACACCTTCACAGACACTTTGCTGGCATTCACCTGGACACACTAAGTGCCCCTTTGGTTACACTATATCTATTTCCATGGTAACTTTACGGTTAGTATTGCTGTGATTACTCCACAACCATTTCCATGGTTGCACTGCATCTCTTTCTATGATTATATCATGGTTGTTGCCATGGTTACACCACACCCATTTCCATGGTTACACTACACCAATTTTCTATTTTTTACACTACATTGTTTTCCATGGTTACATCAGAATTATTGCCATGGTTAAGATACACCCATTTCCATGTTTATACTACATATGATTTCTTAGTTACACTATAACTCCACACTATACACTATAACACTAAACACAATCTCCATTGGTACAATACACGTTTTATCAGTGTCTGTTGCTGATTCACACTTATGTCTGTGGTTGTGAATTTCGTAGATAAACTCCACCCACAGTGAGTCACATCCTCATGAGAAACCAACCAACAGAAATGCTCCAAAGTCCATTTGAATAAACCCTGCAGGAACCATTCTGACATTAGGAGCTCTGTTCCTTCTGTCCCAAGTGGCATTTTACACTGCATCCGTTTAAGGCATGGTCCATGGTCACTGTGACTAACAGCTGGAGGTCATAATAACATCCCTGAGCCAGCTGTGTTCTCTCCTGAGAAGCGTGAGGGTGTGCTCAGGAATTTAGGAATATTTGACACTTCCCTGCTCCTCTGAGAATATCCAGAAGGCACGATGTGATCCAGAAAAAAAAAACAGAAACGTTCCTCCAGAGCCTTTGCGACTCCTTCAGACTTACCCTGTTTCATTGCGGACAGAACACCGGAGTGGGAGGAATTTCATAGGAAATCTGGAGTAACCGAAGCTCTGAGAAATTCTTTGGGCAAACACACTCCTGACATTGTTCAGACCCAGTTTTCCTGCTGGAGGAAATAAATTACAGTGACGACTACCTCCCCTTCACATACAGTAAAATGTGACAGAGGATGAACAAGTTGAGGAAGAACAGAGCAGAGATTTACTGGCAGTAAATATCTGGAATGCTGGAAAATAAATGGAGACAGTTTCATGGATGTTTCTCTGAAACTCTAGATCATATTAAAGTTCACCAGGTGTGACCTACACCCCGAGCTCTGTCCCCTCTCTCAGCTCCACTGTCATCCCACTACATGTGAAATACTGAAGTGTGTGAAATACTGAAGAGTGGAAACCTGAAGCATTTGGAGCAAGGGCGTAGAATTATCATGGACGGAAGTGACATGTCACCACCAATATACAGCGATTATTGAAATGTCCCCACCAATAATTTGATCCCCTCAAAAAAAATGTCTGTCAACGTCTCATTAACCTAGAGTTGCGGAAATGGTTAAATCATCTTTCCCTTCTCAAGTCCTACCTCCCTGTATTTCAAATGTGATGTACTGTGCCTTTCCCTGCTGTCACACGAGACTCTGTAGCTATGTTGGGTTGTTAGCAGCGCCAAAACTGGAAGGGAAATTTTCCAGTCATATGCGAGACTTACTGTGCAAGACTGTGGGTAACACGTTGGTAGGAGTGAGGATGGTAGCAAAAAATAAGAAGGCGGACATAAGCGGCTATTTTTCAAAGATACGTGAAATGGTTGGTGATATTAACTTCCTGTTTGTGGCACATTAGTATATGAGAGGGGGGAAAACTTTTCAAGATGGGTGGTGACCATAGCGGCCATTTTGACATCGGCCATTTTGGATCCAACTTTTGTTTTTTCAATGGGAAGAGGGTCAATGTGACACATCAAACTTATTGGGAATTTCACAAGAAAAACAAAGGTTTTAACGTAACTTTATTAGTTTGTGAGTTATTTACAGGTATTTAAAGATTGTTTACAGTCAACTAATGTTTTTTCTGGACGAGCAAAGGATTCTTGAGGTTTTTCAATCAGGATTTAAAACTTTGCATGGCACTGAATCAGCACTCGTAAAAGTTTTTAAGGATATCTTTTTATCTATTGACTCTGGGAATTGTGTTGTGTTCTTACTTCTTGATTTGACTGCTGCTTTTGATACAGTGGACCATGAAATCCTGTCTTCCCGCTTGGAACAGTGGGTGGGTATTGGGAGCATAGCCCTGAAATGGTTCAGGTCATACTTGACTGATAGAACATTTCAGATCAGAATAGCTGACTCTGAGTCATCCTCTGCTCCGTTTCTGTGTGGGGTACCACAGGGCTAAATTTTGGGACCATTGCTATTTTCCCTGTACCTACTCCCTTTTGGCTCCATACTTGGCACTGCTTTTCACTGCTATGCAGATAATAGTCAAATATATGTGCCACTTGTAGTAGAGTATGGACCAGATCAAGAAATGAAAAGTTTAAGACTCTCCACTCTGATAAGGATTTTTGGAACAGAACCCCACATTCCACAAAATGTGTGTGTGTTGAAAGACTCTGCACCCCCCCCCCCCCCCCCCCCCCCCACACACACACACAAACTCACGCACACACATATGTCTTCAACCCAAGGACTAAGCAGAACACACTCCAGTGACCCCAGGATGAATGAATCACCACCTTCAACCCAGATGACTACTCCCCGTCTTCTTCAGGAATGTAAAGAAAAGGAGAACCCAGTTTATGACGCTTTTAAGCCGAGGAGATCAAACAAAGTTTTGGAGACCAGGATTAAAGAACCCCAGTTATAGCCATGGGCACCTAGATTGGCGCCTAGATAGCGCAATGATTATCTTCTGCAAATCAACAGATGGCCCCCAGAACTGACCTTGTAGTGAACTCTCGCAACCCTGGTTCAAACCAGACAAACAGCATGGACCAACAGTGCCCCCAAGTGGACATTTGCAAAATCACGTTTTGCCCTGCCGCCCTCTAAATACATAACGGACGCGTCGGGGAGCCGCTGTTTATAAACATGTTTTATGCAATATGTATTAATGTTACCCTCTCTTATTCTCTGTTGTGACTCTCAAAGAACTCTAAGAAAAGGACCTCACGCAACTCCCAAGGGACACCTTGTGCCAGTTAGCAGTGCGATACAGAAACTACAGAGTAACGTTGACTAATTGTCAGTAATCTTTTCTTTGTTTATTTGTGTTCGTGTTTGTAGCCCAATCCAAGTTTTAATTTTACGACTGATCAAAGCAGGTGAAACTTATTCGTGGCCAGAATAAAAGACACCGCTAAGACAGAGGAAAATCGTAAATTAAGTACAAGCTAAATAATTCGATATTGGTTCTGGAGATCGGAGGAAAAACAGCAGACTTTCATCTTGAAGCCCTTCTATCGGGAAGGATAAAATCCAGCCAAGCCAGCAGCTCTCTGTGAAGGGAATCCCCGGCTGACGTCACACCGTCCGAAGGACGTCGAAAAGTGGTTGACTTTTCCGGGAGGGAATCTCCCCACTGATCAGCCTAACTTCAGCCGTGACAAGTCAAGCCCCAGAGAAACAACAGAGTGAAGATCTGCGGGACATCAGCGGTGGCAGGTAACTTTTTTAAGCTAAATGAAAATAAGACAGAAGCGATGGTCTTTGGTGGCACCATTAGGACCCTACCAGTAGATCTGGGTTCTTTGGTTCAGTACACCAAGCTCGTTATCACAAATCTGGCAGTTAAAATGGACCCAGAATTCAAGCTGGATAGCCAAATACAAGCAGTAGTCAAATCAAGCTTCTTTCATCTGAGGCAACTGGCCAAAGTAAAGCCAGTTGTCTCAAGACAACAATTTGAGATTGTAATCCATGCCTTTGTTATCACTCGGAGGGAATACTATAACTCCCTCTACATGGGGGTCAGTGGGTCCTCTCTTGCCCAGTTACAGTCTGTACAAATTGCTGCAGGACAGCTCTTAACAGGCACACGGACGCATGAGCATATATCCCCCATCTTAGCTTCACTTCACTGGCTGCCCAAATACTTTAGAGTCCATTTTAAAATATTATTACTTACTTTTAAATACCTAAATGGTCTGGAGCAGCTCCTGCTCCTAAAGGTGCCCAAAACCAACATTAAGATTAGAGGGGACTCTGCTTTTGCTGTAGCGGCACCTAAGTTATGGAACAGTTAGGTTATTGCCCCTGTACATTAGACAGGCACCCACAATGTCTGTTTTTAAATCACTTCTTAGCTTTTCGTCACCTAGTCTGTTGATTGCATTTGTTTTTGTTTCATTCATTCATTCATTATCTGTAACCGCTTATCCAGATCAGGGTCACGGTGGGTCCAAAGCCTACCTGGAATCATTGGGCGCAAAGCAGGAATACACCCTGGAGGGGGCGCCGTTCCTTCACAGGGCAACACATACACTCTCATACATTCACTCACACACACACACACACACACACACACCTACAGACACTTTTGAGTCACCAAACCACCTACCAACGTGTGTTTTTGGACTGTGGGAGGAAACCGGAGCACCCGGAGGAAACCCACGCGGACACGGGGAGAACACTATTTTTGTTTTTACTCTGTAATGTATTGCTATATTGTTTTGTATTTTACTTTTGTACAGCACTTTGGTCTTTTGTGAAAGTGTTAAAGTGCTTTATAAGTAAAGTTGGATTGGATTGGTTGGAATACTGAAGTGTGTGAAATACTGAATTGTAAGGAAAACTGAGGTGTGTGGAAAACTGAAGCGTGAAGAACACTGAAGTGTGTGGAATACAGAAACGTAGAGAATACTGAAGTGTGTGGAATACAGTGCTGAGAGGCTGCTGCCCTGAAGCACAGAAGCTCTCAGGGTAGCAGGGTGTTCTCTGACAAAGCTGAACCTGTGGAACTGGTTAAACACTCCAGGGAAACGCTCCGTTGCACAGAGCTGATGGAGTGCAGAGTGTGACACCTCCAATACTGGGTGGAGCTGAGGGAAGTTCCTCAGAGGTGACATGGACCCTGAGCCTCAGGAAGAGCAGCTCAGGAGCAGATCTGACCTGCAACTTAACTCACCATCGCTGACCAAGCTTCTACTGGACAGGGTCAGTTTCCTGTCTGGGATTTTATTGTCACACTGTCTGTGCACTGTTGTTTCTGGTTTATTTCTTGTTTATTTTGAGTGATTAAATTAAAGTAAAAACAAAACCAAACTAAGCCTGAACTGCTCTGCGTCTGTGTCCAAAAGATGTATTAGTTTCATTTCTAAATCTAAAAGAGGTAATGGTCTCAACCGTGACACACATTCCCCACCAACTCGTTATAAATAAACCAGAATTAACCTACATATTCCAGAGGAAGTGGATCTAAATAGATTCCGCCACATAATTCCCTGTGTGAGCAGTGGAGAGTGTTCTGGTGGACAAGGAACACAGTGCTGGACAGTGTCCTGTGGGAGAGTGGAGGACAGTAGAGACTTAGATTTCTCTCCAATATTGGTGAATAGAACCAGGCATCTACACATACCATAATCTCCAAACTATGGTCAGACTTCAGCCGTTTGTCCCCCACTGTTTACTGTTCTCATTTTATGTTATGGGCTTTTAGAGGAATGGTTCCATTCACACAACACTGTCCAACACCGTCTTCTGTCCTGACCCTCACTGAGACACTGTCCAGCGCTGTGTTTACAGGTTCTGGAGGATGGGATTGTGTTTGTGAGTGAAGCTGACCTTTGACCTTGGTGACGAGGGTTCCTGCGGTGCTGAGGATCTCCACCGAGTTCAGAGGCTGGTGTTTACTGATCACAGCCTTCAGCACTCGCAGCAGCTCCGCCAGCCTGTCCTCCACCAGTGTCTCCACCCAGTCTGTAACACACACACACACAAACACACATATACATACACACCAACACACACACACACACACATACACACACACACACACACACACACACACACACACTGTAAACTACCTTCACAAGCTCCTCCCTCCTCTCCACCCAGTCTGCAACCCCAGGATAATCATGGGGTGTATGAAGAAGTGGAGGTTGTTAAATACCGTCTGAGCTGGGTGTGAGGGTCAGAATCTCTGAGTGTGATAGGGCAGGTGACCCAATAATACGGCAGGTTGTATAGTGTATAAAGGGACATTCCAACTTTGAACCCCCCCCCAACAGTACGAGGACACGAATTATATGAGAGTGGGACACAACACTGACTATAGGAGCTAGTGGTGGGAATTTCAGCTCTTTTTGGGGAGCCGGCTCTTTTGGCTCGGCTCTTTCGGCTCCAGTAAGACAAAGATTTGACATGAAATGTAAAAACAAATGTAAAACCCTCAAGTGAGCAAGCCAGGGGCGACAGTGGCAAGGAAAAACTCCCCCAGCTGAGGAAGAAACCTTGGGAGGAACCAAGGCTCACAAGGGGTGACCCATCCTCCTCTGGTCAATCTACTGGTGATAATAGTTAGTATTCCGTGAGAACTTCCGTGTAGGGTTTTACCACTTTTTCCACTGGTACAGAATAATATTACCTAAATTTTACATGACTATATGGACAAAATATTATTGTTCAATATTAAAAATAATAAATAGTGTTGAAATGGCCAATTGTTTTTATGGCTGTCTTGTAACAACTCACTGATTGCACTCACACATTCAATTGTATAAATAACTGGATTTTTATTTAAACACCTTAATAAAAAATCACTTGTAAACTCTGAAATACAGCCAATGGAACCCAAAAAGTAGGTATTACAAAATAGCTTATTAAATTAAATAATCATCCATTTCTGGGTAATAAAATAAACAAATACTCTGCAAAGTGCAAAACAGCAGCATTCAACAGCAGTGATTAAAACAACCACAACTGTCAACAAACATTTAACTGATTTAACACTTTCTTCAACTATTTTTTGGAAGGCAGATTGGCATTCAGGAAAACCAAGTGTCTCAGCTTGGAGGGTTGGAGGGTTGGAGCTCGCTTGTTGTTCTCTGATTGGTTGAATGACAAGCCTTAGAAAAAAATGGCTCGGTCTTAGACGGGAACCAGCTCTCATCGTTCACTTACAAGAGCCGGCTCTTTGAACCGGTTCGTTCGCGACCGACACATCACTAATAGGAGCAGCACACACTCTCGGTGTACCTTATTCAGAAAGGAGTTCAGCCTGACACTCTATTTAGGCTGAATGGGCGGAGCTAAAATATTTATGAACTAAGCATAAACACCAACCCGTGAGCTAAACACATATTTATCTCAATAGTAGCCATCAAATCCTCACACTCATTCTAAAATTTTAGATCCATATGATTTTTTAATTTCTTTGACGTGTAGTAAATTCAAAGTTTCATTCTTTCAGTGTAATTAACCCTTTCAGTTCAGGAGAAATGCTGGAGGAGTGGGGGTCCACAGACTTCCAGAGACACAAACAAGACAAAAAAAAAAAGAAAAACAGACACACAGAGAAAGACAAGAAAAAGAGATAGAGATACAGAGACAGAGCGAGAGAGACTGACATAGAGATACAGAGAGTGACAAACAGAGACAGAGGTAGAGTGACAGAGAGAGCCAGAATTAGAGAGAGAGAGAGAGAGAGAGAGAGAGAGAGAGATTCCTCTGTTATTTCCGCTGTGTTGTTTCTACAGAACACTATGGAGGGACAAGTCTGAACCTGCAGCAGCTCTGAGTACATTTTTGCTTTGGTTTCAGCTCAGAAAAAACACTTTAATCTCAGAGACAGAGAGACAGACAGACAGATAGAAGAAAATAGAAAAAGATAGATAGATAGATAGATAGATAGATAGATAGCAGTGGCAGATGCTGGTCTTTCAAGGAGGGGAAGCTCAATTTCGGCCTACATCATAAAATGTGTTAGTTTATTTATACGTAAATTCTACCCTCCGTTCCTTTTCAAGACAATGATCTGTGACCCTGTCGTACCAACAAGGCGTCTTTTCCAGGGACTTGACTAGTGTCCTCTCAATGGCCAGCAGAGCTAGGCTGCTTAAACGGCCTTGGCCCATGTGAAGTGTGTCCGTCTGTGAGTGCTTTTTGACGGTGGAGGGGCTCAGCATCACCCGCTGGACAGAAACTGCGATAGAAGTCAGAAAGAGTGATAGAAGTCAGTCTCCAATAACAAGCAGCTACAAAAAATAGAAGCTCGATTTGTCGCTAGTCGTTTTTAACAAAGAAATGCCACTAAGTGGATTAAGAACGTCTCCGGTTCAACTCAGAACAGAATGAAAATGTAATGCTCCCACGGAGCTCTACACCAAAGGATCGCTGATTCGCTCATTTCGCTGTCAATCAAAAAGGGATTCAGCCTCAGACAGATCATCCAATCATCATGCAGAAGCTGAGCGTCCGGGCGAGGCCAGCCCACTGCCCCATAGACCCCCAGAGACGCTGAGCGTCCGATGGACAGGACAAAGCCCAGCATTTATCTAATGACTCGTCTCGTTTCGCTGCACTTCGCTGCTTCGCTATTGAACTCTGTGGAGGCTCAGCGTCCACACTGTTTAAATCACTGTGAGGCTGCGGGAATGATTGAGAGGAAAGCTGCGTCTTTACCAGTAATAAGAAGCTGATTCGTGTTGTAGTGCATATTTATTCAATGACATGTACACACAACAGTATATATTTGATCACTTATTTTTTGACATTTTAGGGGAAGCTGAGCTTCCCTTGCCATCTTACAGCAATCACCTCTGATAGATAGATAGATAGATAGATAGATAGATAGATAGATAGATAGATAGATAGATAGATAGATAGCAAAACAAAGGTAGAGAGACAAAGAGACAGAAAGAGTGACAGACAGGCAAATAGCGAGATAGACAGACAGAGAGAAGTAGCTGTGGACCTGAGCTTTGCTCAGGGTGTGTTCCTTCCTGATTTAAGCATGGGCTCCAGACCAGATCCAAATTAATTTTACAGAAGATGAATGAGTGAATTCAGTAACTGCTGTAGACTGTAAATAGTGCAATTCTGAGAGTGTGGAGCGAGGGTCCCTGCAAAGGTCCTTTGGGACACGGGATAAAGAAGCTTCAATTAAAATGTCCCTCCCAAGACCCAGAGCCCTGAGCAGTGAGGATCAGAATGCTGTCCTTTTAAAGGCTCATTTATGCTCAACGTTAAACACAGATACAGATGAAGACAGAGCCTTCTGTCGGTACTCTGTGTTCATTTTGTACATAATTTGCAAGTTTTCTAAAAACTTACGGATGTGGATGGGACAGAGGAATACCACTGGAAACCGTGAGGGCAGTGCAAGATGCGAATGGGGATGCTAATCGCCCTGTCTCACTCAGAGGTGCACTGTGCAGGTTCTCATGCCTGACGTGTGAGTCTACTTGGCAAAGCAAGTTTTTGAATGTCCTGGTGGCAATCTGAAAGTACTGGAAATGATATTCGTCATCAATTTCCCTCATTGGTAAGACGAGTGAATAAAATTCTCCGTCCAAATATAACGCAGTATTTAATAGCCCCAGAGACCACCGCCATCTAGAATGCTGCCTTTTCATTGTTTTTTAATTAAACACAATTACTAAGTTCCTCCGCCATCGCCATGTTTGATTTTTACTCTGAACTGCCCTCTACTGGATGTGTTGCTCAACAAACATGTCAATGGAGCTGATGCAAGGAAGCTTGTTGGCAGTGACAGTTATATCGCTTGAAGTGCACAAATACAGGGGTTAGACAATGAAACTGAAACACCTGTCATTGTAGTGTCGGAGGTTTCATGGCTAAATTGGAGCAGCCTGGTGGCCAATCTTCATTAATTGCACATTGCACCAGTGAGGCTATGTGCATCCAATGGTTCAAACATTGTATCCTGAAGGTGGTGCCATGTATCAGGACGACAATGCATCAATACACACAGCAAGACTGGTGAAAGATTGGTTTGATGAACATGAAAGTGAAGTTGAACATCTCCCATGGCCTGCACAGTCACCAGATCTAAATATTATTGAGGCACTTTGGGGTGTTTTGGAGGAGTGAGTCAGGAAACGTTTTCCTCCACCAGCATCACGTAGTGACCTGGCCACTATCCTGCAAGAAGAATGGCTTAAAATCCCTCTGACCACTGTGCAGGACTTGTATATGTTATTCCCAAGATGAATTGACGCTGTATTGGCCGCAAAAGGAGGCCCTACACCATACTAATAAATTATTGTGGTCTAAAACCAGGTGTTTCATTCATTGTCCAACCCCTGTACATTTCCATACCAAGAGGGAGTATAAATGAGCCTTAAGACCGCTGTCCCATTAAAAGCGCTGTCCCTTTAAGAGCAAGGCAAGTGAACACTGAAGGTAGAGTTTACTGTAAACTCAGAGTTGTCTCACTCCAACACTCACACTGTTACACTGCACTCACAAACTGTCTCTCTGATGTCCTCCCAACCCATACACACACACACACACAAACATACACACACATATGCACACCCACCTACAGAACTCAGTGAATACCTACTGCTTTCACCCTCTACACTGTGTCCAAAAGTTTGGAGATCAATGAATTAACATTTTCTATAATTCTACAGTTTAATATAAATAAACTATTTGTATATTAAAACTACCTCATCTACACTATACCATTTCCTTGGTTACGCTCTCATGTCAGGTATTTTTGAGTAATTTAGAATCAAATCAAACAAATTAATTGTAATAATCTGTTATGAACATGGGCGGCATGGCGGCGCAGCAGGTAGTGTCGCAGTCACACAGCTCCTGGGACCTGGAGGATGTGGGTTCGATTCCCGCTCCGGATGACTGTCTGTGAGGAGTTTGGTGTGTTGTCTGCGTGAGTTTCCTCCGGGTGCCCCAGTTTCCTCCCACAGTCCAAAAACACATGTTGATACTCAAAAGTGTCCGTAGGTGTGAATGTGTGTGTGTTGCCCTGTGAAGGACTGGCGCCCACTCCAGGGTGTATTCCCACCTTGCGCCCAATGATTCCAGGTTGGCTCTGGACCCACCGCGACCCTGAACTTGATAAGCGGTTACAGATAATGAATGAATGAATGTTATGAACATTATGAAGACAATTTATAGAGTCTGAAGATATGACTAAGATGCTCACACTGTTACATAAAGGTGAAATGTGAGTTACTTTCATTGAAGATTTTTAGCAGTTAAGGAAAACGCTTGGGTGCACAGTTTTTGTTTTGTTTTTTTCACAAATTCCTTCCACAGTAGCAGCAGCATTCTCCATTATCTGGTTTGATTTAAAAAAAAAAACAGAACAGAATTTTATAAGTCGGTACCAATTCCACTCAATACCAATTTCGATACCATGACAAAAAATAAACCAATGAAACGAATGCATGTCAACATAATACTTTATTTAAAATGTTTTCCAGAAAAAAATGGACAATTTAGTTCATATTTTCATATTCCTTTGCTTTGTTTTCTGTTGTTTCAGAAAAACTGGGACATTTTTTCTAAAGTTGCTGAGAGCTCTTTCTTCTCTCATTTTTTGAGCACTGTTCATATTTGGTGTGTGACTGTGCTTTGGTCACTGAAATGTTTTTTTCTCAGTGTTTACATTAGACTTCTTTTTGTTAAGTGTTGTCTAAATTAAAGTCAAAACAACATCACAGATGCTGTTTTTTCTTTGGTACAAGTTGCTCAAGAAGGCAGAGAGAATTTTGCACATTTTTCACGGGCGCAACCCACAAACTCAGCTCTACTGCTACTATACATCCCACAAATGCATGTTCCTTACAACTGTGGCACCATTTAAAAGGGAAATTAACAGGCTTTCCAACGGCATAAGATTTGTTGCCAAGAAGCATTGCTACAACAAAGAAATAATGTATAATCTACCAAATAAGTGTAGTATCTACCAAACACAAATGCCCTAACTTTTTGTGCTAAATGTATGTGTAAGCAATGTGTATGATGTAATATCTACTAACCCAAATTAATCTTTGTATACCCGTATTAATGCACTAAAGTTATTCATCCAGAAAAGGAAATTGATATGAAAATATGAAATCTTCACTATTATCATCATAGAAAATTTAATTCAGGTTGAGCTTTGAACCCAAATCACATGATAATCACTTATTACTTTAAAAGCTCTTTTGTTGTATTATACAACAATATTTACAATATTTGTTTAATATGTAACAATATTTGTTTAATACTTAGTAAACACAATTAAGTAATTAGTTTAATACTAAGTAAACATCATATAAAATTCACTAATTCAATGCTACCTGGTGTCTACTGCATTCCAGATTGTTCTAGATTTTGCCATACTCAGGAATTGTTCTGATTTGTTGACAAATTTGTGGCATTTCATCAAAGTTTGTTGTATGCTGTGTTCATACTCAAGCTTTGTTAAATAAAAAAGGAGCTTATATCATGCTATTTGTATTAATTGATGAAAACAAAACCATGTGAAGTAATATAGAAAACGTATGTGCCGCATGGTGATGCATCATGATATTGAATCGAAAACATGATAATCGTAAACTAATCAAATCATGAAACCAGTGAAGATTCAGAGACACAGGTGAAGACACTGACGAGAGGGCGGAGCCAAGGGACAAAACAAAAATAGAGCCATGTGCTCAGGAAACAGAAAGAGCTTGGAACAAGAAACAGGGCAAAATGTGTGACAATTGTAGACATCAAATACTGACAAACGCAGATTTCTTTTAGTGGATTCCAATGAGCCTCGTCCAACTCCGTGTAACCACAACCTGCAGCGTATTTTCCTAAAACACTGCCACTACGAATTGATGTTTTAGCAAAAGCAGAGTCTATCATTACAACACTTGATCAAAATCAGCATATTTAATCCTTAGCCACGCTAGTCTAATATGTCAAGTGAGTAAACCTGCTATCAGTTCTTAATGGACACTCAAACTGTACTGGCAGAATGGCGAGGGGGCCATAAAGGTCTAGCAGCCAATGGAGATACTTTTTAAAGAAAGTGATTTTTCAGGTTTCATTGGTCATTTTGATATCAGCTGCTATGAACAGAGATTAATGCCCACATTAAACAATGCATCACCATTCAGAGAAGGGATCTATATGGCAACAATGGTTCTGTTGTTAAAATGTCAATCTTGTTACAACAGAAGAACCATTTTGAGGTCGTGTCTGATATTGCCCACTACCCTCCTGAGTTCAGTTCCCTGTAAGAGTGCACTATTTAGTGTATAATGTAGTGAAAAGTGTGCTGGGAGCCATCTCCAACACAACTGTATTTACACTTCTCTCCATCCTACATCCCTTCTAACTGTGTGTTCCCACAATGTGGCGACCCACAAGGTGAGTGATCAGTCATTTCCTTGGGGAGTGCATGATTAATAGCTGTAATTTATCAACAAGTGACACTGCGCCAGAGCGATAAGTGACAGATTGTTCTCGGATTTTGTCAGTGTCAAACAAATGAATGATGGCAGAGCTAAGCAACGTTTTACACCACTGGACATACTGGCCCAAGATCCTCAGCTTCTGTTCTCTGAATATTCTGTTCCCACTGGCATTGTGTTCCTGTTCTCAGCATTGTAGAGATAACATGGATGTTTCTTATTTGCCCGTTTTGTATGACGCCTCTTTGTAAAAACACAAGGACAATTCTCAAGAAGAATTGAGTTTGGAAGAAAGCAGCAATACATATCTTTGTATCTCCCAAAATAGTAACTTTACAGAAGAAAAATACTTTGTTGAATATCAATGGAAGTAAATGTAAGTACATTTTATTAGAAGTAATTTTAAAGCATTTCAATTGGTCCACAGGAATACCACAGGATTCTGCTCCTTTTACCATTTATGGAGAAGAATGCCACCATTCCCATCAAACAGACCAAAAATCCACAGTGTCTCTGATGGAGGCTAATAATAGCTGGGAAAGTAAATATACTGGATTCTCCAGCATTAAAACCACCCAAAGTCCACCCACGGTGGGGGTAATAAATATAAACAAAAACATCTGAGAGTGTCCAAATGTTTGTGAACACCCTTCTGTAACCAGACCCCACTCAGGATAGTGTGTACATCCCTACCTGTGAAGATCCATACCTGTGAGACAAGCTGAAGGCTAATTATGTGAAGGCTGAACACTATTAGATCCTCACAGTAATGTTCCAAAACCTAGTACAAAACCTCCCAGGAGAGTACAGACTGTTCCTCCAGTGAAGAAAGGAACACACACCTGAGGAACGACCCTCAGTTCAAAAGGGATGGGGGTCCACAGACACGCAGAGACAGAGAAGGAGGTGAGACGGAGATTAGACATAGAAGGCGGAGCCATCCTCTAGGAGGAGGAGATGTGGACATGTGATTTACGCTCCCAAAGCTTTCAGCTGTGTATGGAAGTGAACGCTGGTCTGATTTTCTGGGAGGTAAAGGTTAATGAGCCGAGGTTCAGAAAGACTGGTGTCATGGAAAGTGAACAGGTGAGCGGACAAGTGTGGTTCTGTTTCCTACAGAGGGATAAAATCTTCAATGAATCTACATCCCCCTGACATGCTACATCATTCCCAGGAACTCCAGGTATAGGCCAGATTTCTCTATGACTGCAATGAGCTACAGAATTCCTCTGATGGCCAGGATGCAGACTGGGAGAGAGTAAAGGGACAGTAACATCTCCTCCCTCAACATTTACAGCTGAGGAGGCTCTGAGAAAGTCACATAACTTCCAACACATAAACCCACCACTCTATTTCTCTCTCTGTGTGTGTGTTTGTTTGTGTGTGTGTGCTCACTGGCACGGAGACTAATTGAGACTCACCCTGTCGGTGGAAGGCCTGTTTGAGGCTCAACAGGATGTTGGCAAAGTTCCGGACGTCACTGACCAGCTGCAGAATGTAATCAGGACGATCGGCGCAGAGGGTCGTGTCATCAACCGTACCGCCTGGGCCCCTGCCACTATCCCACAGCACAGAACCACTCCCTACACCACCACTCACACTGACCCCGCTCTGACCAAACATCCCAGCGGTTACCACAGCAAATGGGCACTTAAACCCTCATTCACTGTACCTACGAGGGGTAGAGAGAGAGAGTAAGTTCATCTCAAGTCAATCATATAATGATTTCAATTAAGAAGTGGGCAGGTAAAGGGATAGAGGGCTATATGGACAGATCAGCAGAAATATAAATATGATCTGTATTACTGTTATTACTATGCCAACAATAATATTGTTATTACTACATATATCTCTAATATTATCTAACATTAATATCACAATTTTTGCTACAATTATATTAGTATATTTTAAAATTGGAATCACAGAATCACATGATAATAACTAATTGCCACCCACCGCCATCCCGTCTCAGAGTATAATAAATACATCAGTGAATAATATTAACACCAATATACAATATATAACAATGCCTATATACTTTCTTGATCTCATCACACATCCCTCACTCAAACTGTGCCTTAAAAACATTTCAGAGTAAAATCCCATTTAAACCATGACTTCTCTTTTCTTTCAGCATTTTACACACCTCGTTTCCCTGTAAAAGCCAAGGCTAAAACAGCTGAAATCTTCTGGACTTCCTGGAATGTAAGAGATCTTTATCATTAATTCAGGACTGAAAAACCTCATTTCTAAATACTTCTCATACCTAAGATCTCTGGCTTGAGTTAAACCAAGTCAAAGCCTACAGAAAATGTAACTTGTTTAAGTCGTATTTAATTTAGACAAGGGTTTAAAGGGTCTCATTTTTAAAACAATGACAGCATAGCTGGATTTCGAGGTTTAGGGGGAGATTTAAGACGGCTAACAAACACCTGAAAAATACACAAATACGAAGAGTAACAAATTAATTTGTAATTCCATCTTGAGTGGTTCTACCTTAAAATGAACCCGTAGCCGTGTTAATAAATAGTTTGGTTGTTTTAGGTGAAGCTAGTGCTATAAAATGCAAAAAAATTACACTGTGCTGGAAGAATTTTCCGTTCCACCTTAAATGATGCAGTAACTCCTTCGCCATTTAAGGTGGAACGGAAAATTCGTAAAAGACAAAATTCAACAAGATAACATCGAATAAATGTAAAATTGTACTTACTAAGCAACATCATACGGCTGGAGTTTTAGTTTACATAAAATTATAGTCCATAAAATCCGGTTTTAAGCGATTTCTGAGTTAAAATCTGTAAGTCTCCAACTGCACTCTCTCTGAGGTAAACCGTAAATGTACTGCAAAAACTTCACATTGGCTGGCGCTGTTTCCCATTTCGCTCCTCAATTGAGGTTGTGTTCATTAGTTTGTATTTTTTTTATTTCCCACACGTTTTCCGACAAATCTTTGTGGAGGGCACATTAAAGACAAATCCATGTATATTATAAAAAGTCACACTTTGTGTTTTATAACATGATGAAATGTTTCTGTCTTTGCACGACTGAAATGCCCAGACCATATTTGCTGTTTGATATTTTGGTTAGATAATTTGTTTTTATATACAAATGATAAAATTATAAGGAATTATAAGGTTATAATTATAAATTGTAGGGACAAAAACCAGGGATGTGTTAAAATATTTACTACATAATATTTTTATTTAAGGGCGGCATGGTGGTGCAGCAGTATAGTGTCACAGTCATACAGCTTCCCACTCCTGATGACCGTCTGTGAGGAGTTTGGTGTGTTCTCCCCATGTCTGTGTGGGTTTCTTCCAGGTGCTCCGGTTTCCTCCCATGGTCCAAAAAAAAAAAAAACAATGCGTTGGGTAGGTGAATTGGTGACTTAAAAGTGTCTGTAGTGTGAGTTTTAGAGGTGAGCGGATGTCTGTCTGTCTGTGTGACACAGTAGTGAGTGTGTGTCGTCATGTGAAGGACTGGCACCCCTGTCCAAGGTGTGTTCCCGCCTTGCGCCCAGTGATTCCAGGTAGGCTCCGGACCCACTGCGACACTGAATTGGAAAAGCAGTTACAGATAATGAATGAATGAATATTTTATGGCTTGTATTCTTCTGATCTTAGGATTTTATACCTTAATGTAAAGTAGTACATGAATAAAATACATTGTTATTATGGTTATTACTGTTAGAAGTAGGAACAGAATGGAAAGAAGGACAAAGCTGTGGTGGATAAAATATTCCTCGGCCGAATTTTCCATATCCTGAAAATCCTCCACAGGTGTTTTGTAAAGAGTCCTTCACAAATTACACATCGATGTGGTGTCTCGCCGATGTGATATGGTTGATTGTTGAGACTAGTTTTGGTGAACGGAACCAGGCATCACACACCCAGCATTTTATTCCCTTTTCACCTTCACCAGTGCCAGCATGGTCTACAGAGTCTCTGATTATAGTGGAGGACAGTGTGTCCCCCACACAGCACCTTGCACGTCCCTCTCCTTTACTGTCCTCACTTTCTTTGAGGAGCTTTTAGAGGAGGATGCCCAGTTCCATTCATCTCAACTACTGTCCTGATACTCTTCACGGCTCTGATCATCTCTGTGTTTACAGCCTGGCCTGAAGACCCTGAAGAGGAATTCCTCTGTAATGTCGGTCCTGCTGTGGTCTTATTGTCAGAAATGTTCTCTTTAAAGTTGTTTATGTGTTTATTTGTGATAAATATGTGATGTTTACTGCTCATCACTGTGACGTTAATGTCCAGAACTTTCTGCGACGTGTGGATGATCTACAACGGAATTTATAATTATGCATTAATTACACTGCAATTATTCTGCATTACATTTTTAATCTTTACTAAAGGTGCATGTGTGTGCGTGAGCAAATGAAGTGGTTGAGGTTAGAGTGCAGTGGTGTGTAGGTTACAATGTGGTGGTGAAATGTACTGAACCTTGTTTGTGCGCCTCTGTGTAGTGAGTGTTTTACCATTAGGGGTCGCTGTAGGAGTTTATCTGCTTAGGTAAAAGTCGCCGACCCTGTTTTACCTGTTTAACATATCTTTCTCCCAAACGCACACCACTACACACATAGGCGTTACACCACTGTTTAACCAGTATTTATAAATGTCCATCATTTGTTAACTTATTTCTCTCTGTGTGTGTGTGTATATGTGTGTGTGTGTGTGTTTGCAGTGCAATCAACCAAAGTATTTAAGGCATATTTATTCAACTTTATTGCTATGATGCCATTTGTAAGTGCGTCATTTATTAATGGACTACTACTCATTCATTAATGAGTGTCTTTCATGACCTTTATCCAGTATATAATCAATAACTAATAAAATACCTCTTCCTCCCTCTCTCTCTCTCTCTCTCTCTCTCTCTCTCTCTCTCTCTCTCTCTCTCTCTCTCTCTCTGTCTCTCCCTCTATCTATCTATCTATCTCGGATCTCGTTAGTGAATAATTTTCTGAAGTTTGGTCTGAATGAAGCTTTGTTTCAGAGTGAGACTCACCGCACACATACTACCTCAGGTACAGAACTACACTCATATATATATATATATATATATATATATATATATATATATACACACACACACACATACACACAAACACACCCCAGTACGGGTTTTCAGGAGGAACTACATTTTTTCTGCAGATATTTGACCTTCTATAAACTGTGCAACCTGGACAATTGCATCACCAACCCTGACCAGTTGCTGACTCAGGACCTGGAGAAGTTCTGTACGAGTGTTGTGGACCTTTACTCCAACATAAGCAAGGTAACACTCACTCAATCACTTACTCAGTCATTCACAGACTTGAACAGTGAAGAGGACCTCTGTGTGGGTGTGTGGGTGTGTTTCGGCAGCCACTGCTGGACATCACCATCTACATCTTCAAACAGACCTTGGTTATCAGAGCCACAGTGAGTCTCAAACCGTTTTATATTTCATTTATTTTATAATATAATGTTTATAACTGTTTATAGCACTTTGAGGCTCTGCTCGTTTCTGAGGACCCCTGGGTCCAGGGGGGCCACACAGACACAGAGATGGTGTACAACAGAACACCTGATCCATTACACACAAACACACACACACACACACATGCTCAGTTACCTACTGCTGTGGGGGTTACTGGGGGAATTCTGAGGGCTGTATAATTTGGTTGCAGTTTAGCAGTTTGAGCAAGAATTGATTGCATCATGACGAGTTAATTACATAAATTCTGCGCACTGAGCCGCTCTGAAAATACATTTGTAGTGGATATGATGAATGTGTATTAATTTCTAATTCAAAATTGTGACTTTCTGAAGATGTGATTTGATATACCCAAACTTTAGCTCGTTTCAGAGACATCTCTAACCAAGATCGTAAGGTGAGATAAACCTCCAGAGCAGGCCCATAAAACCCCCTCCAAAGACCCTTTTTATGACTTAAGGACCCCCAGGGTCAAGAAAAGAATGCAGAGAGACACAGAGACTCAATCTTGATTGAAACTCACAATGCCCTCTTACACCTTTAAAGACTGTTTACTCTAAAAAGACTCAAACATCCCAAAGTTCTTACATGGAAACAAGTTGTATATGGGCGCAACTGTTTGAAATTAATCCCGTTTTGACGATCAAAATAGGTGGAATTAATTTACATGTGTTTAAAGTCATTTTTGTTTATATGAATTTATGTAGAACCAAGGTAGTCACATACTATGTGTTTCTGGGCAGAGGAGCTAGAGTGCAATGACATCATGCACTCTAGCCATCCCGCATTCAAGTGAATGGAGGGATAGTGAAGGAGGGATTAAATGGGACGGATGAGTGTGAGAGGTCCGATATTTGATGTGATGGGTCTTGGTGTACCTGGGTCCGACCGTTTGTCAATTTTGAAGCTACAGCCACGAAATTTCAGAGTTACAGCAGGTTGAAATTTTGGCCAATGCATTCCTATGGGAAAAATTCCGAAATCCGTAAGTTGGATCACTCCAAAAAGCACAAGCAACCCGAGCTGGCATAGGATCTATGACCATGTGAAGTTTTGTGGCTGTAGCATGAAAACACTAGGAGGAAATAGCATTTTATATTTTGTGAATAGAAAAATAATATGAAAAGGGAATAATAACAAACCAAATTAATTTAACCATAAAAATTTACTTTTATGGTTAACTCAATCTGTTAATTTCTGGTTAACTCAAATTACAACAGTACTCCCTTTGGAAAAACAGACATATAGCTTGCATCATTGGACCATGTATACTGGCAAAAAAAAATGTTAGTTACATGGTCCTGGAGGTTCACTAAAATTTACTGGTTGTAATGCAACAGTAAAACTAAAAAAAAAATAAAGTTCTTAATCCTCTAAAACAGCTGGAAACCAAAATAGCATTTCTTCTAGAAACACACCTTTAATGATATTCATCAGCAAAAACTGTGCAAGAGGTGGGTGTTATGGCAATTAGTCTAGTCACCAGAAAGGAAGACAGATTCTTCTCAGATCCGAGGAGAAAACAGAGGAATAAAGACACAGAGTCAAGCATTCACTCCAATTTCAATTTATTTGGACAATCACACGTTTATATATGCCTTTTGTCACAAACACTTGTCTTGTTATCTCTGATTACTTCCCCAAGTCTTAGACATTCTCAGTATGATTTTGCTAGCTAATTCTTCCTTCTCCTTATGTTGCCCTCTTATGTATATTTGACATTTGGATAAAGCTTCTAACTTATTTGGATTAATCTAGCTTAAGCAGAACCTGCAAAACACTTCTCCTTTCTCAAAGTTACACTCAAGGTCAAGCACAGCACATTCTGTTGGGTCATTACATATCATCTACTGTCTTAGAACATCATACATGGATTACAGAGTTAATTTGCATTTTTCCATCATATTCCCCCCTTTTCATGATTAATATGATTTAGTTATGATTGATCACATGGAATGAATCACACTTAATCATAATAAATATATCAAAGAGTATTAAAATAAATGCAAAATATAACATCAACCACAGACCAGCTATGCTCTTGGCCTGTGCATCATAACTAATGCATGTAAAAATGTATCACTGCAATCGATTACATCTCAACATCATAAGGCACCTCCACATCCGAAAGACTCTCAATGGAAACATAAATGAGTTGAAGCATTTCAAAGGGCAGTTCATCCAGGGCTGGATGGAGATTCATATAGTCGGTGCTGGGACAAAGCTTCTATGTGGATTAGTTTTGGTGATGTTGTAAACAAAAGAACCACCTGCTCTTTCTATTCTGTTCACATTTTAAAGAAAAGGTCTCAGTCCACTAACTCAGAGGTCTTTCATATCCTGTCCACTTTAGCATTTTGGAGATATGAAGTTTTGCTGCACACAGGTTTTCCTCTCAGACCAGGCCCCATTCCTGGAGGACCAAAATCTCAACACAAATATAACCTTACACAGCCTTAAACATGAAACCACAGCCTTAAACATGACCACACAAAATGTGTCAGTGATAAAACGTTTAAACAGGAACAGCTAATATATTATGCATAAATGATCTGCCGTCCAATATGCTACTTTTTACTTGTAGCTGAACTTTACATGCTGTTTTTGCACAAACTGTACACGTTTGTTGTGGTTATTGTTGTTTTTGTTTGTTGGTCTTTGATGGTCTATACAGATCAGTGTGGTCAATGACATCAGGTCAAGCAAAAATAAGAAATTAATGTGTCACGCCCTAGTCCTGTCATGCCTGTTTTCACCGCCATGTGCTCTCTCTGCACATGGCTCTGTCTGTTGTTGTCCTTGTCTCCGCCCATGTCCTGCCTTTGTTCCACCTCCTTGTCCGCTGTCCTCATTATCTGTCTCAGGTGTGTCTCATTTGCATGTGTATTTAAGTCCCCTTCTCTCACTCCCTCTTGTCGGACATTTCACCTTTGTTTTGTCAGGTTCCCAGTCAAGTCATGTTTTTTTGTGTCGTTCTCGTTTGATTCCAGTTCCCAGTCTCGTTGTTTTGCTTCCTTTGTCTCGACGCTCAGTCTATTCAATCTGTCCCTCTATTCGGTTTGTTCTGTCTGTTTTCTTCCTTGTGCCTCTCTAGCTTGTTTCTCTGGTCTGTTAGTGTTTCCTTTCCTGTGCTTTGTGTACTTTTGTGGTTTCTGTCTGTAGTATATTAGTTCTCTGTCTGTCTAGTTCCCTCTGTTTAGGTTTAGTCAGTAGCTGTCTCTTTAGTCTAGGTCTCTGTTTGATTCTTTCTGTCCAAGTCTGCCTGTCTTTGTTTTGTTAACCTTAGATTAAATAAAGTATTCTGTGTTTTAGCGAGTGCGTCCGCTTCCGTCAGTCTGCTCTGTGATTCCTGACAGAATGTCTGACCACAATAAGGACGCAGCTAACACAAACAAACCTTTTGCGAGGTGTGCTATTCACTGGACGCCGTTCCATACTGGTCCCAAAGATCCTGTGGGGGAGGTTTTAAAAGCGGCTTCGGAATGGAGTAGCCGGCTCCAGCTCATGCCCGGCGCGGTTCCTTATCCCCTACCAGAGGAGTCGACTCTTGAATCGAGTGATTACTCCAACGTGAATCGTAGGAACCAGCGAAAGAAGCGGGCTGGAGTCTCCCCCTCGCTGATGGATTACCCCCTCAGGTCCGGGGAAATTTTTTGGGGGGGGGATAAGGGTGGGGGCTGTTAGCCTCCGACTTCTGGACAAGGGAAGTGAGGCTAACAGGGGCGCACCTCTGGGGGATCCAGGGTTAAAGAGATCCCTCAAGAGTGCACCCATCAGACCCCCTAAACCCTTAACAGTTCGAGTACTGGATGTCGTCGCAGGGCCCCCTGCCTCCATTTTGCAAGCCTTTATGCATTTCTGGATGTCTGTCAAAGGCGACGCCACCTGGCCGCTCCTGTCCCCGTGAAGGCGGCCACCCAGGCTGCTCCTGTCCCTGTGAAGGCGGTCATCCAGGCCGTTCCTGTTCCCGTGAAAGCGGCGAATCCAGCCACTCCTGTCTCCATGAAGGTGGCGAACCCAGCTGCTCCTGTCTCCATGAAGGCGGCACCCACCGCTCCTGTCCCAGTGAAGGCGGCCACCCAGGCCGCTCCTGTCTATGTGAAGGCGGCAAACCCTGCCGCTCCTGTCTCCGTGGATGCGGCACCTGCTGCTCCTGTCTCCGTGAATGCAGTACTCGCCGCTCCTGTCTCCGTGAACGCGGTACCCGCCGCTCCTGTCTCCGTGAATGCGGCTTCCGCTCCTATATCTGTGAAGGCGGCTTCCACAGCTGCTCCTGTCTCCGTAAAGGCGGCCACCCAGGCCACTCCTGTCTCCGTGAAGGCGGCCACCCAGGCCGCTCCTGTCTTCATGAAGGCGGCTTCCACAGCCGCTCCTGTCTCCGTGAAGGCGGCCACCCAGGCCGCTCCTGTCACGGTGAACGCGGCGCCCGCCGCTCCTGTCACGGTGAACGCGGCGCCCGCCGCTCCTGTCACGGTGAACGCGGCGCCCGCCGCTCCTGTCTCCAAGAAGGCGGCCACACCGGCCGCTCGTGCTCCTGAAAATGCGGCTTCATCAGCCGCTCCTGACTCCGTGAAGGCGGCTTCATCCCGCTCCTGGCGGCATTCCCTGCCACGTCTGTTCCTATGAAGGCGGCGTCCCCCACCTCTTCTGCTCCAGTGACTGTGGCCATGGCCGTTTCTGCTCCAGTGACTGTGGCCCCGGCCGCCTCTGCACCCGTGACTGTGGCCCCGGCCGCTCCTGATCTTGTCCGTAGGTCGGCCCCAAGGACTTCATGGCTGATCCCCAGAACTGTGCCCAGGCTGGTTCCTCAGACATTTGACAGTCCTGGGCATCCCTCAGTTGTTTTTGTTCCTATGTCTGTGTTCATGTCAGTCCCTGTTCCCCTGCCAAGTCCTGTCCAGTCCCCTGTTAATCCAGTCCAGTCCCCATTTCAACCCTCTGTCCTGTCTCAAACCTCAGTTATGTCTCCACTCCTGTCCCCTGTCCTGTCACCTGCCCCTGTCCAGTCTTCTGTCTCTAAACCTGTTCAGTCCCCAGTCTTGTCACAGTTCCTGTCTAATATACAACCCCAGTCTCCTGTCAAGTCTTGTGTTTCCGGTCCCGTCCTGTCTAGTCCATTCCAGTCTCTAGTCCTGTCTCCTATATCCGGTCTTGTTTTCCGTGCCCTGTCCTGTGCCAGCTCCTGGGGGGTTTAAGTGTACGCACCCCGGGAGTTGCGCGTCCAGGGGGGGCATCTGTCACGCCCTTGTCCTGTCATGCCTGTTTTCACCGCCATGAGCTCTCTCTGCACATGACTCTGTCTGTTGTTGTCCTTGTCTCCGCCCATGTCCCGCCTTTGTCCGCTGTCCTCATTATCTGTCTCAGGTGTGTCTCGTTTGCATGTGTATTTAAGTCCCCTTCTCTCACTCCCTCTTGTCAGACATTTCACCTTTGTTTGATCAGGTTCCCAGTCAATTCATGTCATTTTGTGTCGTTCTCGTTCTCATTTAATTCCAGTTCCTAGTCTCGTTGTTTTGCTTCCTTTGTCTCGTTGCTCAGTCTAGTCAATCTGTCCCTCTATTCGGTTTGTTCTGTCTGTTTTCTTCCTTGTGCCTCTCTAGTTTGTTTCTCTTGTCTGTTAGTGTTTCCTTTCCTGTGCTTTGTGTACTTTTGTGGTTTCTGTCTGTAGTATATTAGTTCTCTGTCTGTCTAGTTCCCTCTGTTTAGGTTTAGTCAGTAGCTGTCTCTTTAGTCTAGGTCTCTGTTTGATTCTTTCTTAGCGAGTGCGTCCGCTTCCGTCAGTCCGCGTCCTTCAGTCCGCTTCCGTCAGTCCGCTCCGTGATTCCTGACATAATGATTCAGATTAAAATATATGACCCTCAAGTTTATGTTAGTGGCACATTAGATTTCTGCTGGATTGATGGAAAGTCAAGAAAAAAATTAACAATAGCCTGTATTAAAAAATTGAATGTTTTTGTTACATATTAACCCATTAACTCCTGCCTCTGCATTGTAATTAGCTGAGGGACATTGTAAGAGTGCGAATATTGCACGGTAATGTCACTCTTGACAAAAGCTCTTCTAGTATTACTCCACCACATACACACATAACCAACAGTGACACCAGTACTTATAGGACAGCAAGGGGCACCTGACAGAATGGAAATAATCTACCTACAGTCATACAGTCATACACAGTCTATCTACAGTCATACACTCGAGGTTCATGCTGTAATCCATTCATCTGCACTGCTGACCCTCACGGACACACTGAACCTCTCTGTCTAAAGCTCACCCAGAGGATTCTGTAAGACTTGTTCTTGTTAGAAATCATTGAGAAGTTATGATGTAAATGCAGATTTACCAAACTGATTTTGTATTTAAAATATACATCATTTAGGGGAAGTTAGTGCTTGGTCTCTTTCTTTGGAGAGTCTGGTAGCCTCTGTTATTGGTTCTTCAGTAAATGCACTGGTACCGGATTGAACCAGGAACACTCACAGAACATATGAAATAATAAATAGATATTTGTCTGATTAAAGCGACATTAAAAGCTTGTGTCAGTGTTGAAACAAGTGTTCTACAGAAAAAAAAAAAAAAAAAAAAACATTCAGGGGAAACAAGACCTCATGCAGGGTATTCTGTGGAATTTGGTGGATTTGTTCTTTAATGAGACAAACTCTGTAGTGCTGTAGACCGAACAAACTAGAGTTTAATACTCCTCTCAAATAACACCAACAACATGGTTTAGAGGAGAATTGGTTATAATTTCTGCGCATTAATTTATCAGTCATTGATTCTAATCTTTAAGCTTTATTTGAAGAAAATGGTCTAATGTTTAATTAACAGTTTTTCTGATTGAGTTTCATAAATTTATTAGGCAATTTCACCTTACATCTTCATGATTGGATGTTTTTTTTTAATCATTTTTAAGGATTTATAAGCCAGGTATCTTTATTCTTTTGTGTCTCAGATGAGTTTATTCTGCTTTGATCTTTAAATTTACCACAGACTAAAGGTTAATGTTGGAAATGATGTGGTGTCCAGCGTCGTCATTCAGAACTCCTGACTAGGTGAAGCAGTGCTCTTTTAAAGGTCAGATACAGTCAGTTTTCCAGAAGCTGATCTTTGATGGTCAGTTGGTCAGTTGAACAGACCCTAAAGCTACAGTCAGAGACCAGGTATACGTCCAAAAACATTTGATATTGATGACTCTTAAAAGTGTGTTTCACAGGATTTGCTGGTCTTCCTGATCTACCACCCTCAGACCTTGAGGAGCTTTTGAAACCCTGAAACTCTGAAGCTTGAAAGACAGGGAAAACCAGTCGAGGGGAAACTCCAACCTGAAGGTCTTGCCCTTAAAGCCCCTGGGAACCCATTTTGAAATTTTGTGTTTTTGTGTATAATTCTAAACTTGGGTGTTATGTGAAAAGTGATTCCTCCACGTTTAATCACAATTAATGAATTAATGAATCACAATTAATTCAATTGTTTGTAGGTCACCTTCTCTGACTTCTGCCTTTTCTGATCTTTTTGCCTTCCTCTGATTTTCCTGGCCTCCTGACTGAATGGCTTCTAGTTGGTGTGCTTAGACTTTTTTGAGTCATGCAGTTCCGCCCACTTGAGAGGGGACTATTCTCTGATTAGCTATTGAGCATAGAGCCATGCAACCGCCATGTGGTTTGAGCATGCAGTTCTACATTAATTAACTTTAACTACTTTTGCTTAGGATGACAGTAGTGGATAAACCTTTTTTATATTTTACTGTTGATTTCTTTCCTGAATTAATAAACTGAGTATGATAATCTGGGCATAAAATTACTCTAGTCATTAGATATTAATTGGTATTCTTTTAGATTGAGGAAGGAATTAATCTCCTTATTACAGAAATTCATATAAAATCATGCAAACAGGGTTACACACATTTAGAGAATAATATAGAATCACACATCATTTTGGATAATATAATAAATTTGATAATGGATAAACTGGATAGGGGAAATGCATAAATATGTCTATGATACCTTTCCTTTTAGGGAAAGACAGATAGATAGAGACCATTTGTGTGTGTGTAGGGGTTCCCTGATAAAATTATTTAAATAATCCATAATCTTTAAGGTGATCAGCATACGTATCCACTACAAAAGGCACCAAACTCTCCCTAGAGAACAAGGCAAGTCTTATTTCAGGTAAACTGATCAGTGAGTATAGCTGTAGTGTTTCATTCAGTGTGTTCAAGTTAAAGTTCAAGTCATTTCAGCAGTATACAGTGTTTACAGTACACAGTGAAACGAAATAGCGTTCCTCCAGGACCAAGGTGCTACTTAAAACAATGTGTCTGTGTGTGTGTGTGTGTGTGTGTGCGCGCTTCTTCAGTCCAGTCTCAGTCTCTAGGTGTTCAGGAGTCTGATAGCATGTGGGAAGAAGCTGTTACGGAGTCTGGATGTCATGGCTCGAATACTTCGATACCTTTTTCCAGACGGCAGTAGGTTGAAACGTGTGTGAAGGGTGTGTGTGATCTCCCACAATGCTGAATGCTTTGCGCGTGCAGCACAGTGGTGTAAATGTCTGTAATGGAGGGAAGAGACACAACGATAATCTTCTCAGCTGTCCTCACAATCCGCTGGAGGGACTTGCGATCTGCCACAGTGCAGTTCCCAAATAAGACAGTGATGCAGCTGGTCATGATGCTCTCAATGACTCCTCTGTAGAAAGTGGTGAGGATTGGAGGTGGGAGATGAATCTTCCTCAGCCTTCGCAGGAAGTAGAGTCACTGCTGGGCTTTCTTTCTGATGTTACTGGTGTTAGTGAACCAGGTGAGATCATCCGCTAGGTGAACACCAAGGAATTTAGTGTCCTTGACAATCTCCACAGCAGAGTTGTCAATGTTCAGCGGCGAGTGCTCACCCCTTGTTTTTCTTAAGTCAACAACCATCTCCTTGGATTTGTCCACGTCCACGAGACAGGTTGTTGACACCAGTCAGTTAGCCACTGCACCTCGTCTCTGTATGCTGACTCATCGTTCTTACAGATGAGACCCACCACAGTCATGTCATCAGCGAACTTGATGACAATAGTCATTGAGGCAGGACACAGATTATCTCCCCAGGATTATTTACTACAGAGGCACAAGATCAGATCCACAGAGCTGATCCACCTGCAAAGTTTCTTGTGTAAGTTCCTAAATCAACCAAAAGCAGTAGCTAAGTACCTGCAATACCATGACTACTGCTGGTTGTTTTGCCTGCTCAGAGTGTGGCATGTTTAGTTTAACCCCCTTTTCCACCTCTAGCGATAATGATAGGGGCTGTGTTTGTGCTAAGTGCCAGTTAGTTAGCTCTCTGGTGGCTAAGGTGGACTAGTTAGAAGTGCGCATATGGGGCTTATTATTATTATTATTAAGGGATAAACAGCGAGATTCGTTGCTAGCAACTCCGGGTGCCTGAGGGAGAGTCAGCACACCCTCGGCTCTGGCGGTAGAGCCCTCACAGCAGGGTGAATGGGTGACGTCTCTGCTACATAGCCAGAGAGCTAAGACTAATGCTAACACTGAGGCCAAAGCTAGCCCACTGGAACACCATGCTCTTCCGATTCATGTGTTAAACGTGTTTTCCCCGCTCAGTGAGGAGCCTGTTAAAACTGCTATGGTTATAGGAGACTATCGTTCGACACGTGAAATTAGCTACTCGTTTAGAGGTGCCAGCAGTAACAGGTAGCTGTTTACCGGGAGCCAGAGCACCAGACATTAGTGCCAACCATAGACTGTTAGCTAATAGGAAATATTCAAGGATAATCATTCATGTAGGGGCCAATTATATTTGTCTGCAGCAGTCTGAGGTAACTAAGGGTAATAAAATTTGGATTACTCAATATAAGATTACTAATTATTAGTCAGAAACAATGCAACCCTTTCACTTCTTTTGAGGTTCTTTCCACCATCATTACAAATCCGGTCACAGAAAAGAACACATTTTTATAATTATCAACCATAGTTCCCACTCCATCAGAACCAATGGAGCTAGATGTACAAATGGACTACTTAGAAAATACAATCTACTTTAGAAAATGTGGCACCACTTAAAAGAAAAAGTATGAGACAAAAAAAAGCTCGCCCCATGGTACAATGTACCCGTACCTCAAAAAGAAAACCTGTACCTTAAAACAAACACTATGGAAACTAGAGCGGAAATGGCGATAAACCAAGCTGGAAGTGTTCCACTCTGCCTGGAAGGACAGCCTTTTAGAGTATAGAAATGCCCTCTAAAACTCGTTCAGCATATTTGGCCTTGCTGATCTACAATAATAAATATAATCCTGAAGTAGTGTTTAGCAAAAATATTTGCCAACAAACTCATCCCTTAGTCTGGGCCATGTACCCAAAGCTTTTAAGCTAGCAGTTCCTTAAAGGTACATTGCATTCTCTTCTCCAGAGGGAGAGATACATGTTTGTAATATTTCATTATAGAAATGTCATATAAAAAAACATTCAAGTCTGTTCTCAGAAAAACATTCTGAAAAACATCCTGAAGATAAAACAGGGTGTATGAAATCAACACACTTTAAAATCTACAATTATAGTTTAATTATATTCCCTAATTAAATGTACAAATATATACAACTGAGGGTACCACCACAGTGACAACTGTAGTGGAAATGATTACGCACACGTTGCGGTGGCATAAACACTACATAGCGGAGTCAATGATAATTAATTATCATTTGATTAATAATTAATTATTTATTATATTTTATTTATTTATAGTGTCTTTACCGGTCCAATTTTAGCTTGGACAAGTAGGTCATCATGTTAGATAACTTTACATATTATATAGCAGAATTAGCTAGAATTAATTATTATTAATGAATTATGCTCATTGACCCGCTGTAGGTTCTTGGCTCTGATATTCTGATATGAATCTGAGCTAGAAGTAATAATTGTGTTAAAAAAAAAGTGCACACACAAATAACCAAGGATTGGTTTTACCACACAACTGGTTTATTAATTGTAATATAAAATAATGAATATTGATTATACATTCATATAATGAAATGGATTACAGCGATACATGAGGGAACAGGGAGATTTATATATGAGGAAATTTCTCTGTGATAATTACCCTAGATTCTAGAAAGGCTATTGTTTATCCCAGCAAGTATTCAGCACCAACCTCCTGAGCAATGAAAGAAATGAAAACATGTGACCTTATGTATCCCGGGAGATGAACTAGGAGAATGTCACTGACGTGTGGTGCTTTCAGGCACGGCGTCCTGGAGAACTGCAGACGTGGGCCTTGTAGGCTGCAGCCGCGGGCTTTCCTTTTCTCCCCCTTTCCAGACACGGCAACCCCACCGTTGGAGCTGGTGGCGTTCTGAAGTTCTCTGTCATCGCTGATCTGCCGCCTTGTGAGAGACACATATGCAGGTCTCTCCTGGGCCTCATCTCAGAAGGTCATTCTGAGGGTGCGTGTGGCCATCTTCGTCGCTGGTCCGGAACCTTTTGTTATCACTGTGAAAATCAGAGGTCTCCTTCATGCTCTGAGTGGCATTGAATGTTGCTGGAGTTAAACTATAGCTTTTCTTAAACTATAGTTTTCTACATGAGATAAAATTAAAATAGAACTTCTGTTCTATCTGGACCACGCTTGAGGGGCCCAAGACTATTTAAGAAAGCCATGAGAGTCTGATGCCTGCAGAGGTGCCTACAGAGTAATTTCAAAACCATTTTCCTCTTTTCCTTGAAAAAGGCTAAAGGAGAAAAAGTGTGAAGTGAAGCGAAGGTGTGTGAAGAGGGCGGAAAAGTGTGGGAAAAAGCCTTTCTCATTTGGGGCCACTGGCTTTTTACCAGAGCTTAGAAAACCTGCCTTGAAGACCTGATTGGAGCCTCTCTTGCTCCAATGCTCCAATTGCTGAAATTGTTTTATTCCTAATTCTCTGTGTGAAACAGCAGACTTATGTGTGTGCGTGTGTTTCAAATAACAGCATATCGACACCTTCCCTTCAATCAACTCCTTTTGTCTCCAAACCAGAGAGGAGACAACCCAGACCAACTGAATAGAGGTGGTGCAAAGAGCACGTCTAGAAAGGCGTTAGAAATGCAAAAGGGAATAAAACAAATGGTAGATACTGAGAACAGGATACATTGAAATTTGATTGAAATGTAAAAAAGTGAGAAGATGGTAACTTCAAAGGGCACCATGGTAATGAGGGTGAGGGAATTACAGGTATAAAATACTCTGCTTCTACTCTGAGAAACTGTCAGACAGAGAGGAAACAGTTCTACGCGTAGCATTCTCTCTCCATTAAATTGTTGTTTTACTTGATGCCGAATCAGAGACTCAGCTTTCTTATTCTGTCATAATTTTACACCACAAAAAGGGTCCCTGGAGATTGGTTTTTATGACTCTGCTCTGTATTATCTCAAATTCCATCTACTGGTGCAAGGAGGGGATGTCTCTGAGAGCCAGCTAAAATCTGGGTATTAGAATGAAATCTCAGAAAGTCAAATTTTTTATTAGAAATTAATACACATTCATCATATCATACTACACAACATCTGACAATGCAATATCAGTAAGTGTGCTTTTCATACAACTTTGAAACAATGTAAACATACAGCAGTTGCAATGTATACAAATAGTACATATAATTAATAAATAGAAAATGCATTTGTAACTGGCATTGAAATTTGAATTGGGCAGTGTCATGATTTCCTAAATCCAATTAACATTCAAATGCTGTTTTTCAAAGAAACAAATCAAATCAAATCAAATTTATTTGAATAGCGCCTTTTACAACTGACATTGTCACAAAGCAGCTTCACAGTTTCAAAACAGAACATTTAAATCAAAGCCCAATGCAAGCAAGCCGAAGGCAACAGTGGCAAGGAAAAACTCCCTTGAGGCTGGAGGAAGAAACCTTGGGAGGAACGAAGACTCACAAAGGGGACCCATCCTCCTCTGATCAAACTATAGATTGAATTTTAAATGATCACCAATGAAGTGTCATTATGCTACATAATAATAATAATAATAATAAGGTGAGCAGCTGGTCTGGTCTGGTCTGGTCTGCAGGAGAATCCAGCAAACAATCTTCCATCAGTGGGCCACCATTCTCTCAGAAAACAGTAAAACAATAAAGGGAAGCAGTTAGTTTAGTTGAGTACAGCAGAGAATAAGAGCATGTGAATATTTTCTTTAGTGTAGTTACGGATCTGACTGTAACAGACTGGGAGTAGGGAAACCAGAAGGAGCTCAGGCAAAGACATCCTTTCGTTCCAAGCAAGAGAAATTGTGAGCACATCATCCAGGTTTACCCTGATTCTCCATGTCCATGAGTTCCTGAAATGACAACCTTAAACTAGACAGAAGTTAGTTGCCAAAGGCTAAACTGAACAAGTGTGTTTCGAGCCTAGACTTAAACATAGTGACTGTGTCTGCGTCCTGAACACTAGCTGGAAGATTGTTCCAGAGCTGAGGGGCTTTGTAGGAGAAGGCTTTCCCCCCCGCTGAAGTCTTATGAATTCTGGGTACTAGTAAGAGGCCGGCGCCCTGAGATCTGAGTAATCTTGGTGGTTCATAGTGTGTAATGAGGTCTTGCAAGTATTCAGGGGCAAGACCATGTAAGGATTTATACGTGAGTAAAAGAATTTTGTAATCAATACGGAATTTAACTGGAAGCCAGTGAAGGGCCGATAATACTGGGCTGATATGACCAAATTTTCTAGTTTTAGTGAGGACCCTGGCTGCAGCATTTTTAATTAACTGGAGTTTACTCAAGTTTCTGCTGGAGCATCCTGATAAAAGTGCATTGCAATAATCTAATCTTGATGTAATAAAAGCGTGAACTAATTTTTCCGCATCTGGGAGGGATAATGAATTTCTTAACTTAGCGAGGTTCCGAAGCTGTTCTTGTAATGTTACCTATATGCTGATCAAATGATAGATCTGAATCAATTATAACACCCAGATTTTTAGCTGATGACCTAGGGAGAACAGGGAAGTCAAAATTATGTATTAAGTCTGATACCTTATTTATAGCAGGTTTTGGACCTAGAAGGAGAACCTCGGTTTTGTCGCTGTTTAGCAGAAGGAAATTGTATGACATCCAATGCTTCACTTCTTTAACACAGTCCTCCATTTTCTTTAGTGTATGTTTGTCATCTGGTTTGGCTGATATGTATAACTGTGTGTCATCTGCATAACTGTGGAAGGTAATGCCATGCCTGCTAATAACTCTGCCCAGTGGCAGCATGTATAATATGAATAGTAAAGGTCCTAAAATGGAGCCTTGGGGAACTCCAAATGTTATTTTTGTATGAGTAGAAGAAACATTATTTACGTTTATAAACTGATAGCGATCTGTGAGGTAAGACTTAAACCATGATAGGGGTGTTCCTGTTATTCCAACCATGTTTTTTAATCTTTCTAGCAGAATAGTATGATCAATTGTATCGAAAGCTGCACTGAGGTCTAGTAGAACTAGCATGGCTACGCAGCCTCGATCAGAGGCGAGAAGAAGGTCGTTTGTTATCTTAACTTAAGCTGTTTCGGTGCTATGGTGTGGCCTAAAACCAGATTGAAATTTTTCATATATGTTATTCTTATGCAAGTATGACCTAAGTTGTTGGGCCACAACTTTTTCTAAGATCTTAGATATGAAGGGAAGGTCTGTAATTGGATAGTACACTAGGATCAAGATTAGGTTTTTTGATCAGGGGTTTAATAACTGCTAGTTTAAATGCTTTGGTTATGTGACCTAGTCTAAGGGACGAATTTATGATTGTTAAAATGGGATTGATTATGACTGGTAATACTTCTTTAAATAGTTTTGTTGGTATTGCATCAAGTGTGCAGGTCGTACAATTTGACGAGTAGATGATTTTCTCCTCTAGTCCTCTAGTCTTTCTTCTAGGTTTTGTTCTATATCATCCACACCAGATGACAGACAGGCTGGGTTTAGTAATATGGTATTTATGGTTTGTCTAATATTTTCAATCTTATTGTTAAAAAAGTCCATAAAAGCATTGCTGGTGTGAATGGCTGGGATCTGTGGATCAGTAGCTGCCCGATTGTTTGTAAGTTTAGAGATTACATTAAAGAGTGCTCTAGGATTGTGTTTATTATTTTCAATCAGTGAGGACAGATGTGCTGAATGTGCATTGACGAGTGCCCTTCTATATTGGATAAGGCTGTCTTTCCAGGCACAGTGAAATACTTCCAATTTAGTCGACCGCCATTTCCGCTCTAATTTCCTTACGGTTTGTTTTAGGGTGAGTGTTTCTTCATTATACCAGGGAGCGAGTTTTTTCTGTTGTAGCTTTTTACGCTTAAGCGGTGCTACACTATCTAAAGTTGATCGAAGAGTGTTATCTAAGTAGTCCGTTAGTCTGTCCAGCTCCAGTGGGTCTGCTGGACTACTGACTGAGGTCAATAAATCAGTGATGTTTTCAGTAAATTTAGGGGCTGTAGATGGGGTTAGTGAGCGCTTTAGATAATAATGTCGGCATGTACATTTTTTAATATCTAAACTCAGTTCATATGAAATTAGGTAGTGGTCTGAGACCGTGGAAGACTGAGGGAGAATTTTTAGGTTTTTTATGTTCGTGCACAGGATCAAAACCAAGTCTAGTGTGTGATTACAATAATGAGTAGGACCTGATACATTTTGTGTGAAACCAACAGAATCTATGATTGATGTGAACGCCTTTTTTAGGGGATCATCACTTTTCTCAAAATGAATGTTAAAGTCTCCTACAATTATTAACTTATCACATGACACTGCTAAATTAGCAGCTAGTTCACCAAATTCTTTTATAAATTCTGAATAGGGCCCTGGTGGTCTATAAATGTTTAATACGGAGATAGTGTTCTTATTTGTGGCGGGGTTAATTATGTTAATGTACATAATTTCGAAGGAAGTACAGTTGTAACCATTTTTTTGGTTAATAATTAAATTATTTTTGTAAATTATACATAATCCACCCCCTTTGCCTGTCAGTCTGGGGCTGTGTACATATTTATAGCCTGTAGGAGTGGCTTGATTTAGTGCTAAATATTCATCATTTCTGACCCAAGTTCCAATAAGGCATAAAACATCAAGTTTCTGATCCATTATTATTTCATGTATAATGACTGCTTTAGAGTTAAGTGCTCTTATATTGAGTATGCCAAACTTTAGGTCTGTGGGGATGATACTACCCTCTGTTTCTGATGGTTTAATAGTGATTAGGTTATTGGGGCACGCTGTTTGATATTTTCTGGGATTAAGTTTGATTCGGGGGACAGACACAGTCTTGATACTGTAACAAATTTTTATATTTCTTAAAGCAAGCTTTGTAGATATACCCTTACTATGGGCAAACAAATGGCCATTATCTGTAAGTGTATCCTTAAAATCACTTACCTGTTCGCTGTGTAATCTACTTGCCTGGTTTGTGCTGGTGGGTGGGGTTAGTCAAGCCTGGCGAAGAACATCCTCGATGTTCCCAGAGAGAACTGCAGAACCTAGACAACTAGGGTGAAGCCCATCCCAGCGGTAGAGGGCAGGACGTTCCCGAAAACACTCCCAGTGGTCGACGTAGTCCATGCCAACAGTGCCACACCAAACCCGGAGCCAGGAGTGGAGTGCGAAGAGCCTGCTGTACGCCTCACATCCTCGTCTGTAGGTGGGTAGGGGGCCGGAGACGACGATCCTGGCGTCCATCTTCTTCCGAGCGGTATCCAGAAGCGAACGGTACAATTGGTTTTACACCCTAAGAACTGCCATTTACATTCAGACTTTTCTTTAGAAATATGCAATTTATGTACTACGCTAAGCCCATATAAAATAAATATTTCACCAGTAGATTTGGAAAAGTAAAAAAAAAAAGCTTTAAAAAAGCTTGAGTTTCCTCAAATGTGTGGAAGTACATATTTGACAGGACGTGCAGAGTATTGAAAGAACGCTCAAATGTAGTCACCTCAGTTGTACTCCTTGTTGAATTCCGGCTCTATAATTAAACATATAGAGATTATGTACATGTTCTGTTCTCTTCAATATATTTTCTTTAGATTTAAAGATATTTAACGAAAAACTGTAAACTGTTATGCATGCGAATTCATTAACTACAGAACTTCAAATGTAAAAGATTATCAGGTTATAGTACAAATGATTATCCTACAACTGATCTCATGTAAATAACTTAAATGAACCTCCTACCTACCTTCTCCCTGCCCACCTGCACTTTTCACTGCCCCACTAGTTTTCTTGCTGCAATCCATCTTTACATAATTACATAAAGAAAATTAATTAGTCCATGTTCAACGTTAATTTTGAAAAATTTAACTAAATTCACAGCTCCAAAAATATACTATTTCACATGCCTTTGTTTATTTTTTTCTCTCAATAAATAGGCTTCTATTGTTTTCAATATAACCTCCTTCAACCCATTAATCACCAGCCCAAAATCAGTGCTGCTCCCTAACAAAGGATTAGTGTATGTGGAATTATATACAAACCGGATTCCAAAAAAGTTGGAACACTAAACAAAGTGAATAAAAACTGAATGCAATGATGTTGAGATGGCAAATGTCAATAATTTATTCGTAATAGAACATAGATGACAGATCAAAATTTTAATCTGAGTAAATGTAACATTTTAAAGGAAAAATATGTTGATTCAAAATTTCACAGTGTCAACAAATCCCAAAATTTGGGACAAGTAGCAATAAGTGGCTGGAAAAAGGAAACAAACAAACAGCAGGAAGACCAATTAACACTAATTAGGTCAATTGACAACATGATTGGGTATAAAAAGAGCTTCTCAGAGTGTCAGTGTCTCTCTGAAGCCAAGATGGTAAGAGGATCACCAATTCCACCATTGTTGCGCAGAAAGATAGTGCAGCAATACCAGAATGGTGTTACCCAGCGTAAAATAGCAAAGGCTATTTAAGTTATCATCATCAACCATGCATAACATCATCAAAAGATTCAGAGAATCTGGAACAATTGCTGTGCGTAAGGGTCAAGGCCGTAAAACTCTACTGGATGCTCGTGATCTCCATGCCCTTAAACGTCACTGCACTTTAAACAGGAATGCCACTGTCAGAGAAATAACAGAATGGGCTCAGGAATACTTCCAGAAAGCATTGTCAGTGAACACAATCCACCGTGCCATCCGCCATTGCCAGCTAAAACTCTACAGTGCAAAGAGGAAGCAATTTCTAAGCAAGCTCCACAAGCTCAGACGTTTGCACTGGGCCAGGGGTCTTTTAAAATGGAGTGTGGCAAAATGGAAGACTGTTCTGTGATCAGATGAGTCACGATTTGAAGTTCTTTATGGAACACTGGGACGCCATGTCATCCGGACCAGAGAGGACAAGGATAACCCAAGTTGTTATCAACGCTCCGTTCAGAAGCCTGCATCACTGATGGTATGGGGTTGCATGAGTGCTTGTGGCATGGGCAGCTTGCACGTCTGGAAAGGCACCATTAATGCAGAGAACTATGCTCAGGTTCTAGAACAACATATGCTCCCATCTAGACGTCATCTCTTTCAGGGAAGACCCTGCATTTTTCAACAAGATAATGCCAGACCACAATCTGCAACAATCACAACGTCATGGCTACGTAGGAGAAGGATCCGGGTACTGAAATGGCCAGCCTGCAGTCCAGATCTTTCACCTATAGAGAACATTTGGCGCATCATAAAGAGGAAGAAGGCCCAAGACGATTGAACAGTTAGAGGCCTGTATTAGACATGAATGAGAGAGCATTCCTATTTCTAAACTTGAGAAACTGGTCTCCTCTGTCCCCAGACGTCTGTTGAGTGTTGTAAGAAGAAGGGGGATGCCACACAGTGGTAAAAAATGACCTTGTCCCAACTTTTTTGGGATTTGTTGACGCCATGAAACAACATATTTTTCCCTTAAAATGATACATTCTCTCAGTTTAAACTTTTGATTTGTGTTCTATTCTGAATAAAATATTAGATATTTATAATGTTTATAATTAGTGGATTAACATTTATGCATTTGTAAATTATTTTGGGACTAATCTCTCTCCATAGGTGTGTTTCAGGATGCTCCCGTGTCTGTGTCCCCTTCTGGTTCTCTCCTTTTAGTTAAAACTGTCATAATCAAATCTGCCAGAGTCCACACTTTGGAAATGTTCACATTCTCTGCTTTACATTCACCCAAACAGATCAAAACTAATTCAGAGTAAACGACCATACCAAAACAATAAAACAAAAAAACTTTTCAGAAGCAACTTCTCTGAGCCTTCCGCAGAACGCCCTTAAACCCTCTAACCTCCGGAAGTAGTCCTGACTGTGCAGTAAGGGGTGTGTTTCTCCGTCATTAATTCTGTAGATAAACATGTGCTCTGCAGTAAACTTATCTACTTCAGGATAATCTGGAGTAAACTACAGACACAAAACTCCCAAAGTATAACACTGTATTTTATTGTAAATATTTTACACAACGATCTGTACAAAATATTTATATCTAATAAAAAAGTTCATTTACAAATATAAATAAATAAATAAGGTGTATTTACAACTTAGTCAAACAAAACAAAAAACTATAAAGTCCTTTTTCAAATTAAATCAAAATAAAAGCCTACTAAAATATAAAAGCTCTGTATAAAACACCATCTTCACTCTGTGACTAACCTCAGAAATAACATCTGTTTTATTTAATCAGAAATAAACATTGATTCCTTCATCTTCTGTAAGTGCTCCATCCTGCTGAGGGTGCCAGTGGGTCAGGGGTCATATTTATATTTTATTTCTGTTGGAAACGGTGCAGTGTGTGTTTTGAGTTTAAACCTGGCTGATGTCCTCACTGTGTTTCATCTGATTTTCTTTATTCACTCGTTTGCAACAGGCGATGATCACAATGATCAGGATCAGAACCAGAGTCAAAACTCCCAGCAGCACTGAGCCCACCAGCTCCAATCTGTACTCTTTATATATAGAAAAACACAGAAACACACACTTAATAAGAAATTCACACAACAACACAGTTCATTTACATTTTCACTCAGTTACTGCTCTGATCAGAGGAAAAAGTTATTTTATCATCAGCACATACAACCACACTGAACCCCTGCAGGACATGAACCACAAACACCCACTCATACACACACACACACACACACACACTGTGCACTGGGGGCAGCAAGGAGGAGGCTCTGAGGCTCTCCTTTCTGTCTCCTTCATCAACATCCACAGCGGTGAGGCCCTTGAGCAAGACACCTAAACCTGGGGTTTAGGTGTCTTGCTCAAGGGCCTCACCGCTGTGGATGTTGATGAAGGAGACAGTGGTGTTCACTAACTCCACCCCCAGTTTTCCTGCCAGTCATGGGGATAAAACCTTCTAAACCCAAACACGCTTCTCTAAACATTAGACCATGACTGCTATTGTATCAGAGATGGTCAGTGGCAGTTTAAAGTGGACAGAGGAGATTAAACACCAACACTTAAACCCTCCCCCTGGCACCAGCCTCCTGACACAGTAAGGGACAACTGGAGTGTATTTTTATTAAAGAGATGGCATCCTGGTTTTTCTAACTCTCCAGGAACAGGAAAAAATCCCTGGACTCTTTCCACACAGCTGACCCTTTGACCCAGAGTGACCCCTGATCAGCTGATCTTCATTCCACAGCGGGTCAGACACAGCCGGAGCCCCACAGTCCCCCATTTCCTCTAATCAAAATGAATTAATTCTGATTATAGATTCCGACTAAGGTGATTATATGTACAGAGCACACAGTAAGACTTCGAGTTCAGTCATGTTTACTGCTGTTACCTTGTACAAGCTCGGTTCGTTTGCAGAATGTAGAAAAGTTTTCCAATTGGGTGTATTTAATCGCATACAGGTGTTTACATGGCTATTATTCTTCTGTTTAACAGATTTATACAGGATAACCACCTTGTTCAATCAGATCACTAATGTAATCAGAATGACCCCAATCAGTATTCCGATTGAGGTGTATACATGGATTCTATTCCGACTGAGCTATTAGTCCGATTATTAACAAATTATCAGACTGCATGTAAACGTGGCCAGTGTCACTTTACTAGTGTCTCTGCGAAAACTGACCGCTGATGGAGCTGCTGCCTTCTGCTGGTGAACACTTGTAAAGGCTCCACCTCCCCAGACGCTTGGTTCCTTTTCGTTTCGGGAGAAATGCAGCAACAGTAAAACAGTAACTCTCCCCTTCATCCAGTTCTGCCATCACCACCACATCTCCATCTACAACCACTTCCCTCTGTAACACACACACATATAACTGTAATGAGTATAAACACCAGTCTGCATGTGACTGAGTGAATGTGTCTGATGCTTGACGCTGTGTAGTGACAGGGTGATGTTTACTGACTGTCCCGGTGCTCCCCGCCTTCCTGTAGAGGATCTTGTATTTCAGGTCTGTGTTGAAGACATCTCTGATGGTCAGCTGTTTGTGGTCTGAGTACAGAGCAGTCAGCTGATCTTGGATGTACAGCACAACTGTTTTGTTCTCCATCAGCTTTATGCTGAATTCAGGTTTCCCGATTAGAGCTGAAATGACAGGAAGAGGAGGAACAGTCAGCGGCCACCTGCCTGTCTTCCTCAGTCAGAACCACAGCAGGAGTCTATATAACAGCTGTCTCAGCACTAAAATCTAGAGAAGAAACTACTGACTACTGCTTTAAAGACTGCAAACTTAGTAAGGTATTTGTGTGTAATCAATGTGAGTAAGCAACATGTTAACATTGAGCAAACAGAGTAAGCATTGAGTAATTGGTTGTAAACAGTAAGTAAACAGAGAGGACTGTGTGCTCACTATCGTTGTAAGGGCAGAACTTCTTGGACATTGAAAAGGGTGGCTCCACCAGGTCAGAACCGTGTTTCTGTGGCGAAAGTTCTGACAGAATGTCTGCAGTGTATGAAGCTCTGAAGTCACGCAGGTCTTTTGTGAGGTCACACTCTGTCTCCACGCTCTGGATACAGTGTACATTCGTCCGTCTGTCTCTACCCACCCTGTACACACACACAAACACACACACACACACACACACACACACATATATATTGAATATACACAATACATATAAATCACAAATACTCAAATTTGTGCAAATGTATAATGTTTGTATTGTGTGTATGTGTGTGTATGTATCATTATGTGGCATTGTGAATGATAAAGTGTGTGCAGATCACCTGGAGAACTCCACAGTGTAGGTGTGGTGGATGGGTTTGGGGGCCCAGGTTAAGATGGTTTTAAAGTTGTGTGAAATCCAGGTCACATTCTTAGCTTTGGGAAGGGGGTCTGTACCTAATGAGGCTGAAATAAAGAGAGGTATATACGCACAATTTATAAACATATAAACCACCTTATCAAATGACGAATTCCACTTTATATAGTCCAGCACAAATACTATTTAATGAATCTAAGTTTACAGATGAATGAATGATAAAATGAGCATTTCCAATTTCCACTGATAGTTCCACGTTTAAGGTGGAACTGAGAGTTCCAAAATATGCCAACTTCAGCTCTGTATATATTAATAATGTCCAAATATTTACTTTATATTGATTATTTACTGAGTTTGGAGCTGTTGATGCCTAAAGCGTTTTAAAACAAGGTTTAGAACAAATATTATTAAGAAATCAAGTTAAACAATACAGTGTCAATACGATTTTTCTTTTCCACCTTAAATGAATGTAGCCCTGAAACTTGGTGAGATGATTGTGAAACTTGTAAAAATTATAAAAATAAATTACCTAAATACTTATTAAATGTGCTGTAGAGAAGGAATTGTTTGATCCACCTTAAAATGATTCACCAGTTACCAATAGTTAAACAAATGATTGTTTTAAAAGTAGAATGGAAATAACTTGAAATGATAAATTAAGAATTCTAAAGAATTCTAAACAGCGGAGTGGTTCTATTCTGAGGTCCGGAATACACGTTAACTTATGCACTGTTTAAGGTGGAACGGAAAATTCCAAAAAGAAATTCTGAAAATGATAATATATCAGTGTTGGCTCTGTGATATACAGTCTGTATGTTGGTCTTTAACTGGATTTTAAGACATGAGTCTAAAAAATCATTTTAACCATAAATGCAAAACAAAAAACAAACAAAAAAAAAACACGTTGTAAACCCAGCCTACCCGAGGAGGCGCTGAAGAGGCCAAAGAGGACGATAAAGAGCGGGCGCATGTTGTCCGTGAGCCTGGTGAAGTATTTCCTAAGGAGCTTGCAGCTGGATTTAAGGTGGGTTGAACTGTGAGAGTATATGAGCGCTGTAGAAAATACGACTCACTCTGTCCTTCCTTCAGTTTCATCACTGGGGGAGTGGGATGACCAAATATGGTCCTCCGGTCTCAGCCCAGAACACACTTCAGTACTGCCCCACTCCCTGGGCCCCCATTAACCCTTTACATCCGCTAAACTATTTACAGACCAGGATTAAACTCTAACACACTTCTCTGTTCAGAACTTAACACATAGAATTATTCCCAAAATAGAGGTCCTCTAACAGGCACCCACTAAGAAAAAAAAAGAGGGGGGGGGGGGGTCACAGAACAAATGAATCATCTAACTGTGGTCTGACGGTTATGGCAATTCCCCTGCATGGAACCAGCTCTACTGGATTCCATTGGACTCTACTGGTCTCTACTGTAAAATACTTCTGGACTCTACTGATCTCTACAGGACTTCACTGGACTCCACTGAACCCTACTATTCTCTACAGGACCCTACTGGGCTCTACTGGATTCTACTGGTCTTTACTGGACTGCAATGGATTCTACTGATCTCTAATGGGACTCTACTGGTCTCTACAGTACTCTACTGGACTCTGCTGGTCTCTACTCGCTGTTTAGCCCCTGTTGCCTGGTTTTCCACTCCCACAGCTCCCGCCTGAAATGTATCTGGTGTCATCTCTAATGGAACAGCTACAGTGGCCCCTGAGTCACATCACAACAGCATTTACAAAGCAAACAAAAATTCAGACCACAACAGCATTAAGGAGAAATCAAATACCTTTCAAAAATGCTGCATTGAAAAGAGCTGTATAAACTCAGAACACAACAGCATTAAGGAGAACACAAATACATTTTAAAAATGCTGCTTAGGAGAATAGATCACACCGGAAATGCCCTAGCCACAAGGGGCACTGTATATGTTGACTTGTTATGATTGCACTATAAGTTTGTAGAAATTTGTATACCAGAAAGCTTACCGTGTCTCTAATAAGGCCCCGAGGGACGAACTTCTATCCACCGCTTCTCTCCTTCTTTGACTTAAGCACGTTCCGGTGTGAGCTATCCTCACTGTGGTTAAGCAGTCGCCCTTTGAGAAAACACAATTAAACTAGTCACACATCACATTTAAGTGCGCTAATACCGGTGACTGAACGGTAATACTCAAAGCGAGTGAAAATCAGAAAGAAAGCCCTTAATTTTAAAGGAAAAATAACCACAATTTATCGATTTATAAAAGAAACATTTCTACTAAATACTTCACAAATCCAGCAGATATCAGTTTGGTGTTTATCGTACTATGTACCTATGAAGTATTAAATTAAATTTCTGTTTTTTTTAAGTAAATGGCATCCAAAATCCCCATAATTGTCCATTGTTTTAAATGATTTGTCAGATTACATGCTGCATAAAATGGTCATTTCTAATTAGTCCATACAACCAACAGTTCAGTGTATGCCACACTATGTACCTATGAAATATGAAGTGATTTTACTGTATAGTTGTTGAGTAAATGGCATCCAAAATCCCCATAATTGTCCATTGTTTTTAATTATGAGTTTAATGCTTTTTGTAAAAAAATGAAAATGGACATTATCTAATAATTATATATTATTATTTTTATAATAATTATAGGTACATAGTATGGAAAACATATGGCTGTATGGACTATTTATTAGAAAAAATTTCATGGAACACGGAACCTAACAAATCATTATACCGGTTGAAAGATTTGGGATTTTGGATGCCATTTACTCAAAAAATTTTAAAATATCATTTCATATTTCACAGGTACATAATATGGAAAACACTGAAGTGATATCTGATGGTTGTATGGGCTACTTATTAGAAATAATTTTATAGAGCATAAAATCTGATTCCAGGTAGGCTCTGGACCCACCGCGACTCTGAACTGGATAAGCGGTTACAGTCAATGAATGAATGAATGAATGAATGAAATCTCACAAATCACGTTTCATGTTTTTCTAAGGCTTTTGGTGCAATCACAACAAGTCAACATATACAATGGCCCTTGTGGCCAGGGGCTTTTCTGGTGTGAGTTATTCTCCAATGCAGCGTTTTTCAATGCCGCGTTTTTTTTAATATATTTGTGTTCTCCTTAATTCTGTTGTGTTTTGAGTTTATGCAGCATTTTTGTAATGTCGAGTCTTTTATTTATTTATTTGTGTTCTCCTTAATGCTGTTGTGCTCTGAGTTTATGCAACATTTTTATTAATGCTGCATTTTTAAAATGTATTTGTGTTCTCATTTATGCTGTTGCGTTTGCTGAGTTGAGTTTTTGTTTGCTTTGTAAATGTTGTTCTGATGTGACTTAGGTGGTCACCGTAAACAGCCGGAAACCACAACAGTGGCAGTGCTAACATTAAGCACTGTTTACTCATCGTGTATTGGTGTGTTGTTGTTTGGGAACACAGCTTTGTCATGAGTTCAGACAGATTAGTAAAGTTTGTTCCTTACTTGTTGTAGCATCCAGCTCTCACTGGATTATTTCATCAGCCACCGATCCAAGGAGCGTTTGAACCTCTTCAAAACACCATGGCATATTTTTATGAGCTGCCATTGTGCGTTAAGATAAGAACAAATGTGATCTCTGCTGTAGCTGGAGATTTTACACATGCAAGATGCATGGCATAGAGTGATGACTCTCTCTGGACAATCAGCTCTCTGCAACAATCAGCTTCTCAGCTCTCTGAGAACAAGGACTAAAAAAGAACCTGGTTCCAGGACCAAATGTACCTGTTTGAGTAGCAAAAAAGACAAGTAGAGTCGAATAGTGGAGGGACCAAATAGTTCCAAGGGGGAACCATATGTCCTCCTCTACAAGCTCCTCAAAGAAAGTGAGGACAATAAATTTTGGAGGACTGTGGACAACGGAGGTGAATGTAACCAGACGTCCTCTTCTAAAAGCTCCTCACAGAAAGCGGAGACAGTAAACTGCGGGGGACACACGGCTGATGTCTGGCCTTAGTTTGGAGAAGGTGGTGATTTTTAAACCAAGTCCTGGTGGAGAGGGACATGCATGAGGCTGTGAGAGATACATGCTGATTGAGTCAAGACATCCATTGTTAAACTGGCCTCCGCTCTGAGAGTAGTGGTGTGGACACTGGCTCAGCTCTGGGTGGTGTTTTTCCACTGGTTTTTTTTTTTTTTTTTTTTTGCTGAAAAGCTCATTATCTGACTTTGCCAGGAATTATATAACAGAGTTTGCTGGTATTAATCCTTCCTTTCGGAATGCCTGGTACAGGACAAGAATTCTTGACTGGGGCTGAGATTTGAGTTTCTGCTGCTTTCTCGGATGAAACTTTTCTTGACCCCAAGACGTTCAGCAGAAAAACAGATGATTCACTAGTGGACGTTTACTTCACCACAGCCCTCACGGAAACTCTGGAACAAACTTCTCTGATTTTCTTGAAACTCTGCTGTTGTGGAGACACAAATTTTTTGTCTGAAGTGATAACTCACTTTCTAAACTAGAAATGGTCTCCTGCACACTCTCAGATTTTACAGGGCTCTTGATCAGGGACATGAGCTCTCAGACTGTGAGGGTTATACAAAAAACATACAGAGAGAGAAAACAGAGAGGGAAGAGTTAGAGAGATAGAACAGGGAGAGGGAAAAGGTAAAGGGAGAGAGAGGGAGAATGTTAACAACTAACAATGCAAATTAATTCTTTCTTTCCACTCTGTAATGTTGTAAGAGAGGGATAAAGATATATATATATATATATATATATATATATATATATATATAGAGAGAGAGAGAGAGAGAGAGAGAGTGTTTGTGTGTGTGTGTGTTAATGACAGAACAGAACTAGACGGGTCGGTGTGTGTGTCTGTGTGCCGTGTTAGTGTAGGACCCTAAGTTTGCGCTGTATCTGAGACACAAATGGAACTTTAGCTGGACATCTAGCTCCTCTTCAACTATTGCCTTCCTTTTCTATACAAACAGGAATTCTCCCATTTCTGCATCATTATTTAAAAAATTCCTCACAATGCATAGAAATGTAGGTGGAGTTTCCATGTTCTCCCCATGTCTGCGTGGGTTTCCTCTGTGGTCTCCGGTTTCCTCCCACAGTCCAAAAACATGGAGGTTAGGTGAAATGGCTTCTAAAATAACTGTCCTGGTGTGTGAGTGAATAAGTGTGTATGTGAATGAATGTCTGTATGTGCCCAGATATGGACTGGCGCTCTATCCTGAGTGAAACCCTAGTGCCTATATATATATACAAATCGGATTCCAAAAAAGTTGGGACACTAAACAAATTGTGAATAAAAACTGAATGCAATGATGTGGAGATGGCAATTATTTTATATAAATATTTTATTCGTAATAGAACATAGATGACGGATCAAAAGTTTAATCTGAGTAAATGTAACATTTTAATGGAAAAATATGTTGATTCAAAATTTCACAGTGTCAACAAATCCCAAAAAAGTTGGGACAAGTAGCAATAAGTGGCTGGAAAAAGGAAATTGAGCATATAACGAACAGCTGGAAGACCAATTAACACTAATTAGGTCAATTGACAACATGATTGTGTATAAAAAGAGCTTCTTAGAGTGTCAGTGTATCTCTGAAGCCAAGATGGTAAGAGGATCACCTATTCCACCATTGTTGCGCAGAAAGATAGTGCAGCGATACCAGAATGGTGTTACCCAGCGTAAAAAATAGCAAAGACTTTTAAGTTATCATCATCAACCATGCATAGCATCATCAAAAGATTCAGAGAATCTGGAACAATTGCTGTGCGTAAGGGTCAAGGCCGTAAAACTCTACTGGATGCTCGTGATCTCCAGGCCCTTAAACATCACTGCAGCTCAAACAAGAATGCCACTGTCAAGGAAATAACAGAATGGGCTCAAGAATACTTCCAGAAAACATTGTCAGTGAACACAATCCACCGTGCCATCCGCCGTTGCCAGCTGAAACTCTACAGTGCAAAGAGGAACCCATTTCTAAGCAAGCTCCACAAGCTCAGACGTTTGCACTGGGCCAGGGGTCTTTTAAAATGGAGTGTGGCAAAATGGAAGACTGTTCTGTGGTCAGATGAGTCACGATTTGAAGTTCTTTATTGAACACTGGGACGCCATGTCATCCGGACCAGAGAGGACAAGGATAACCCAAGTTGTTATCAACGCTCCATTCAGAAGCCTGCATCACTGATGGTATGGGGTTGCATGAGTGCTTGTGGCATGGGCAGCTTGCATGTCTGGAAAGGCACCATTAATGCAGAGAACTATTTTCAGGTTCTAGAACAACATATGCCCCCACCTAGACGTCATCTCTTTCAGTGAAGACCCTGCATTTTTCAAGTTTAAGTTTACCTGCTTTCAAAGACATGAAGACTAATTTGTATGGTAGGTTTATTTTAACAGAGAGAGACAGAATATCAACAAAAAAATCCAAACAAAAATATTAAATATAAGTTATAAATTAGGGGGTTATATGGACATCCAGCCACACCCACAATATATGGAAATACGTCAGTGAGACTGTGGGGATAAGAACAGGGAAAACAAGACAGGAGAAACTCAGCTACTCCTCAGACCTGCAGACACTGAACAGAACCAACACTGGGTCTGAAAGTAAGAGGTTCAGAAAATTTGATGGTGTTTATAGTGTTTGTGAATCGTACGTCAACCGTCCAGGTATTTCTGGCCCCAGTGGACACATCTTCTCCATTTGTGTGTGTGTGTGTGTGTGTGTGTGTGTGCTCTGAGGCGAAAGAGGAAGGAAACCATTACTATGGCCTTCTCTGGATTAGCCAACTAGTGGCTACGCAAAAACAACATAACAATATCTCCATTCCGTCTCTCTCACACAGACACATGTAGTCCCAATGCATGTTTGTTATGAAAGTGAAGTGAAGGATGAGTATAAAGCTGAGCTCTGAGGAACTTGGTCTGGGCGGTGGAGAAGAAGAACCCCAGGGTTCTGTGTCAGAGGCTGACAGCTAAAGCCCAAAGTCCGGGGGCAGTGGAGGATGGTCATGTGGTCTGAGGACTGCTCACTGCAGTCTTAAATTTCAACCTGTCCAGACTCGGTTCAAAGCCTGTTGGGCGCAGACTGCAGGGAATCGTCCTAATACCTGAGGAGAGACGTCACACACATGTTGCAGTAACACACAAGCTGTCACACACACTCCTGCAGGAGCTGTAGAATGGTGAGGTTGTGTATTTGTGTAGGTGTAAGGGGTTGAAAGTGGGGGAGGTGTATCAAATTCATCATGAAAGAAAAGTCTCAATTTCAGTCTAAAAAAAGAGGAAGATGCTCAGAATAGTGGCAGAGTTTACATCAGGACTGAGGTACTCTGTCTAGACACGGCCGACAGTGAGGGAGGTGAAATGTTGTTAGTGACTGTTTTTACAGCTGTAACTGTGTCGTAATCTTCTGAATTTTTCTCTCTCACATGTCTCACAGATCCATATGTCTCAGCACAGCTACACACACTTCCATACGTCTCAGTACCAATCCACACACCTCAATACTCAATACAGCTTGACACACATCAATACAGCTCCACAAATCTCAATACAGATCCAAACATCCCAGTACAGCTCCACACACTTCCACACATCTCAGTACAGATCCACACGGCTCAATACAGCTCCACACATCTCAACTGAGCTCCAAACAGTTCCAGTACACACTGGTTTATTCACACAGACTGTTCAGGTGTGAGTGACTGAGTGAGTGTTTGAGTAAATTGGTGAGTGTGTGGTGCTCTGTCCAGTGTGTGTTCCTTGTGTCAAGTGATTCTGTGTATACTCTGGACCCATCCTGACCCTGAACAGGATGAAGTGCTTACAGAAGATGAATGAATGAATAATCTATTATTTGTCATTGTGTGTGTGTCTGTGTGTGGACTGTGTCCTCAACCTGAAACTAAATTTAGAAATGGCTTATTTGTTTAAACTTTAGTTAGAGACTTGTGACCAAACATCTACATACATCTGCCTTTTTTAACCTTGCCTGAAATTTCAGAGAAAGAGTGTTTTCTGGGGCAAGAGTTTTCAGACATTTCTCACTAAACAGAACCCAGCGCCAGGAGTGAAACATCCTCCTCTTCACTGCAGGAACAGACTCTGATCTACTACAGACTTCTCACTACACACTGGAACACTGCTGTGAGAATCTGATGGTGTTCAGCCTCATAATCATCAGTGAGGGTCAGTGTCTGTTCCAGGAGTGTTTTACAGCAGCTGAACTCCAGGGGGCATTCTGGAGCCTCCAGCAGATCTCTACAGGGCCACAGAGCAGTTTCTATCTGCTTCCCTTCCACCTTAAAACTTTGGAATGTAGAGAATGCCTCAGTATAAACACACAGACTCATGCACATATAAGGAGCAGAGTGTGGTGAGGACTCCTGAAATTGTTTGAACCATTCACAGCTAAGATCTCCACTCAACTCGAAACTCCTGCAAACAGCTCATCAGTGCCACAATCCTGATGGACCTGGGGCAGGACTGGGGTGGTCTGGTGGACTGTGATGGAAAATGATGAACTATAATGAGCTGAGCTGGTTGTGTGTGTGTGTGTGTGTGTGTGTGAGAGAGAGAGAGAGAGAGAGAGCAATAACAGGAAGCGGTATGTGCTGAATGTGCATCAAGAGAATTCAGATACTCGACGGGCTTTTGCTGGGTTCTGGATGACTGGAAGTTGCTCATTAATGTTTCAGCTCTAGAAAATAATTCCCAACAATATTAAACCTTGAATTACACTAATTTTCCTTTTTTAACCAATTACATCATTCCGACATCCACACACTACCCAGGACTCAACACGCTCGGAGGAGAACACTAAGCATCACCTTGCCTGCACAGTAAAACAGAATTGCCACAGACTTTACCCCAGCCCCCCTGCTACCCTAGTGGGGACTCAGGGTAAAGTCAGAGTGAGCTTGTGCATGAACAGAGCTGTTAACATCCCAGAGTTTTTCCTGTACACGCTGCACAGGCTCTGCCCCCAAAGCCTAAGCCAAACCTTTCCCTCAGAGAGAACACATCTCTCAGCGAAAACCTCCCACTCTGAGCCATGTATGAGAGAATAACTCCAGGATTTCTCTGGACCCATTACTTCAGAGTTTCTCTGGAGTTTGTGTGTGTGTAAAGAGCTGAGAGAGAGAGAGAGAGAGAGAGAGAGAGTGAGAGAGAGACCAAGGGCACAGTGCTGATCCAGGGGAATGAGCTCAGTCTGGGCTACTTTGAGGAGACCTTTCCCATGCTGAGGACAGAGGTGGAGAGAGAGGGGGAATGCCACTGTAAAGGACAATCCAGAGAACCCATTCACACCTTCTACTACAAAAGAAGCCTGACAAAACAGATTGAAAATCTAAAAGAACAGCTCCAGAAACCCGCAGCACATCATCATCCACATGGGCACCAAATGATTTCCACACCCTGTGCAGCAACAGTGCTGAGGCAGTACGTAGAGTGGCTGGAAGCAATTCCCAAAGAGCCACATCGTCTACACCCTGCAGTCATGGTCTGACACCCCCCCCCCCCCCCCACTTCACCTAGAGCTTCTGGAGGAGGGTCTAACTGACTGTGGTATAGATGGAGTATCGGATTGTGATGGAAGGGGTGTATTGGACTGTGATGCAGGGTGTTTAATGGGCTGTGATGTGGTGATGAGGTGGAATATAGGACGGTATTTGAGTGGCCGTGTTGGAATGTGATGGAGTGGCTGAATCTGACTGTGGTGTGGATGTCGAGTAATGGACTGTGGTGGCGTGGTATATCGGACTTTGTCTGAGCAGCTGTATCGGACAAAGTGGAGATGGAGTATCGGACTGTGATGGAGGTTGTGTAACAAACTGTGATGAAGGGGCTGCATCGGTCTGTGATGGAGGTCGTGTATTGGACTGTGATTGACAAGCTATATCAGACTGTAATGGAATGAGTGTATCTGACTGTCTTGGAAGTCGAATTGACTGATGGAGGGGCTTTATCAGACTGTGATGGAGGGGGTGTATCAGGCTCTGGTGGAGGTGGAGTATCAAACTGTGGTGGAGATGGATTTTTGGACTGTGGTGGAGGTGGAGTATCAAACTGTGGTTGGGGTGGAGTATCAGATTGTGATGGAGGGTATATCAAACTGTATGGAAGGGCTGTATGAGACTGTGGTGGAGAAAGATTAGTGAACAGGGAGACATTTTGGAAAGAGACTAAAGAATGTGGTCTGGCATTATCTTGTTGAAAAATGCAGGGTCTTCCCTGAAAGAGATGACGTCTAGATGGGAGCATATGTTGTTCTAGAACCTGAACATAGTTCTGTGCATTAATAGTGCCTTTCCAGACATGCAAGCTGCCCATGCCGCAAGCACTCATGCAACCCCATACCATTAGTGATGCAGGCTTCTGAACGGAGCGTTGATAACAACTTGGGTTATCCTTGTCCTCTCTGGTCTGGATGACATGGCGTCCCAGTGTTCCATAAAGAACTTCAAATCGTGACTCATCCAAAGAGAAGAGGCCCACTTACACAGCTGGTCTGGACCCTAGCTTCACTAACACACATTAACCCCCATCAGGACCAGTCTGAATCGCCACCTATAGGAGTCAACCAAATTCTAACACTCCAAAAACACAGCTAACAGGGAACGTTCCCACAACTTTAGTTAATGTTATGTAAAGGTTATCCTAATATTAGATGCAAAAGTTCTTACAGTAACATCAATGGAATTTTCCATAAACATTATTTGACCTTGATAAATGTTCTCCCTATGTTAGTCTGAAATTTTCCATGTGAACATTACATGAACATTCTTTTAACATGTTTTAATAGAAATAGTCTAAATAAGTATATGTATGGTATTCTTTAGACATATATTAGGAAAGAGTAACCTGTTTTACCTCAATCTTTGAGATAAGGTACCCCATTGAAAGATCTGGATCCATTGGTTGTGTTCAAATACTTTAATATATTTCTTTTTGTCTTATTACAAACCGAATTCCAAAATACTTGCTTAGAAATGGCTTCCTCTTTGCACTGTAGAGTTTCAGCTGGCAACGGCGGATGGCACGGTGGATTGTGTTCACTGACAATGCTTTCTGGAAGTATTCCTGAGCCCATTCTGTTATTTCCTTGACAGTGGCATTCCTGTTAGAGGTGCAGTGACGTTTAAGGGCCCGGAGATCACAAGCATCCAGTAGAGTTTTACGGTCTTGACCCTTATGCACAGCAATTGTTCCAGATTCTCTGAATCTTTTGATGATGTTATGCACGGTTGATGATGATAACTTAAAAGTCTTTGCTATTTTACGCTGGGTAACACCATTCTGGTATCGCTGCACTATCTTTCTGCGCAACAATGGTGGAATTGGTGATCCTCTTACCATCTTGGCTTCAGAGAGACACTGACACTCTGAGAAGTTCTTTTTATACACAATCATGTTGTCAATTGACCTAATTAGTCTTAATTGGTCTTCCATCTTTTCGTTATGTGCTCAATTTCCTTTTACCAGCCACTTATTGCTTCTTGTCCCAACTTTTTTGGGATTTGTTGACACTGTGAAATTTTGAATCAACATATTTTTCCTTTAAAATGTTACATTTACTCAGATTAAACTTTTGATCTGTCATCTATGTTCTATTACGAATAAAATATTGACATTTTCCATCTCCACATCATTGCATTCAGTTTTTATTCACAATTTGTTTAGTGTCCCAACTTTTTTGGAATTCGATTTGTAATAAGACAAAAAGAAATATATTAAAGTATTTGAACACAACCAATGGATCCAGATCTTTCAATGGGGTACCTTATCTCAAAGATTGAGGTAAAACAGGTTACTCTTTCCTAATATGTGTCTAAAGAATACCATACATATACTTATTTAGACTATTTCTATTAAAACATGTTAAAAGAATGTTCATGTTATGTTCACATGGAAAATTTCAGACTAACATAGGGAGAACATTTATCAAGGTCAAATAATGTTTATGGAAAATTCAATTGATGTTACTGTAAGAACTTTTGCATCTAATATTAGGATAACCTTTACATAACATTAACTAAAGTTGTGGGAACGTTCCCTGTTAGCTGTGTTTTTGGAGTGTTAGAATTTGGTTGACTCCTATAGGTGGCGATTCAGACTGGTCCTGATGGGGGTTAATGTGTGTTAGTGAAGCTAGGGTCCAGACCAGCTGTGTAAGTGGGCCTCTTCTCTTTGGATGAGTCACGATTTGAAGTTCTTTATGGAACACTGGGACGCCATGTCATCCAGACCAGAGAGGACAAGGATAACCCAAGTTGTTATCAACGCTCCGTTCAGAAGCCTGCATCACTAATGGTATGGGGTTGCATGAGTGCTTGCGGCATGGGCAGCTTGCATGTCTGGAAAGGCACTATTAATGCACAGAACTATGTTCAGGTTCTAGAACAACATATGCTCCCATCTAGACGTCATCTCTTTCAGGGAAGACCCTGCATTTTTCAACAAGATAATGCCAGACCACATTCTGCAGCAATCACAACATCATGGCTACGTAGGAGAAGGATCCGGGTACTGAAATGGCCAGCCTGCAGTCCAGATCTTTCACCTATAGAGAACATTTGGCGCATCATAAAGAGGAAGGTGCGACAAAGAAGGCCCAAGATGATTTAACAGTTAGAGGCCTGTATTAGACATGAATGGGAGAGCATTCCTATCTCTAAACATGAGAAAAACTGGTTTTCTCTGTCCCCAGACGTCGGTTGAGTGTTGTAAGAAGAAGGGGGGATGCCACACAGTGGTAAAAAATGGCCTTGTCCCAACTTTTTGGGGATTTGTTGACGCCATGAAATTTTGAAACAACATATTTTTCCCTTAAAATGATACATTCTCTCAGTTAAAATTTTTGATCTGTGATTTGTGTTCTATTCTGAATAAAATATTAGATGTTGGCACCTCCACATCATTGCATTCAGTTTTTATTCACAATTTGTTTAGTGTCCCAACTTTTTGGAATCCGGTTTGTAGGTTTAAGACCAGCATCGGGTCACTGCCCTGAGGAGTTTGGTGTGTTCCCCCACAGTGCAAAAACACATGTTTGGTAGGTGGACTGGCCAAGCAAGAGTGTCTATAGGTGTGAGTGTGGTGCCCTGTGATGGTCTGGCACCTTGGTTACAGACAATGAATTAATTTATGGTTAGATTAGTTAGTAGTACTTAATGGCATTGAGTACCAGAAATGTATATATTTTGAGTTTTATTAACCAATAAACACTTAAAGTAAATGTGTATGCATACATCTGGCATTTGAGTTTATGAACTTAAAAAAAATTATGGCAACTGATAACCTTAATTTTTTAAGTTCTGCTAATGTATTCAGGTTTAGAGTGACAGTTTGTTAAAGGTGAAAAATGTCTGTGTCATTTCTAGGTTATGTCATAAGTTCTAATGGGGTAATCATGAGCAACCAAAAGTTGAAGCAATCATATGTTGGCCAGTTCCCACTTCTGTAAAGGAGTTACAGCGGTTTCTAGGTTTTGCTCATTTTTACATGCAATTTATTATTCTCACTGTGTTGCTGAAAGATTCCCCCAAGACAATATTCTGATCATATTTGGCAAATCCTCTCTGCCAATGCCAAACAGCTTATTCTGCCATTGACTCATTTGGTGTTTGGTGGACTGGATGATTGAAGATTGAAGAAACAAGACATTTTGGAAATTTAATAATTTATTCATTTAAGAAAAAGGAGCTTCACTAGCGTGTGGAAGAACCATACACAGCCACAACAGTATATAGTTATTATAAGATAAGCGCCTCGTTATTATGAGATAGTATCACGGTGGGATAGCAGGTAGTGTCGGACCTGGAGGTTGTGGGTTCAAGTGCCACTCTGGGTGACTGTCTGTGAGAAGTTTGGTGTGTTGTGACGTCCATGTAATGTTTGTGTGTATGCTTATTTTCCTGTAAAATGGCCTAATCACCTTGCCTCTTTCACACACTGATAACTAAGCAGCAGCTAATTTGAGCACTTTTCGGTAGGGCTGGGCGGTATATCGATATGTTAAAATATATCGGGATAGAACAGAGCGGGAAATGGAGTGAGGCTATATCATTTATAACGATATTTAAAGTTTTTAAATTGTTCTGAGTCTTGTACAGTGCCATTCTGTTCTCTCACTATGAGGCTGTGCTCTGCTCAGCTTGTCTGCTTCACTCTGCTCACAGCCCCGCCCCCACCCGCGTTCTCTCACACACACACGCACACACACACACACAAAAATTGGAGGTTGAGTAATACAGAGCATGAAGCGGAGTTAGCCTATACAAAGAAGAACAGCAGTTCGGAAACGGACTATCTGCAGGGAATGCCGAAAGGAATGCGCTATTAAAATGCTCTAGTACTACCAACCTATTTCACCACTTACAACAAAAGCACAAAACGTCTTTACAAAGAAGCTGTTAAACTCTGAGGTGCTGTTGCTACTGTTGAAGCATTCACGTCCCAGTACCACTAAACCAGTTCAGACAGCATTGCAAGCTTCATTAGCTAATGCTGTGCTTTACAGAAAGTAAAGTATGAAGTGGTGTGGTAGTTTACTACATAGCAAAGGCTGTTCTCCCGATCTCAGCAGTAGAGCAGAAGGGCTCCAAAAGGCTGATTAAAATTCCTGACCCACGATACCAATTGCCTAGTCACAGTTTCTTTCCACAAAAAGAGCTGCTTAACAGGCGGCACGGTGGCGCAGCAGGTAGTGTTGCAGTCACACAGCTCCAAGGACCTGGAGGTTGTGGGTTCGAGTCCTGCTCTGGGTGACTGTGAGGAGTCGGTGTGTTCTTCTGGGTGCTCCGGTTTCCTCCCACGGTCGAAAAACACACGTGGATTGGTGACTCAAAAGTGTCCGTAGGTGTGAGTGAATGTGTGTGTGTTGCCCTGTGAAGGACTGGCGCCCCCTCCAGGGTATATTCCTGCCTTCCTGATTCCAGGTAGGCTCTGGAGCCACCGTGACCCTGAACTGGACAAGTGGTTACAGATAATGAAGATGCTGACTACAAGGTTGGGGGTGGCTGGGTCGGTTCCCTATGGGAATTAAATCCTGCCAAAATTGAAATTAATTAAATAAATAAAATGCAAAAACTGTTTTGCCATTCCTTTCTCCAAACGTGTGCAAATATAATAACAAAATTAAAATGAAAATAAATGTGTATATAGCTTTTCATTTTCAACTAATTATGCAACAAATGGGACAAAATTAAAATGAAAATGAAAAATGGAAAAATAAAAGTCAAAGTGACCGTTTAAGATTCCATTTTCAGCTCTGTAGGCGTTTCACTGACAAATTGAAAATGAAAAATAAACTAGAAGTGGGCAGATTGATCCAAATATCGAGAATATTGATACTAGCGCTGGTATTGGTATTGATCAATACTTGTGTAAAAAGTATTTTTTTCTCTCGCAGCCCCTAGCGGTATCGGTATCGATATCGGCAATACTGGCCCTGTACTTACTTGGTATCGGATTGATACCAAAACTCAGTATCGCCCACCTCTAAAATAAACATGCCACCTACTGCTGATCTTTTTAATTTTCATTTTCAAGCTGAATAACATGCAAATATACGCTGATTAGCAGTGGGCGGAGCTACCCTCCCTGCTTCTCGCGTTACCCCCACAGAGCTGCTGAGTGGGGCCTCGGCGATAGCAGAGCCTGGTCAAAAAAAGCTAAGTAATGTTTATGTGTGCTCAAAGTTACTCATTCTTGAATATGGAGCCCTTCTTTGTTTTGGAAAACAGTGTCTTTGCTGTTATAAGCTATATGTGTTAAGGTCAGCACATGTGCCGTCTAAATTGGGCAAGTTGCACAAATCGGTTAGCGACATGGGTGGAGGACAATCTTCTCTGAATTTCCTCTGAATCCTGTTTGCCTCCCTTCACATCCCAAAATTTTCCCTGTGCACTATGGCCTTCTCTTAAGTGCACACTTAGGTCAGGATTGGGTTTGAGTGTCTGAGGTTCAGAAACTTATAAACAAATAGTCTGACTGTTTGTAATAAGCCACTGTAAAGCGCAGGTTGCGTCCTCAGCGAGAGGGTGCTCATAAGCATGACACTGCTCCCTACAGACTTGTGGTCCTCACATGCACACAAGGGGCACCATTTGGTCTGGGCTGGTGTGTGCTAGGATGTGGTGCACAATGTGGATGTGGTGTTAGGGGAGTATGTTCTGATAGGGAGCACTGGTGAGAACTGAGAGGGAATATTTAATAAACCAGGCCATCACTCTGACCACAAGGCTGCAAGTGTGAAAAATGAGACACAGCCTCTTTCATTAACATTAAATACTGACCATGGAGCGGTGGACAGAGGCCTGGACGGCAGCCAACGACAGAGGCTTGGCCAAAATACTTTCTGCTCTGTTCCAGGTCTCTGGAGGGTAGCAGAACTTTGGGGGAGGACAGGACCAAGAAAGTCCCATAATGCTTGGGGTGAACCAAGGCATGGGAAATAGGGTGGGATTTTTCCATTCTGTACACAAAAATTAAATCAACATCCCCCACAGGGGATGTCTCAAACACGGTCAGTTTTGCTCCATCTGTAGAGGTCAGAACTCCAGTGGTGTCTGGTCACTGATGGAGCAGGGTCCAGTAAACAGGTTCATTTTTATAAAGCTGTACATTTTACACTGTTACTCCCCATTTCTGTCCAGATCCTCGGGGATGTCTCTGAGCTGCATCAAGTCTCTCCTGCAGAATCCCACGCAGCTCTGCTCATCTCGTTTTGGCCCTGGTTCTAGTTCTTGCGAAACTCTGAAAATTAATTTGCTTCTCTGGACTCTTCTGAGAAACCAGCCCAGAGAGCAGAAACATCCAGATCTGAGACCAGAACTACACCGAGCCGGGACTCTCTCTGACTCTGAAGGGTGTGTTTATTATTTATGGCAACAGGACTCTCATTAAAACACATCCACACTCTCAATCACTGCAGCCCGGATCCGGACCATGGCATAATTTTTGTGCTGTTTTAGAGTTATTTGATTATTTTGTTTCATGTTTCTTGTCTGCCACCTGCAGGTCACACTATGTAATTCTGCTGTTCACACAGCTTTTAGGGTGTTTTATAAAGAAACCATGTGTGTTTTCCATTCAGAAAGTGAAACAGACTGATATTTCAAGTGTTTATTTCTTTTAATTTGATGATTATAACTGACAACTAATGAAAACCCCAAATTCAGTATCTCAGAAAATTAGAATATTACTTAAGGACAATGCAAAAAAAAGGGATTTTTAGAAATGCTGGCCAACTAAAAAGTATGAACATGAAAAGTATGAGCATGTACAGCACTCATTACTTAGTTGGGGCTTCTTTTGTCTGAATTACTGCAGCAATGGGGATGCCATGCCAGGCTGTGGCACTGCTCAGATGTTATGAGAGCCCAGGTTGCTCTGATAATGGCCTTCAGCTCTTCTGCATTGTTGCATCTTCCTGTTCATAATACCCTATAGACATTCTATATGGTTAAGGTCAGGGGAGTTTGCTGGACAATTAAGAACAGGGATACCATAGTCCTTAAACCAGGTACTGTTAGCAGGTGCCAAGTCCTGTTGGAAAATGAAAGCTGCATCTCCATAAAGTTGGTCAGCAGCAGGAAGCATAAAGTGCTCTAACATTTCCTGGTAGACGGCTACGTTGACCTTGGACCTCAGAAAACACAGTGGACCAACACCAGCAGATGACATGACACCCCAAACCATCACTGACTGTGGAAACTTTACACTGGATCTCAAGCAACATGGATTCTGTGCTTCTGTCTTCCTGCAGACTCTGGGACCTTGATTTCCAAAGGAAATGCAAAATTTACTTTCATCAGAGAACATAACTGTGGACCACTCAGCAGCAGTCCAGTCCTTTTTGGAAGCGAGACGCTTTTGACACTGTCTCTTGTTCAAGAGTGGCTTGACACAAGGAATGCGACAGCTGAAACCTATGTCTTGCATATGTCTGTGCGTTGTGGTTCTTGAAGCACCAGCTGCAGTCCAGTCTTTGTGAATCTCTCCCATATTTTTGAATGGGTTTTGTTTCACAATCCTATCCAGGGTGTGGTTATCCCTATCCATATACATCAAAGTTCATTAAATATTTCAGTGGCTTGCCATATATGTAAACACAAAGCACAAAGAACTAAAAAGTGTCCTGTGAAGTTTTTTTCTTCAGACTGTCCACTTGGGAGTGCTGTTGGTCCACGCTTGTTTCTCCAATTTTCCAAGAATGCTTCACTTCAACTGAGGGTCCTTACCATCAAGTGCGATAGTCTTAGTTACACAAATTAGTTACAAAACAAATTTGATGGATGTGTTTGCTTAATGCTGAAAAGAGGAAAGAAGATTTTTTTATATTGAATGCATCAAAACGCACTCTTTAGGCTGAAAAGAAAAGTTGAGATAAAAGTAAGCTGAATCACTTAACAGCCAAGAGGAGAGGGACATCTGCTGATCTCCTCAAAGATTCTACCAGACATTTAGGGTGATGGATATCAGTGGTGATATCACATAAGTCCATCATGGGTCATGGTTCGACCATGAGGGCGTGGGGATTGTTTTATGGTGTTCATAAATCATTGTCAGAGGAAATCTCAGTATCCCCTCTTTTAGTTCTGAGACTTGAATAATCCTGAAGGTCATCAGCATATTTTGTCCTTACAAAACTACATGGGTGACCCTGAACCATTTATATTCCAGGTAATAATATTAATGTAGTTAATGTTCATTTTCTGAAAAGTGTGAAAGCAAGCCCCCACAGAGCTCTGTTATATGACATTTAGATGTGTCATCGTCCCATTTCAAATTCAGGCCTGTCCAAACCCAAAGCTTGGGACGGAATCTTTCATACCTAATTAATTTTATATTTTACTAGACACAAAAGCCCCACTGCCCTTCTAAAAATCTCTATTTACAAGCAGGCAGTTTACCAGCAGCAACACTTCAGAACAGAGCCAGAAATAATTTTCTCCTGAACCGACTCTTATGAATAGATTAAAAGGAGTAAACGCCATAGGTTGTGCGTTTTAAGTAAGAATAGGTATAGCAATGATTGAGGTGCTCAGAATGTGTTTTGTGTTTTACACGAAGAAAGTGAATAACATTATAGAAAAGAGTAAATGCCATTGTTTATTTTAAAGAAACTGATGCAGATTCATGTTTCTCCGTGTTTGTGTTAAACAAATTAAGAAGAATTGTGTTTGAAAAGCCTCGCATATTCACCTATTTACGATTTGCATAGCTGTTTAATGTAGAAATGAATATTCAATAAGAAGTTAGGGAACAAAGGCAGACACCTCTCTGCAGTTTTGAAACCATTATAGTTCCGTTTTTAAATGCTTGGTGTCAATATCACAGATTGCTCCTTTAACAGATGCATGTCTTTCATCCCTGTTTTATCTTTTATTCTTCTTCTATATTTTGTCTTTAGAAGCCATTGTCGGTATGTAGGAAGTTGTTTCTACTATTTATTTCTCTATATTGATGAGTATTTGGAATGTTTGCATAGGTTAAAGGTGAATTTAAGAGATTGATTTATTGTATGCTAATCACCCCTGTGCTTATTATACATGTCCAGAATATGTATAATTATCCAATTTAATTGCCAATTCAATTAATATATTTCAATTGATGTTATGTCCAATGCTTACATTCCACATCTATTAACTAAGTCATTAGCCATTTCAGTTGTTGTATTCAGCTATATTTCTAGATATAGAATATAACAAAATGTCATGTTGATTTCCTTCTAAGTTTTACCCTACTCCAGGTGCCTAAAGTAAACAGAGAGATACTCTTGTCTGTGCGGTTATTGGAGGAGTTAAGACTGCCTGTCAGTCTAAGCAAGGCTCTTCATTCGAGGACAGGACAAATACAGTGATCAATACTGGGGATGCAAAAGACACCATACTGTAGGAATGACCCAACTACCAGTTAATTATACATTTTTCCCCAGTTTACATATATATTTAAATATATTTAATATTTCACTATATAGAAATGTTAAGCATGGATATGCGCCTTGTTCTCCAAAGGGGACACAACTTCTGCCGTGTCCTCATTAATCCCAGAGACGGCTCCAGTCCCTGGCAAAGAAAATTTATATTTTCAATATGTTGGCACATCACATTTTAAACTGTACCTAATACCCATATTCACACGAACAAACCTGTAAATACTAATATAAAGCTTTAATCGACAGAACTGTTTAGAGTTAACTTAGATTCTATTAACTTCCGTCCATTCGTTTGAATGGCGCTTAGCTAAGCCATTTAGATAGATAGATAGATTGACTTTATTGATCCCCAGGGGAAATTCAAGGTCTCAGTAGCTTACAAACTTAGACATCACATACAACAATCACTAAACAGCAATGGACTAATAAAATTTAAAAAAACAAAAAAACAAAAACAAATATCAAAATCAAATACCCAAGAAGTTGACAGTGTGCTTAAGAATATTCAATCAAAAGTCAGAATAATCAAACATAGCCTGGCAAGAATCTGTGATACTGTGAGCAGCTGGGGATGATCTCTTTAGTGCAGCATATGATTTAAAAGTTGAAAAAGTGTGGATAGTGCAAAGGGTATGGAATGTGCAATATAAGTACAGTGCAATTTCAGAATTAGAAATAAATATATTAAATAAAATAGTGCAAGGCAATTCAGTGCAATGTACCTGTATTAAGTATACACCTACTATTGTAGCTGTCAGATTAAGGTACACATGAGGTAGATGAGTTGGTTGACTTGTCCAGTGGTTGACCTGTCCAGTGGTTGACCTGTCTATTGTCCAGTTAGGTACACATGTGCAAATATGGAGGAGGTGGAGGTGGTGGTGGTGTTGGACGGGCAGACAGACTATGCAGAGAAGTCCAACTCTCCTCTCCCCTTTAGTGAAGCATTGAACAGCTCAATAGCCCTGGGGACAAATGACTTCCTCAGTCTGTCAGTTGAGCCTGGCAGTGAGCGAAGTCTCCAGCTGATCAAGCTCTTCTGCTTGGTTATGATACTGTGGAGTGGATGGCACTCATTGTCCAAGATGCTAATCAGTTTGTTCAGGGTCCTCTTGTTTGATATGGAAGTGATGCACTCCAGTTCAGCCCCCACCACAGAGCCAGCTTTCTTAACCAGCCTGTCTAGTCGCCCAGCATCCCTCTTCTTTATGCTTCCTCCCCAGCATACCACAGCATAAAAGAGGACACTGGCAACAACAGTCTGGTAAAACATCCTGAGGAGCTTACTGCAGACATTGAAGGACCCCAACCTCCTCAGGAAGTACAGCCTGCTCTGCCCTTTCTTGTAGAGTGCTTCAGTGTTGGCTGACCAGTCCAGTTTATTGTCTAGGTGTAAGCCCAGATACTTATAGATGTCCACCACCTCCACGTCGACCCCATCGATGGTGACTGGTAGCAGGACAGGCTTTAACCTGCGGAAGTCCACCACCATCTCCTTGGTCTTTGAAGTGTTCAGTTGGAGGTGGTTCAGTTTGCACCATTGCACAAAGACCTCCACCAGGCTCCTGTACACCTCCTCCTGCTCGTTCCTGATACACCCCACAATCGCAGTATCATCAGAGAACCTCTGCATGTGGCACGACTCAGTGTTGTAGCAGAAGTCAGATGTGTACAGGGTGAACAGGACTGGTGAGAGCACAGTTCCTTGCGGAGCTCCTGTGCTGCAGATCATAGTGTCGGAGAGACAGTTCTTCAGTCTCACGTACTGTGGCCGCTCTAACAGATAATCTGTAATCCAGGTTACCAGGTGAGCGTCCACACCCATCTGTTGGAGCTTGTCTCCCAGTCTGAGAGGTTGGATGGTGTTGAAAGCGCTTGAGAAGTCAAAGAACATGATTCTCACAGCACTGTTCCCCTTGTCCAGGTGTGAATGTGTCCTGTGTAGGAGATAAGTGATGGCGTCCTCCACGCCCACTTTCTCCTGGTATGCAAGCTAGTGGGTCCAGTGCATGGCGTACCTGGGGTCTCAGTAAGCATAAGACCAGTCTCTCCATTGTCTTCATCACATGTGATGTTAGAGCCACAGGCCTGTAGTCGTTAAATTCACTTCTTAGGGACAGGGGTGAGACATGATGTCTTCCACAGTGTTGGAACTCGTCCAAGACGGAGACTCAGGTTGAAGATGTGCTTCAGTGGCTCACCCAGTTCAGCAGCACAGGCCTTGAGCAGCCTTGGACACAGTCTGTCCAGCCCAGCAGCCTTACCAGGTTGTAGTCTCCTCAGCTGTCCTCTGACATGATCAGCCGTGACGATGGGGGGAAGGGGGATGGGGGCAGGGGAGGTGATTGTCTCGGGGGGTAGTTGGATGGCTGGAGACTGATGGCTGTTGACTGCAGCCATTGACACTGTGTGAGGGAGGGGTGTGATAGCCTGTGATGGGGGTCGCCTAGAGTGTTAAGGAGGTGTTGGTTGGTCGGGCAAGCACACAAGAGCAGTGAGTCAGTAAGGGGTGGCTGGCACACCACTGCCATCGAAGCTGGAGCTGGATCCGGATCAGGGCGGTCAAACCTGCAGTAGAACTGGTTCAGCTGTTTCGCCATGTCTAGATCCCCCTCCACAGAACTGCTGCTCTTTTTGAGGCCAGTGATGGTCTTCATACCATCCCAAACCTCCCTCATGTTGTTCTCCTGCAGCTTCTGTTCCACCTTCTTTCTGTAGTCCTCCTTAGTCTCTTTCAGCTTAACTTTGAGTTCCCCTTGTACGCGCCTCAGCTCTGCCATGTCCCCCTCTCTAAACGCCATTTTCTTCCTATTGAGAAGGGCATTGACATTGCTGGTAATCCAAGGCTTGTTGTTGGGAAAGCAGCGTACAGTTCTCGTGGGAACAACAATGTCCATACAGAAGTTCAGGTAGTCTTTAGTGCAGTGTGTGACCTCCTCTAAGTCCTCCCCACTCTGCAGCACACTCCAGTCTGTGGATCCGAAGCAGTCTCTCAGAGCCTCACCTGCTTCAGGTGTCCATTTCCTGAAGGTGCGTGTGGTGGCTGGTAGCCTCTGTACTTTGGGCTTGTACATTGGCTGTAGATGAATGAGTTTGTTGTCTGACTTCCCCAGCGGGGGGAGTGGCGTGGCACTGTATGCATCCCTCAAATTTGCGTACATGAGGTCTATTGTTCTGTTTTTTCGAGTAGGGCAGTTGACAAACTGGTAGAAATTCGTGAGAGTGGAGTCCAGTGTTATGTGATTGAAGTCGCCCGAGATCGCAAAAAATGCATCAGTGTGTTGAGTTTGCAGCCTAGCGATTATTGAGTGGATGACGTCACACGCTCTGTCCGGAAGAGCACGCGGCAGAACATAAACACACACCACAATGGCGTGCGAGAATTCTCTCGGCATGTAGTACGGTCGAAGACTGACCGCCAGTAACTCCACATCCTCACAGCATACAGTCTCCTTCACTGTAACATGTCTGGGATTGCACCATCTGTTGTTAATGTACATCACCAGTCCACCTCCCTTCTTCTTGTCAGAAAGTTTACAGTCTCTGTCCAAGCGAGCCACACTGAAGCCGGGCAGCTCAACGTTAACAGTGGGGATTTGGCTAGTTAGCCATGTCTCCGTAAAGCATAGCAGGCTACACTCTCTGTATAACTTTTGGTCTCTTACCAAGGCAGCCAGTTCGTCAGACTTGTTAGCCAGAGAGTTCACGTTTCCCATCACCATCGAAGGAACTGCGGGCTTGTATCTCCACTTCTTCTCCCGCCGCCTCGTCTTCACTTTAATCCCCGCACGGCACCCTCTAAAGCGCCATAGCTCCTCCGGGATGTTTACGTTAACTCTGCCAGCGTTCTTCCGTAGTGCAATCAGCTGATTCCTTGTGTACACAAGTTTGCTGTCGCTGGGTCGTTGTGATCGGTCCATATCCATAGGATATAATAAAACACTCCTCAAGGTGTGTAACCAAAAAGTTGCAAGATAAAAAAGTAAACAAAGACTTAGAAAAAACACGCGGAGACGGAGCTACCTCGAGATGCTGCCACTGTCGTCGGCGCCATTTGGTACCCTCTGTTATTTCTCTTTAAAACAGAACATCTTAAGCTGAATTTAATATTAAACCCCATACCCAGACAGTGAGCATGTATCGGTCCACTGGCATAAAAAGGCTGGCACACCACTGTTGGTCCACTATCGGACCACTCAGATTACTTTCCTCTACAGGATATAACTAATTTTTAATCTCCTCAAACAGATTTTAAAAATTCAGACTTTTATTCCAGAAAACAAACTCATAATGTTACCAACAACTATGAGAGATGAATATGTCTGATATAAAACGATTATACTAAAAATGTTGAATTAAAATTATTTACTAATCTTATTTATAAAGGATAACAAAAGAACATAATGAAAGAAAAAAAATGTAAATTGGACTGTCAATGGAAAAGTGCTAAAATGTGTCATTTTGTCTAAAATTCAGTTTTAATCACCAGTGGTCCACCAGTAAAACACTGGAGTCAAGCTATCCGCGCTTCAAATCCGAATGCACGTATAGGCGCGTCATTACGGTTTTTCATTGCGGAAAACACCACATCCGCTTTGGGACAGATAGAGAGTCTGAAACCCGCGTTTGAGCAGCGATGTCTCTGTTAATAAATAAATGCACGCAATGCTAAAATGGACTAAATGGGCTAAAATTAACAAGCCATTTGGAATATATTTCGTTTTAAATCACTTTAAAGAGGCAAAACACGCTTTGATTTTATTATTTAATACATTTATGTATTTTTTTTTACTTTTCTATAAACACTTAACTGGCTTTGAATAGTAATCCTGGTGGCCATGTAGAAATACAGATTACCTTTTACTGTCATTAAACAGAGGTGGCTCACTGTATAATATTCTCATGGATTTATACTGAATACCTACCAATATGGATTTCTCAAAAACTACCCATAATGCCTAAACCATTCCACTGTCATTAAACAGAGGGGCCTCTTGGCTATCAGCTGTATGATTTTGGTAGAATTTCACTGTGTACTTTTCTCATAAACTCATACTGAATATTACCAATATGGATTTCTCAAAAATTACCCATAATGCCTAAACCATTCAACTGTCATTAAACAGAGGGGCCTCTTGGCTATCAGCTGTATGATTTTGGTAGAATTTCACTGTGTACTTTTCTCATAAACACATAGTGAATAGTACCAATATGGATTTCTCAAAAACTACCCATAATGCCTAAACCATTCCACTGTCATTAAACAGAGGGGCCTCTTGGCTATCAGCTGTATGATTTTGGTAGAATTTCACTGTGTACTTTTCTCATAAACTCATACTGAACATTTACCGATATGGATTTCTCAAAAATTACCCATAATGCCTAAACCATTCTACTGTCATTAAACAGAGGGGCCTCTTGGCTATCAGCTGTATGATTTTGGTAGAATTTCACTGTGTACTTTTCTCATAAACTCATACTGAATACATTCCAATATGGATTTCTCAAACATTACCCATAATGCCTAAATCACTGTACTGTCATTAAACAGAGGGACCTCTTGGCTATCAGCTGCATGATTTTGGTAGAATTTCACTGTGTACTTTTCTCAGAAACACATATTACATACATACTGATATGGGTTTCTCCAAATTTACCCATAATGCCTAAACCATTCCACTGCCATTAAACAGAGGGGCCTCTTGGCTATCAGCTGTATGATTTTTGTGCAATTTCACTGTGTACTTTTCTCATAAACTCATACTGAATACATTCCAATATGGATTTCTCAAACATTACCCATAATGCCTAAATCACTGTACTGTCATTAAACAGAGGGACCTCTTGGCTATCAGCTGTATGATTTTGGTAGAATTTCACTGTGTACTTTTCTCAGAAACACATATTACATACATACTGATATGGGTTTCTCCAAATTTACCCATAATGCCTAAACCATTCCACTGCCATTAAACAGAGGGGCCTCTTGGCTATCAGCTGTATGATTTTTGTGCAATTTCACTGTGTACTTTTCTCATAAACTCATACTGAACATTTACCAATATGGATTTCTGAAAAATTACCCATAATGCCTAAACCATTCCACTGTCATTAAACAGAGGGGTCTCTTGGCTATTAACTGTATGATTTTGGTAGAATTTCACTGTGTATTTTTCTCATAAAGTCATACTGAACACTTACCGATATGGATTTCTCAAAAATTACCCATAATGCCTAAACCATTGTACTGTCATTAAACAGAGGGACCCCGAGGCTATTACCTGTATAATTTTGGTAGAATTTCACTGTGTACTTTTCTCATAAACTCATACTGAATATTACCAATAAGGATTTCTCAAAAATTACCCATAATGCCTAAACCATTCCACTGTCATTAAACAGAGGGGCCTCTTGGCTATTAACTGTATGATTTTGGTAGAATTTCACTGTGTATTTCTCTCATAAAGTCATACTGAACACTTACCGATAAAATAAAATATGCAATATTATTAAGGGTGCCGAATAATATTGCATGCCCCACTTTTCAGTTTTTTATTTGATATTTTATTTTATTCCCGATTGTGTCCCACTTGTTGTTGATTCTTCACAGAAAAATTAAAATTTCATATATTTGTTTGAATCCTGAAATGTGGCAAAAGTTTGAAAAGTTCAAGGGGGCCAAATACTTTCGCAAGGCACTATATATTCTGCTGTTGCATCAGTGGTCTCTTCCCTGCAGTTACATAAGTATGGCATGCTGTACTCTGGGTTGCTCTGTAGCGGATGGATGCTCTCATTTGATTGGTTGTCACGTAGGTTATGTTCAAAAACATAGACAGCTAGGGTTAGTTTCCAACCTATACCGAACCACCTCTACCCCCCCCCACCAACTCCAACATCCTAACAACTTGAACGTTAATAATTATCAAAATTATGAAGAACTTGAATTACTGTGTATTTCCAGATTCTGTTTAAAAACAGCTGTGCAGTCTGCCTTCCAAGCATCACAGAAAAACAACTGTAACTCAAATGCTTTTGCCATATGATATGAAAATGCACAAGGTCCTTTCCCATGGGCTTCAGAAAATATCTTTCTTATCTACGCGAAGCATATACAGTGAAATTCTGTAAAAATCATACAGCTGATAGCCAAGAGGTCACTCTGTTTAATAAGAGTAGAATGGTTTAGGCATTATGGGTAATTCTTGAGAAATCCATATCGGTATATATTGAGTATGACTTTATGAAAAAAGTACACAGTGAAATTTACCAAAATCATACAGCTAATAACCAAGAGGTCCCTCTGTTTAATGGCAGTGGAATGGTTTAGGCATTATGGGTAATTTTTGAGAAATCCATATTGGTAGGTATTCAGTATGAGTTTATGAGAAAAGTACACAGTGAAATTCTACCAAAATCATACAGCTGATAGCCTCGAGGCCCCTCTCTTTAATGACAGTGGAATGGTTTAGGCATTATGGGTAGTTTTTGAGAAATCCATGTTGGTAGGTATTCAGTATAAATCCATAAGAATATTATACAGTGAGCTACCTCTGTTTAATGACAGTAAAATGTAATCTGTATTTCTACATGTCCACCAGGATTACTATTCAAAGCCAGTTAAGTGTTTATAGAAAAGTAAAAAAAAATACATAAATGTATTAAATAATAAAATCAAAGCGTGTTTTGCCTCTTTAAAGTGATTTAAAACGAAATATATTCCAAATGGCTTGTTAATTTTAGCCCATTTAGTCCATTTTAGCATTGCGTGCATTTATTTATTAACAGAGACATCGCTGCTCAAACGCGGGTTTCAGACTCTCTATCTGTCCCAAAGCGGATGTGGTGTTCTCCGCAATGAAAAACCGTAATGACGCGCCTATACGTGCATTCGGATTTGAAGCGCGGATGGCTTGACCGTCAGTTTCCAAAGTGCGGATAGCTTGACTCCAGTCAGAAAACGCTGTGCAACACTAGCGGACTTACAACTTTGCCCTCAGTGGTCCGCCATCTCCTTGCTATCAGGGTTTCTGTATTTAGTATATAGTCGGCATTCTCCTCCAGAGTATTAGCCGCTGCAATTTTTTTTTTCAGTGAAGCAGGCTGAGCTGGTGAGCCCACAGTGAATGATTGAATGCACTACACCACGAAGATAATGGTGAAGTGTAAACCCTGCAGAGCGCTAATTGGCCACAGCAAATGCAGAGCTCATTCAAATCCAGCACAAGCTCGTTGCTTGTAAAATATCAAGTTACAGCAGCTTTAACGTTTATTTTTAATCGGACCCACAGCGGCAGTTCGTAAAATTATCTCGAGTTTTGGGCCATGTTTATATGGCGTCAGTTTTGTGCCACAATTCTGCACCCCCGCGCGCGGATATTTCGAACGAGCAAGAAGGTTTCTGCGCGCGCACGGATATTTTTGATATTTAAGGCTCTCCAGCCTGTATGTCCTTCCCACTTGGCGGTCAAGCCATCCAATCAGAAATTACCTTTGTCATTTGACGTTTCTAATTGGCTGAATCTGAGGCACTTTGTAATGGCTGTAAGTGTGGCGCGAGCGCGCAGGTCAAAGACATCGCGCGCGCAGAAACCTTGCTCACTCAAAAATATCCGTGCGCGCGCGCAGAAACCTTCTTGCTCGTTCGAATTGTGGCACACAAATAACGCCATATGTTTAGTCCAAAAAAATAAACAGCACGCGGATACACAATGAGTAAACAGCGTCCAACTTAACCGCCGCCGTTGTTGTCGTTTTCAAAGCCAGCGATTCCTGTTAGAGGTGTGGGGTTACGGGGGAGCCCTGCCAGTGGGCAAGCTTTAAGCATACTGAGCCGAGCTGTGTCGAGTCGTGTAGAGCCAGACCCATGCGATGGACTACTTTTAGAAAAATTCAGTTGCGAACTCAGGGTGTGTTTTTATAAGGAAACTGTGAGAAGAACATTCGACGTCGGGTGTGATTTATATAGAAATTGCATGTGCGCGTGTGAGAGAGTGAAAAGAAAGAAGGCGCAGTCAGGGATGTGTTTTATAAGTAAACTTTATGTGTGCATGTGAAACTCTGTTCGTTGAGACAGAAGCAGGTTCCAGTACAGCAGATACGGTTGATATTAAAGAGTACAAAAAAAAAAAAAAGAAAAACAATAAATCACAACTCTGAAATCTTCTCCACCGGGCAGAACAAAGCAGGCGTTTGGTCCGAGCTTAAACTCCCCCCTCCTCTGACACATCGTCACTAACCATCAACCTGTGGCGTTCTCTCAGGCAGACCCCTGCGTCTCCGGCCCCCAGCACGGTGATGGTGAAATATACGATTGCATAGATCAATAAGCAGGAATTCCAGGTTTAATTAAGACGGAAAGAATGTGGGTTAAAGACTCTAGCATTTATCTTCATTTTTAAACCGTTAACTTCAAAACTCATTCTACAGCATAATATTCGTAACTCTCCCGGCGTTCCAGTCTGTAGTTATATCCAGGTATGATTAATGAGGGAAGCTGGAAATGGGTTTGGTGCTTGTGCAGATAGAGATGTACAGACAGCACCACCTACTGAGCTTGCAAGGAGACTTCCCAAACCGTTAGCTCTCCACGCAGTGTCTACAGCTCTGCTGCTTGTCATTCGGGGCCGCGCCACAACGTGGGAGAATTCGTTATGGAACCGAGGAAACATACGAACAGCGCAGAGCCACCTCAGAACTGGCACCAAAATAAAACAAGAATACAAGCGACAAAAGCTGAGGTTAGAGATAAACACTCCATCCCTTCCTCACTATCCTACTGCCACGCCTCCTGCTCATCAACGTCCAATCACCTATCAATCAATCAATAATCATCACCACCACCCAACCTGGCAGCAACAAACTAATTAGCGTGAAAGCTGGATTAGCCCGAGCCCCCCGCACTCATCTCTAAACTGGTTTTAATTTTTTATTTTCGTAATCAGTAAAACAAGGCAAAAACAACTCTCTCACACACCGTCTCCCCCATGTCATCCATCTCAATTTCAGTTAATTTTCCTCTTTTCCAGCTTTTATTCATTTATTATTTATAACATGATCAGATTTGCCAGACCGAGGGCAGATTCGACATTTGTTCCTCCTTCTGCTGGTGAAAAATCTCAAAACTAATTAAAGACATAAATGAATAAATTTGCTTCTCATTAGTTTATCATCATCAAAGACTACAAGAAAAAGAAAAACAAAAATAATAAGTTGTGAGCGCATGTAAGAATCAAATCAGAACCACCCCCGACTGCGCCACTAATTCGTCAGGTAAGAGCCCCGCCCTCTTAAAGCCCCACCCCCCCATTATTATATTTGCCCTGCCCCCTCTGGTGTGCTTTAGTCCCATTTCTGACTCTGCTTTCCTCTTCTCCTCTCGCTCCCATAGTGCCACCCTCAGGTCAGAGCGCAGAGGCCAGCAGGGTGAGAGAGATATTTAGAGGTCGCTCTCTCCATAGAGAGCAGTGGAGAAGGACATGTAATCGAGAGCTCCTGGGACAGTGTCTGGTCCAGTGTACGGTGCCATGCGACTGATACAGTATTCTGCCTGGTCCGGGGGCAGCTCACGCCTCAACTCCTCTGCCAGAATATAGTTCTAGAGAGAGAGAGAGAGAGAGAAAGAAAGAGAGAGAGAAAGAATGTTGAATTCAGTCAGCAAATGTAAAAATACCCCTCTGTGGGAGGAGGTGTGTGCATGTGTAGCGCAGGAGGTGTTCCTAATAAAATGACCAATTAGTGGATCAGCTTTAATCTCAGTGTTCCTCAGAACTATTCCAGTCCCCATCACCTGTGCCTTTGTCACCAGTCCTAACTGCAGGTGAGACAGCTGTAGAGTTGTACCACTGTACACAGAGGTCTCACCTTGTCTCCTGCCAGGATTTTGAAGGAGGCTATGACCTGGTCAGCCGTGTCCGTGTCCGTTGTTTCTCGGGACATGAAGTCAATGAAGGCCTGGAAAGTGACAGCACCGCTGTTGTTCGGGTCAACAATCCCCATGATGCGAGCAAACTCTGCATCGCCCTGGAAACATGGATCAAGAGGTCAACCAGAACCAGGGGGCTAGAACAACTGACCCCGATAAGAGGTTTAATATTTAACCTATCTAACAACATCTAACTTCACTGTTCAGGGTCATTTATCATCTACAGAATAAACTCCTCATGAGTCTGTTACAATAAGAACACACCGGACTGGACCGGACCAGACAGAACAGAAAAGACCAGAGCAGGAGCAGCAGAACAGTGAGCAGGAAAACAAAAAAGTGACAGAACAGAGGGGGAAAGAAAGAGTGAAACAGTAACAAGAGAAAATTAACATAAGAGAACAGAGAAAAAGAGCACTAGAGAGCAGAATATAGGAGAAAAAGAAGAGAGTGAGAGACAGAGCTGTAGAGTTGGAGCAGTACCAGGCTGTTGCCAGTGGAAATGAGCAGAGCGCTGAAATCGTCTGAGTCCATGATCCCTGTTCGCTTCTGAACCATGGGAAGATGGAGGGATGAGAGGAAGAGGAGAAGAGAGGGATGAAGGGATCCAGCCGGAGAGAAGAGGAGTGGGTGACAGAGGGCAGGCAAGGACAGATGGAGGGGTAAAGGCAAGGGACAGAGGGAGCAGTGATGACAGAATAAGAAAACAAAATTAAGAACAGAGAAAAAAAGCAGCGTTAAGAGAGACATCACATCCAAGCAGCACAGGGTGGAGGCGCTGTCAGGGGCGCTAGCGGCGGGTGATGGAGTAATGAATGAGTGGAGTTACCGACAAGTGCATTCAACAGCCCAAAAACAAAAACAGAACAACACAGTCCCTCATTCCCCCCCTACTTCTCATTCACGCATACCTGTTTGTCATTCTCCACGTCGTAACCGAGGCTGATCAAACAGGCCTTAAACTCCTCGGCCATTAAGGCGCCGCTGTGGTCCTGCAGTTGGCCAATCACACCACAGATCATGAGGGGGTGAAGCAAATGCAGTAGTGTTGTGTGGATGGAGGGAGGTGGGGCATCACAGCATGAACGGGATAGATGTGGGGTCAGAAAAGGGAGGGGTGGAGACAAACAGGAGGATGATGTCAAAAACACAAACAAACAAGCCAGGATGATGGACAAAATAATGGAAACCCACTCATGCGGGGATGATTCTGACACAGATTTATAATTATATATATTTATAGAATTCAACCAACGCAGCTTTGTCTACTCTCCGCCTCCATGTAGTGCTGACCTCAGTAATTTGTGTGTCTGAGTGGTGTGTAATGATGGATAGAGCGGAGGTGAAAGGAGGTGTAGGATGGTGGATGTGAAGATGAAGACTAATATTAATGCTGCACTAAAGGGTTAATTATGCAGCATCACACCCCACCCTTCGCCAAGGCTGTCCTTCTTAGAGAGACAAATAATCTGTGGCCAGTTGCACCAGCTGTGCTTAAGTTCAAATGTAGGCTAGTAGTAATATAAGTCTACCAAATTTAGGCTTACGCATTACTAAAGCAAAATGGGTTGCTCCACTCAAACCAGTAGGAGCTAGTAACTACTAAATATTTACACCTACACCCTAAACAGGTGTAAGCTGTTATGTAACTGACGGCAACGAAAATATGGCTAGTTTGGAGCGCTTTGAGCTGGATGACGGGAATCATTTTCACCGTCGGGTGTTGAGACAGACTACATCCTTTAGAAGGTGCTGATGTTATGATGTCGATATCTATGCTCAATTTCAGCTCAGGTAAGAACTGTTTCACCCAAAACATATATTACTATGGCAGACATAACCTGACATACAAGACAAAAGCTATATATTAAGAAAATGTCTGGTTTTAATTGCTCTGGTTTTATTTTCAGCCCAACCCGATATATATATATATATATATATATATATATATATAATCCTACTGTGCTGAAATCACAAAGCTACATGTTTGTCTGAATAATAACTCATAATGCATAATGTAATTTATTATTTTAAGACCGTGATGATTTTTTTAACCCACTTTGTCTAGTGCTGCTGTTACTTTTACCATTATACATAAACCGTTTTGTCGTCGCGAGGAAACTCAAAGACAAATAAACAAATATACGCAAAAGTACTTAATTTTTGTTATTTAGTTTTAAAAATATAAACACACAGTTGGATTTAATGTGTACATATATTTTCCCCCCATAAAATGTAACAAATCAGTGCAGGTTTCGGTTTGTGTTTTCATGGCTTATACATTTGTTGTTGTCATGAAAATTGACATTGTTTACCTCGGTTGCAGAGTTCACCTTAGTAAGCAGATAATAGTTAAGACAGCATATGGACTTGTGGTGCAACCCAATTTAGTAAAAAGCTAGAAACTAACTAGTTTTAACTAAGGACTTAGTAAAGGCTACACACAACTTAAAAATGTTAAAGCATCTTCAATGTAATCATTAATAATCATTTTAAATCAGGCCAGGGTTGCACCAGTTTTTCAGTCTTAACTGGATGCAGTGCTGCATTTTCATCTCTATCTTTAAAGCAACATTAAGTCATGTTTTTACCTTAAAAATTACAGCTTCAGAATCACTGTGATGCGCCACCTAGCTGCAACAGGGAGAATAGAGCCCCTGTCGCTGCTACTATAGGGTCAGCACAGCAAAAACTGTGCTATGTAACTTTTTGAGGAGGGTGGGATTGATTTCAGGAAAGTGCTGTAAAAGTGAATTACACTATGCAACCACAGGGGGAGCCCAGGAGCAAAAGTACCTAATCTTACCCAGTGTTCCTCTCTCACTGAACACAGAGCGGTGGATTCCAGACTGGGATAAAACCTAGTCCTGGACTGAACTCCACTGCAACTAGGATGTAGTCCAGGACTAGGCTTAATCCCAGTGTGGGCAACTGGCCCAGAGTTTTCACTGCACCACAGTCACAATCCTGCACACAGCTAATGTTAGCTGGAGGTGGCTAATGCATGGATAAGTGTCTACTCTCACTAATAGCAAGAGCTAATGTTGAGCTAATGTAGAGCTAACAAAGCTAAAGGAGAGCTAATAGAGAGCTATCTGTTGGCCAGCACAGGGTTAAAGCCTAGTCAGCAGGGGACAGCATGTTTAGCAAGTGCCTGACCTTGTCGAAGTGGTTGAAAGAGGCACGGTACTCATGGAGCTGCTCCTGACTGATGCCCTTGGCATCTCTGGTGAGGATCTGGTTCTCGATCTCATTAATGGTGCGAGCGATGGTGGTCAGCAGCTGCTCCCACCCCACACGCAGGTGCTGCACAAACAATAAAACACACAAAACACTCTTCGTCACAGCTACATCTCTCATCAGGGAAGTGTCCGTGCTACAGAAGTCTGCAGACAACAGAATTCTCCCCTGGAAGAGAACACACCGCTATTATTAAAACCTCAAACTGGAGTCGTCTCTTACAGAACAGACTTTAAAGGCTAAGCACCAGCTATATGAAAGTGTCAAACAAATAAATACAGAGGAATTTGAGTTCCTAACTTATGTTTATTGATAGTCAGAAAACATGTTATTTATTACTAATTCAAGGAATAAGGTTTAAAAGACAGTTTCTGTAAAAATAAATCATGATAATGCCTCTTAATTATTTACTGCCTGAACAGATAGCCTCTAGATTTGGGTATGTTATTTCAGACGGAAAATGGAAAAAAGGCCTGGATTTACTCTTTTTTTACTCTTCCATTTGTCTCTCTAAATCACTTTTTTGCTGTGTATGAAAAGTGCTCTACACACACACGCCTCGTCTCAAGTGATTTGTATATAAACACAGGACGGGATGAAACTAACATATCTCGCCTACATTTCACCCTGTTAAACACCAAGTTTGTGTGTGTACCTCCATGGTGTAAGCTGTGTATTTGTTGTCGAAGATCAACGCCTCCTGGATGAGCTGATGGTTTCCCTCCAGTTGGTCAATGTTGGGTTTATACTCGATGATGCTCTGTTCATACTGACGCAGGTGAGTCAGCTGATCCTCCAGAGTCCCGTTCATCTCTATAGATATCCTTCCGATCTCCTACAAACACAAACATTAATAAACATATACTGTGGGTTTGGTACTACATGGTGTGTGAGTTTCTGAAAGTGCAGTTAAAAATCAGTCCTTGAAATTTGTATAACGCTAACGTTCATCCTGCCCCACTGACACAGTAAAGAAAGGGCAAGGGGTGCAATTTGAAAGCCCATGTGGTTCAGGTGAGGGAAGAACTAAGTAATGAAGAACTAGAGACTGACCTCCATCTTGTTCTGGATCCAGGGCCCAACAACGTTGGCCTGATTAGCGAACTGGCGTCGGAGGTGGTCGTTTGACTGTTGTCGTCCAAGCTCCTCCTGCAGCGCATGGTCACGCTGAGGAACCAGCTTCTGCACCTGCATACAACCACCACAGGGGGGAGACAAAACATCAGTTCTGGACTACACTCTACTAATACAGGTTCAACAGTTACCCCTCGTTCACCACCAAGGAGAACCACCAAGCACAGCTGTGTCCTCCCCACCCCGACTCCCACTATTACATGTACATGGAATATGTTACCGATCTTTGGCTTCCATTTTTAATGGAATTAAATATTAAACATTGTAATTAACATAAAACTGCAACTTCGTATTGAACAAATCAAAAGTAAACGATAAATCACCTTCCGGTAGAGTTATTAAAAAGGACAGGGTTATGAATCTCATCCGTGTGCCTTTACTGTACCCTCACTGCATCCCACCCCCCCGGTACCTTGTCCCACTTGCTGTCGATGCTGTTGGGAGTGATGGTGGTGTAAGGGTTATTTCCTGCCAGTTTGATGCCATTGTACTGAGCAATCTTCTGCACCTCCGCCTGGATCGCCTGGATAGCTTCTCGCTCTTTATTGGCCTCAGGCAGTGTGGCCTTGAACTGCTCATGAGCCATGATCAGACCCTGCACACAGCCCAGAGGCAGGATCAGAACACAGAGCCACATGGAACCAGACAGAATCGTCCATTTTGTAAACGTCCAGTGTCCCTCAGAACAAAGCACACACTCTCACCCGGTCTCAGTAACACACTGCTGCTCTCTGGCTGTAAGAATTGATGGCAGATGTACCTGAATCTCCTCGATGTTGTGGACAATGAACATGTCCTGCAGGTCCTCCATTGCTCCCTCCATCCAGTTGTTGAAGGGCGCTGCCCTCTTGGCGTACTCCAGGTATAACTCATCAATCGACTCCAGCTGCTTTTCGGTCCTCTGCGGAACACACACATTTATACAGTTACACACTCATTTTACACAACACAGGGGTCAAGGTGTGTGTGTGTGTGTGTGCACCTCCAGGGATTCTCTGCGGTTCTGTGTGAGAGAACCAAGGCTGTCCCACTGTTCACAGATCTTCTGACAGCGAGCATTCACACTCGGAGAATCATAATAATCCAGTTCACTACAAAATAAACACACACAGTTACACAAAAACAAGAAAGTTACACATGAAAACAGTTATACAAACAAACACACAGTTACTCTCACACACAGACTCTCCCTCACTCACTTAAGCTCCTGTGCGATGGCTGCGATCTGTTCGACTCTGTCCTGGTGTGCCGCGAGGTCACTCTCAAAAGCTTCATGTTTCTTCAAGAGAGCTTTAATCTCAGAAAGAGACGCAGTCTCATAGTCCTTCTGGGTCAACATTGCCTCTTTACCTACACACACACACACTATTTTTTAGCCCTGTCACCTAAACACAGCTTTCTGGTGTGAACAACATCACTGCATCTGTCACTACAGTTTTTATTCATACAATCTGTGTCTGTGTCAGTCTGTTTACCATCCGTCCAGCTCTCGTGGATTGTAGCTTTTTGGCGGAACTTCTCGGCGAGGTGGTCGAGTCTTTCAAGGCGCCGGATCTCGTTCAGAAGCCATTCTTCGTAGCCTTTCTCTGCCCCCTCCAGCTTATGCCACGCCCCATTAATATCCTAAACAGGAACAGAGAAAATATTACATCTCTATATACTAAAAGTAAGGAAATGCTGGTGAAACACAGAAGATCAAACTTATAAAACATGTGAGAGACTCCTGGTCCAGTGTGAGACAGCCTTTACAGACATACACATTAGAAACACTGGGCCTTATACATGAACCATGAGCAGATTAATGTGTGTGTAAACTGATCATTAATCACTATTTATCATAAATATCCGGATTCATCAATCCATTCGTCTCAAAAAGTTCATAGGCATGGACAAAATTTACACATGCTCCTGAAAATGCATAAAGTGTGCGTAATGTTTGAAAGAAACTGAAAGTATCATCTGACATGATTGAACTTTAAACAAAACTAAATTAATTAAAATGCACAAATGAAATATTCAAATAATAATTAAATAGGTAATCAAAATTAAATTTCTCAAAACCATCCTCTTCCTAATACAGCCTATTATTCAGAGCAAATTCAAGTAGCTAAAGGGCACTTGTTTGCTGAATAATTTTGTTACTCATGGTCAGAAAGTTACTTAATGTTGATTATTTCAGTACAAAAGTTTTTAAGGTCTGTAACTAGTGTAAATGCCTGATGATGCCCTGCTGCTGGATTTAACAGACAGCTCTGCACAGAGTGAGGAATCGCAGGTTAGTTAACTGTCAAGTTTACTTTCAAAGTTCTTTTGTGCCACATTTTAGAACGACCTTTGAGAAGGGAGTCCAACAGATCCCGTGCGGCTTCTGAACCTGTGCAAAAGCTGTCCATGTTTGGCTCCTTGAAAAATACTTTTTAAAGCCCTCCATCATCCAAGCATCATCCTAGGAATTTTAAGTAATGTTATATATTTGAGGTACTGTAACTGAAGCGAGGGTGCCTGAAGCCTCGCACATTGCCCATGTCCTGTCACTGCATGTGGTCTTGCAACTCTGATAACTTGCTTCATACAAGACAAATGCACTTGAAGCAACTCTTGCAATTCAGGAAAAAATCCACAGGCATATATCCCTCTGTGAGATTATAGAGACATTCAAATGGCCCCAACTCATAGAAGGAGCTTGTGTCATTAATAAACACCTTTAGCTCCCCCACCACCAGTACTTTCAAACACCTTAGGGTCCTAAATTTATCATCATTTAAAACAAATATATCTTCTAAATAAGCGTTATGCTTGTATATAATTATATAATATAATAAATAAAAAAACAAATACAGTAAAAGGATTTTTTTTCCAAAACATGTGAGAGTGTGAAGAACAACGTTTTTTCCAGATGTTCTCTTTAAATTGTGTGGATTTCGTTAAATCCTCCAGCTAACAGGTTAACTGTGTAACTTTGTTAATCCTCCAGTTAACTGTGTAACTCAGTCTTTGGACGGCATGATCTGTCTAATGCCTCACTACAAGTTCCCTACATAGAACAAAAATAAAAGGTGCTTCAATATATTTTTGCTTTTATGTAGAGTTTTTAAGACTTATCACTGTGACTTCACAGTGCAAGCACTTCCTTATACGCTGGTTATTTGAAATTCATTGGTGGGGATTGTGGTAATGGCATTGTTAACTGTAAAGAAACATGAACATGAATCTAGCGTAAAGGTTTTAAAGGTTACACAAATGAGGACCACTGACCAAACACTCTACATTGCTACCTGCTGGACGATCAAGATCTCACAGCTCATAGTTCAACAAGAGAACATACAGCTTTACGGAGCAGCTGTAGTCCTCATTAACTTCACCACTGACTAAACCTTCACGACTAAAGACAAATTTATACTTCTGCTCTGAACCTATGCTGTAGGCAACACACGGATGCAAACCCTATGCCATAGTCTGATGTGCATCTGTCCAGAAACTTAACTATGTGTCACGTCAACGCAGACCACAACAACTGTGATTGGTCAGTAGTCGGACGGACATCGTTTAGTTGAACTGAACATGTACAGAAACACAAACTCCTCTCCACACACACAGAGACCACAGACAGCAGCAAATGCATGATGAAAGATTTCCTTAGACATAGCGTGGGCATCAGGGATGAATAAAATGCTAGAACAAAGTAAAATACAGACATCTCTGAAAGAAAGAAAAAAAAACTTGTAAGAATAAGAAGGACCATGTGGGAAAGCGGTAAAACGTGCAGGTTTTGTTTTTGTTTCTTTCCTGTTGAACAAGTCTCTCTCCCAAAAAATGACCTATTCTCTAAATAGTGCACTTTAAAGATTTATAAAAATAATTCTATTACACTACTGCATTATCTACTACATAGTGTAGATGGAGACATTTGAGATTCAGCCCTAGTTGTGTGGCGGTGCAATTGCAGCATGATACAGACATCAACGCAGAAGTATAAAGGCTCACATTGGTGTAGGTCTCTTGTGCAAGGCTCTGTGTGTCAATTCAACACTGAAGTATAAATCAGCCTTAAACCTGTGAAATTGTCTCACCGAGACCATGCGTCCCTCCGAGGGCATGAATGCCGGCCGGTTACTGAGCCTCAGTTTGGTTTGCAGGGTGTTGAAGTTGATCTCCAGCTGACACTTCTCCTGTACTTTTGGAGGTTTATGGACGCGACGATAATCTCGAAAATCCTCCAGTTTCTGCTGCATCTCCGCCATTGTCTTCTCAGGAGCTCGGTTCTCCAGCCACGGGATAGTCCTCCTGATCCACTCCAACAGCTACACACACATGTAAATAAAATTATATTAATTGTTTTCCTGAAAATCATCTCATCCTGAGATTAAATCAGCAGCAGTCTGTCAGTACTCACGTCGCTCGCCAGTTTCTCATAGTCCTCCATCAGATGCTCGTTCTCCTGATTCACAGCCAGAACTTTGCAAATGCGATTGGCTGCTGTCTCAGCCTATCAGAGAGCAGAATACTCAGCAACACATACACAAACAATGCTTTAATCACAAACATACATACACCTGCACAAACCTCAGTAACCCGCAGAACAGTGTGTAAACAAGCAATGTACAAACCATTTCAGTCCCACACTTCTAACAGCAGTCAGGGAGGGGCAGGTCGTCTTACCACTCAGGCATTAAGGGATCAACAAAACAGTACTCTCCCAGGAGTTTACTGTTTTTGTGTTATTTATTAGAGCTTATTGAGGGGTTTGATTCATTTGAGGCTGAGTGAAACTCTGTGAAACTCTCACTGTGAACAGGCTGCGACGTGTGCTCATGTCTGAAACACACACTAGTGTGGTTTCCATTGTATTGTCCCGACACTACAGAACTCTACCCGTCATTTCTGCTTTTTCATCAGGTAAATTTGGTCCTGGGTTTCTCGTGGGTTCTGAGCAATCTGAGTAGGGACCAAACTGTGACCGTAAACCTTGCAGAGCGCCAGAGAGTCGCGCAATGCATGAATTTGCCATCTGTATAATCTCCAACTACAGCAGAGATCACATTTGTTTTTATCTGACTCAGCAAATACTCCTTGGATCAGTGGCCGATGAAGGAATCCAGCAAGAGCTGGACACTGCAACAAGGAAGAACAAACTCTACTGAACTGTCTGAACTGATAACATAGCTGTGTTCAGTCCCAAAAAACAACATGGAAATTCGTGAAAAATAAAGAACGCTTAAATGTTACTGCTGCAATTGTTGTGGTTTCCAAAGCCTGCTGTTCCCGTCAGAGACAAGGATTTGAAATAACACCGGATATTTCGGGGGACTCCTAACCCTTCACTGGTTTAACAACCAGCACTGCCAGACTGCAGAGTTAATCAGAACGAGAAATAATCTGATACCTCTAGTCCAGGGCTTACACAGAGCGTCAGTATTTAAATCCTCCTTTAGAGTAAAGGAACACCAGCATCAGATTTAATATTGGTTTCATTCAAACTAATCCAGAATGATGATATAAATACAATCTGGTTTATTCTAAAACCAGGTTATAAGTTTACTCCATCAGTCTTGTGTTTGTTTCAGAATGAAGGTTTAGTTTAATATCAGTGCAATGGAACTGATCTGTAAGCGTTTCACTGCATGACTTGGGCCTTTAGATTTACATTCTTTGAACACACTCCAAGCACACACTCATCCTGAGTGACCGAAACACACACCTCACACAAGTTAGACTAACTCGGGTAACAAGGACAGGCCAAGTGAGGTAGCATGCAGACGTTAGTAAAGTCAGTGGACCCTAGCCTGTGTTTCTGAGGACCCCATGCATCTCACACAAACTCAGGACATTCTGGTTTAGACTACCTTCTGAAGACTCCTACAGCTTTACCTACACACTGAAATACACAACAGCATTATGTTTATATCACAGTGACATCACAACATCAGCGTATCCCACTGAAGTCACGCGGTCGCTCTGTTGTGGACATCATGCCCAGATAAGGAGTTCCTCTAAGGCAGACATGAATGGGACCAAGCTTAGACCCGGAACTCCTTATAAGAGTGTGACCTCCACTGCATTCACATCACAAACAGTGGTTAAGAGTTAACCCCTAGAGACTAACTTAAACCTGAAGTCCTAAGTTCTATAGGAAAAAGAGCTGAGGGACATTCCGGTGGGACAGTCCTTGATTCTGGGCTTAAGTTATCTGGCTAACTCACAAATCATGTCATTGTTAATTTCTGAGAGACTTGTCCTCTACAAAGAATTTACTCCATTTACACAATACATGACATGAGAGATGCAAAGCCTGTTCTAACTGATTTTCTATTAGAAAATAAACAAACAACATAGAATGGATAAAACATGTCATTTGAGCAAGTGTTTAAACATTTTTTTCCACCAGTGAGTTTTCCCATAAATCCTCCACCACAGGGTCCACTACCACTCATCCACGCCTCATTGTCTCATCACACAGTCTGATAAAGCTCACAATCGTCTCAGTATGTCTGAAAAATTAAAATCCAATTCTGACTGAGGATGAGTTTCAAGAAGAGTCACAGTAAATTACTTTTTATTTATTTATTTATTCTGATCAACAGTTTGACTGTTTCTGTTGTATTTTGTAACTGACTGCGTCTCCAGCATCCTGCAGGGAAATATACTGAGGTGGAATGAATTATGGGAAACCCACAGAACATCAGGAATAAAAGACAGTGATTAGTGATGGGGGAAAAGTGTTTGGAGAAGATTCAGAACCCCATCATAAAGAAATGCTGACAGCTTTAAAATAAAGCTGTAAGAAACACTGCAACATGGAATAACTCCACTAACCTAACTTCAGTAGCAAATGAGCTTCCAGATAATACATTCACAACAAATTCAAAGGCTAAATGTTTGCAACTTTTATTCTTATTTCTGTATCAAAGTGTAAACACATATCTGACAAACAGGATTCACCCCACTTTCACCGCTAAGCACAAAAACTAACAGAGCTAAGAGAGCTCAACTTTGCGTTTGTGTGTCAGGCTCACTTAAACCTTCCTAGTACTCACTGCCGGAATGTCTGACTGATTTACTGCAGAGGACACTCTTCTAACCACAGTAAAGGATGCTTCTGCTTGGTTAGAATTATGTCCCTTACTGATTTGCACTACTTTAAAGTAGATGATGCAGCCATTAACCCACAAGCTTTCCTGAATGAAACTGATGAACCCTGCCATCGTCAGAGTGCTGTATGTCATGATTAAGCATCAGGTGCTGTATCTCCTCCTCAGGTGAGAGACAGGCATGTAGGGTCAGCAGCGGTGAAAGCAGAGGTCAAAAGCACAGGCCCGAAAAACTGCTCACCTTCTGAGCGCCAGAGAAGGCGTGATAGAAACAGGAGACATACGTCATTATAGCCTTCTCATCCGGCCTCAGAGTACCCACAATATCTACAGCACAGACAGAGAGAGAGAGAGAGAGAGAGAGAGAGAGAGAGAGAGAGAGAGAGAGAGAGAGAGTGTACAGAGAGAGAGGTGAAGCAAAGCGACCCAGCGCCAGTGTTTTCCTGCAGAGGAAGGTGTGTTTAAGTCAGAGATCAGCTGGTGAGCACGGAGGAATCTGATTGGTTCCAGGGCCAACCAAGCCACGTCCACTTTAAAGAAGCCGGAGGAAGAGGAGGAGACTTGCAGGGTCTCCATGGCATACGCGGAGTGAGAGGAAAGCCATGCGGAGGAGTTGGGGGTGGGGGTGTACCTTCTGAGCTCCAGAGAAAGCGTGATAGAAACTGGACACATAGGTCATTATCGCCTTCTCATCCGGACGAGCTGTGTTCACTATGTCTGCAGAAAAACACACGTTACACACGCAAAGGAACAGAACACACACACATACAGGGAGAGAGGAATAGAACACAAACAGACAGAACACACACAGACACTCACTGGGACAAAACACACACACACACAGGGACAGAACACACGCTCACACACAAAGGGACAGAACGCACACAGACACACAACACGGAGAAATGGAGACAAGCAGTACAAAGGCGACAGATGGAGGACTGGACAGAGAGGAGGACTGACGGATCTGGGAGCAGGAATCACTGTGTCGGAACTACTGCATTAGTTCCCAACAGCCAGGTGTTTCCAGGTGTGAGGTTTCCCTTTTTAAATTAATTTTCCTTTTTCCCACCGACAGTGAACACACACCCCTCAGAATAACACACATACAGTGGGGACAGAAAGTATTCAGACACCTTTAATTTTTCACTCTTTGTTTCATTGCAGCCATTTGCTAAAGTGAAAAAAGGTTAATTTTATTTCTTATTAATATACTCACTACCCCATCTTCACCGGAAAAAAAACAAATGTAGACATTTTTGCAAATGTATAAAAAAAAGAAAAACTGAAATTTCACATGATCATAAGTATTCAGACCCTTTGCTGTGACACTCACTTAACCCACATGCTGTCCATTATTTCTGATCCTCCTTGAGATGGTTCTACTCGTTCATTGGAGTACAGCTGAGTTTAATTAAACTGATTGGACTTGATTAGGAAAGGCACACACCTGTCTATATAAGACCTTACAGCTCTCAGTGCAGGTCAGAGCAAATGAGAATCATGAGGTTGAAGGAACTGCCCAAGGAGCTCAGACAGAATTGTGGTAAGGCACAGATCTGGCCAAGGTTACAAAAAGAATTTCTCAAGTTCCTAAGAGCACAGTGGCCTCCATAATCCTTAAACGGAAGAAGTTTGGGATGACCAGAACTCTTCCTAGACCTGGCCACGCAGACAAACTGAGCAATTGTGGGAGAAGAGCCTTGGTGAGAGAGGTAAAAAAAGAACCCAAAGATCACTGTGGCTGAGCTCCAGAGATGCAGTATGGAGCTGCACCCCTCCACCAGTTGGGGCTTTATGGCGGAGTGGCCTGACTCCCCTGATTTAGAAGACTCCCCTCAGTGCAAGACATGTGGCAACCTCTATGCAGGCTTTCATATGAAGGACTGTAGATACACATGAAGGACTCCCAGACTATGAGAAATAAGATTCTCTGGTCTGATGAGACGAAGATTTAACATTCTGGTGTTAAATTCTAAGTGGTATGTGTGGAGAAAACCAGGCACTGCTCATCACCTGCCCAATACAATCCCAACAGTGAAACATGGTGGTGGCAGCATCATGCTATTGGGGTGTTTTTCAGCTGCAGGGACAGGACGACTGGCTGCAATTGAAGGAACAATGAATGCGGACAAGTACAGAGATATCCTGAACAAAAACCTCTTCAGAGTGCTCTGGACCTCAGACTTTCAACAAGACAATGACCCAGCACACAGCTAGTCAAGTCAAGTTTATTTATATAGCACATTTAAAAAGACAGTGAATGTCAGCCAAAGTGCTGCACAATAAAAATCAACTAACAAAACAAACCAGATAAAATTATAAAACATACATGTAAAAGAAATAAAACAAATAAAAGAATCCAACAATAAAACGTTGTGGAGAAAAATACAGATAACAAGACAACATAAACCAAGGCAGAGACAAATGGCTAAAGTAATTTAAAAGGACCCAAAGGCCAGAGAAAATAAATAGGTTTTTAAATTGGACTTAAAAGTTACTACTGTAGGGGATTGTTTTATAAAGAGTGGGAGACTGTTCCAAAGTCTTGGAGAGGCTGCAGCAAAAGCCCGATCACCTTTGAACTTCAACCGAGAGCAAGGGGTGTCTAAAAGCAATTTGTCAGAGGAACGTATGGCACGTGAGGTAGATCGAAAGCAAAGAAGATCCGAAATATATTTCGGAGCCAAGCCATGGAGAGCTTTGAAAACAAACAGTAAGATTTTAAATTCAACTCTGTATTTCACTGGTAGCCAGTGCAACGATTTCAACACAGGGGTAATTCTCTCCCTTTTCTTAGTACCGGTCAAAAGCCTTGCAGCTGCATTTTGGACCAGTTGCAACCGGTACAGGCTCGATTGAGGTATATCCAGGTACAGAGAATTACAATAATCGATACGGGAGGAGATAAAAGCATGTATAACTGTTTCCAGGTCTTTAAAAGACAGTATTCTCTTAAGTTTAGCTATATGACGGAGTTGAAAGAAAATACCTCTCACAACAGTGCTTATTTGCTTTTCAAATGTAAGATCGGTGTCAATGATGAAACCAAGGTTTTTTACTTGGCTGTGTACATTAGATGACAGATGCCTCAGTTCATTGGCCATTGTGGGGGTCAAGTGGGAATTTCCGAAAATGATCACATCTGTCTTGTCTAAAATAACAAAAGACTTCAGAACAACTCTGTGACCATTCTTGACTAGCCCAGATAGAGCCCTGACCTAAACCCAATTGAGCATCTTTGGAGAGATCTGAAATGGCTGTTCATTAACAAACCTGACGGAACTGGAGAGGAACTGCAAAGAAGAATGGCAAAGGATCCCCAAATCCAGGTGTGAAAAACTTGTTGCATCATTCCCAAGATGACTCATAGCTGTACTAGCTCAAAAGGGTGCTTCTACTCAATACTGAGCAAAGGATCTGAATACTTATGATCATGTGAAATTTCCATTTTTCCTTTTTTAAATAAATGTGTAAAAATTAACATTTCTATTTTTTTCCCCTGTCAAGATGTGGTAGTGAGTGTACATTAATGAGAAATAAAATTAACTTTCATTTTAGCAAATGGCTGCAATGAAACAAAGAGTGAAAAATTTAAAAAGGGATCTGAATACTTTCCTTACCCACTGTATACACCCCTGACAACAGCACACATGCACATCCCTCACAATAATACACACAAATACTGTATATACCTTCTGCGTCCAACATCTTGGGAATGTCCAGATATTTCTCTGCAACTTCAAAGGCGTTGTTTAGGTTGGTGACTGGGTCATCCTAATAAACCACAACAAGCCCTTCAGTTAGCAATTACGCACCATGAACACTTGTGTTCTACCCCTAGACATGCACCAATATCTTCACCTGGGTGGGTGTGTGTGTGTGCGCATGTATGTCAAACCTTGCGCAGTTTGTCATAGTCGATGAGCTCTGGTCTGTGGCGGTGGATCAGGGCGTTAAACGCTAGTCCATCCTTCCAGCTGTAGGAGAACAGGATTATTATTACTCATAGTCACCAACAGCACTTAGCCATTTTACTCACACACAAAACTTACCTGATGTGGAAATTTTGGACGTTTACGTTTTTATATGGCGCCGTCTTCCTCTGACACCACAACAACAGCCCCTCCTTCGCAGAAGTCTCTACAAAGAGAGAGAGAGAGAGAGATTTTTTTTTTTTAGAGAGAACAATCCCTCTGTCATTCCTCAGAAGACTGGAGTTGATTTAATCCTGCTTCTCTGTGTCTCTCTGGCATACTGAGGACTGTAATCAATAAACTCTATTAGCTAATCAATAATGAGAGGGTAATGTGCTCCTACCCTCCACGGAGATGTCCTGGATGGCAAAGCGCAGGATTATGGTCCAGATCATCCCCAGAGTCATCTTCGTATTTCCATCAACGATTTCTACACAACACACACACGATTACACACAACAACACACAAACACATCACACATGACAAACACTAAAGACACAACAACAGACCACACACTGAACAGTTTCAGTAGCAGAAGGCTAAACTCTGGCTCTGAGTGAAAGGAGAATAACAGATTAAAGGACAGCTGTGCTTGAGATTGAAGAAGTAAATTGGGGCCCGGGGGCAGGGATGTACAGGGTGAGAGCACAGCAGAAGTACCCAGATGTGGAGGATTAACTCTAAACAAAATGTAAAGTGTAACAGCAGCGTTGTGTTTCCTGTCTTGAGCCTGATGGGAAATTCTTCCAAAAAATAAAAAAAAAAAACAAAAAAAACGCTTCCCCACTTCCTGCCAAGATTCTCACTCTCTCTCTCTCTCTCTGTGTGACCTTTCTGATCCTCCTCCATGTTTAGCACAGAAGAAAATGAAAATGCCTCAGAAAATAGCATTCCTCTGAATGTTTTATTTGTACAGCAACTTCACACAGCAACAAACACACGCATGCTTAACACTAAAAGTGTGAAAGACGATTTTTTTCATAAGGCAAAGATCCCCTGCAGTTAGTGCCTATTGTTTTGCTATGTAGGAGCGCTAAGCATGGGGATGGGGTGGGGAGCGACAGGCTGTGGTCTGTGTTTCAAATGAGTGTCAGAGTTGGCTATGTAGAATTGGGCCAAAGTGTTGGACAAAGTTTTTTTTTTGTAATTGATTAATTCATTTCACTTGTTATTCGTCTAGGCTTTTAAAAAAAAACGCCCAAACAGAGTCATATAGACTCTCATCCGAAGCTGGTATTTGGCAGGAGATAAGTTTTTGCAAAACTATGGCGCAAATGTGTGGTGTGTGGCAGGATATATGCACGTTTGTTAATGCTTGTTTGCTCGATGCTGGCCAAACAGTGGACTCTGCTGAGTTCAATAAGAAAGGAAACATTTTCACCAAGGGCAGAGAAATCAACCAATAAATCAAGATCCAGAATACAAAAAAAAAAAAAAAAAAAAAAGCAAGCTAATTCTCAAATAAACTAGAGCCAATACACAAATACTCTCTCTCTCTCTCTCTCTCTCTCTCTCTCTCTCTCTCTCCCTCTCTCCCTCTCTCTCTCCCTCCCTCTCTCTCCCTCTCTCCCTCCCTCCCTCCCTCTCTCTCTCCCTCCCCACACAGGAGGGGTGGGGCGATTCTATATTATGCAGGCTATAAAAAAACAAAAAAAAAAACAAACAGTACCAAACAATAAAACATGTCACAAATACTTTTTAAACACTCATCTGAAGCTGCTATTTTGTCATTCATTTGATTATGTTTATTTATTTATTTTCTTGGTCACATTATGACATTTTCTGCATTTTTGTTTATTTTGCCGGACCGCCTGCAGGGCTGGCCTAGAAGAAGTATATGCACTTACTCATTGACTAACTGACACCTAATGTTGAAACGTGCTTGTGCAAGTAGGAACTGTTAGTTCAGCCATATTTCACATTCCAGTTCATGAACTATATTTGGAACCTTTCGGCAGTGACCAGAGGTCCCTGGTCAAGTACTCTTTTTGGGACCTAAAAAATGCATGTTCAAGTGTTCAAGGGGTCAGAGAGTTGATAGCTGAATGGGGATAAGTTGGAGAATGTTTCTGTGTCCCAGTCTTTTGTTTTCGACTATATATTTAACAAACAGATATCTTGCCTTGCGAGGTGTTGCTCAAAATAAACAGGGCTGTGAATTTGTTACAGCACCATTTTATCCATCTGACCATAGAAATGTAAGTCAGTAATAAATATCTAGTTCCAGCGATATCCCGTTCCTTTATTAAGAATAGATTACTTGGCTAATAAAACGTTAAGGTGCTTAGTTTTAGAAATTTTAAAAAACAAGTAATAAACTAATTTTGTAATACTTGTTATTATTGTAAAAATGGCACCAAATCTTCTCCAGACCTTCCAATGACAAGGGTATGTATTTTGGGCTTTCTTGTTGAAATGCCAGAAAAACCTGTGATGTATATATCACATTTTTCAAGCAGGTTTAAATACATATAACTATGTCTATATCTGTCTGTCTAACTCTGATATGTGTAAAAGTGTAAATGTGTGGTGCAATAAGAAAAGAAAAAGTTGCACCAAATTAGGGCATAGAAATTAACCAATATCCCTAGATCAAAATTTCAAAGAAAAATATATAAATTTTATTAAATATGAAATTTTAACAAAAAATACACGCATAGCTATGTAGCTTTATATCTCTCCTTCTCTCTCTGAGAACTCATGTGACCTTCTCTGCTTTGTCTCATTTATATAAGAAAGGGAAGCTAATAGTCCACTAATGGGCTGCAAGAGAGAGGGTGGTAAGGTCTTCAGGTTCTGAAAATTTCAAAGTGTGAACCCTCAAGCATGGAGTGCAGAATCACACACTAAAGAGAAAGTTCTCACAAGAGTAAAATCATATACTCATTCTGACAATACTCGGAAATCAACACATTCTCTATGAGAAAAGTGTGTGTGTGTATATAATGTGTACAATGTGCGTACCCTCAGCTCCAATGGACACCAATTTGACTCCTTTGCTGGCTATGAAGTCCAGAGCTTTGTTGACATTGTTGATCTTGTGAACTCTCATCTTCCCTCTCTCAGGTTTGGGTAACCTCTCACCTATAAAAACACACACACACACACACACACACTTACATCTTCCGAAAGAAGACACATTTTCTGCTGGTTGTACATCAGCTCAGTTTTTCAACTCGCAAAGAAACAGCATTAAAAGGGGGCGGAGCCTGTGCAAAATGTGGTGCTGGCAGGAGGTTGGAGCCTGTGCAGCATAGTTCAGGCAGTGGGCAGAGACTGTGCAGGAGACACAGTGTGATTCTCCGGGAACATTCCTGGCTCTGTACACACAGGATCACTCAGACATGCCCTGGACTGTGTACCGGGTGCAGGATAAAGTCTGTGTGTGTGTGTGTGTGTGTGTGTGTGTGTGTGTGTGTGTGTGTGTGTGTTTCTGACCTGAGATGACCTCGAGCAGCAGCATGAGCTTGAGTCCGTCTCTGAAGTCCTCCTCGATGTTCTCAATCTGAGTACCTGCCTTCCGCAAGTGAGAGTTACACCAGGCCGTGAATGTCTGAAACATACAGGAAGTGAGGTCACACACAAAGCACAGGACACAACGGCAAAATATACTGGACAGGAAGAGGGCAAGGCACCTTTCCTGTACTCATGTCTCTTTAAACGATGAACAAACAGCCGCATCACCACCATCTATCCCCACACTGTCCTTCCATCTCAGCTCCACTATACTCTCACTGTCCCCTCCCTCAGTTCCACTATGCACTCACTGTCCCTCTCTCTGCTCCACTGTCCCCACTGTGCCTCTGTCCTCTTGTCTCAGCTTCACAGACCCTCTCTCAGCTCCACGGTCCCCTCATTCAGCTTCACGATCCTCTCATCTTTACTCACGGTACCCCCCTCAGGCTCAATGTCCCCATTCTCAGCTACACTGTCCTCCCTGTCCTCTAACTGTTCCCTCAATGTCCTCTCTCCCTCAGCTTCACTGGCCCCTCTCTCACTCCCAATTCCCCCTCAAATGTCCCCTCTCTAAGCTCCAGTGTCCCCTCCCACCTCCACTTTCCCCTCACTATCCCCTCAATGTCTCCTCTCTCTCAGCTCCATTGTGCCCTCACTATACCCTCTCTGAGCCTCACTGTCCCCTCTCCCAGCTCCACTTTCTCCTTACTGTTCCCCCTCTCAGCTCCACTATCCCCTTGCTGACCCCTCTTTCAGCTCCACTGTGCCTGTCCTCTCACTGTCCCTTATCTCTGCTTCACAGCCCTTCTCTCATTTCCACTGTCCACCCCCTCTGCTACCTGCTCCCCTCACTGAACCCTCTCTCAACATCAATGTCCCCTCACTGTCACCTCTCTCACCTCCACTGTCCCCACATTGTCTCCTATCTCACCTGTCCCTCACTCAGCTCCACTGTCCCCTCATTCTCTCCTCTCAGCTTCACTGTACACACTCTCAGCTTCACTGTACACACTCTCAGCTTCACTGTACATGCTCTTAGCTCCATTGCCCCCTCAATTTCCCCTTACTCAGCTCAACGTTGCCATCACTGTACCCTCTCAGTTCCACTTTCTCCTCACTGTGCTCACTCTCAGCTCCACTGTGCCTATGTCCGAGCTTCACAGCCCCTCTCTCAGTTCCACCATCCACTCACTGTCTCCTCTCTCACCTCCCCCTTGCTCAGCTCCACTGTCCCCTCAATCTCTCCTCTTAGGTTCACTGTACACTCTCAGCTCCACTGTCACATCAATGTACCAACTGTCTTCTCTCCCAGTTCCATTGTCTCCTCAATTTCCCCCATCTCAGCTCCACTGTTCCCTTTACTCAGTACCTGTTCTCACCACCCCCCACTTTCTTCAAATGGTCTGGACCCCCACCGAGCATGTGATTTGGGTGGTGGCTCATTCTCTGCACTGCAGTGACACTGACATGGTGGTGGTGTGTTAGCATGTGTTGTGCTGGTACGAGTGGATTAGACACAGCTATGCTGCTTGAGCTTTTAAAACCCTCAGTGTCACTGCTGGACTGAGAGTAGTCCACCAACCAAAAACATCCAGCCAGGACAACTAACACAAACTGTGCAGCAACAGAAGAGTTTATGTCTCTGAATTTACACCTACAAGGTGGACCAACAAGGTAGGAGTGTCTCAGAGTGGACAGTGAGTGGTAACAGGGTTTAAAAACAAGCAGCACAGCTGTGTGTGTGAGCATGCACATGTGTTATAGTGTTTGCGCTCTATTAATATTTGTCTATTAGAGGAGAGGATAGTCCGCCCACTGCTCCCAGATCAGCTTAGACTCATCATCCATAGACAAAATGTCAGAGCGGGGTTGGAAAATATTACTTAGCTCTGGAAACACACACACACACACACACAAAGACTGCATTGAGTTTAGTGAATAATGAGTCTCTTCAACCCCCTTGTACCAACACCACCCCCCACTACTGGGTATGTGACGGGGGCTTTGTTTTGAAGCAGAATCAAAACATGGATCCGCACATCCCCCTCAGTGAGTCCACCCTCACCATATCCACCCACCTCAACATCCCCCCCGGACAGGTGTGTGTGTCTGTCTGTCTGTGAGAATGTTGAGGACATGAGGAGCAGTCACTCTGATCTGACTGTGCTGTAAACAGTGGAGGCACCAGTCCAGTACTCACTGGCTTTGGTTATGTCCTGGTTAAAAAAGCGGGAGTGGTTACTGGAGAGTAACTAGTTCAAGAATCAGAATTGGTTTGGTTTAAAAAAGACTTTCTCCTGAAGGGGGCGCCACTCTCAGATCAGTTTCTCAATACATTGAGACATCTGCTCAGGTTTAAATGTTTCGTTTAAAATACTCACACACCCTGCACAGGCATGTACACTCGCTCTCCCACACACCTTAACGTACTTCTTCCTGCACACATATACACTCACTCACTCTCGCTAATACAAACATCCTAACACACCCCAGAGTGTGACGCAAGCACACACATGGACACCTGCAGAATGTGTGAATGCAGCAGAACTACCAAACAGGGTGCGGCACACACACCTGTCAGATCTGATTTTTACAGTCTCCAAATATTACTGTCTTCCTCCGTAACGGACAGAGAAACAACAATAAACACAAACACAAATTAGTCCTGCACTGTGGAAAACACAAACACAATCACCTCTGAAAACTCCCTGACTGAGTGAGCGTGTGCTGGGTCAGAGAGGCTATACACACACACACACACCTCCAACATTATTCACCAGTTCCTTCAACATGTATCATTCCAGCTTCAACACCTGTCAGAAATAACTTCTGTCCTGCTTATTCACCACCAACACTAATTTTCCATTTCACCCTAAATAGCACAGATGATAAATCCAGGTGTATTCTTATTCACCAGCGCAACTCCTTTAGATTTTCCATTTCACCTTAGTGTGTGTAAAACAGCAGCAGACTGAGAATATCAGTGATGACAACACGACCATTAAACACACACACACACACACTTTTACATAAACTTTACACAACATTTACATTATTTCACATCCAGAAGTTTGTGTACACCCCTCTGCACAGAGGAGTCCAGCTGTGTTCTGCTGCCCCCCCCAGTGGCATATAACACCCAGCACTGGTGTGTGGAACATTGTAATTGTGTTCTCTGGAGAGATGGAGTTCCTCTAGGATGAGGAATCCTCAGATCCTCACAGCTATGTTCTGGTTCAGCCTGTGTGTGTGTGTTTGTGTTAGTGTACTGGGGTTCTGAGGGAGTTCTGGGCCCTAGTTTTGGCTGCGGAGCGGATCTGGGTTTATTTGTTGATTTATTTATGCTGCTTCCTGTCTTTGTGGAGCTTGGGGTGAGGATCAAGTTTTAGACTCAGGCCTTGGGAATGTGTGCGCGTGTGTGTGTGTTTTTAATGAGGTGTGTTTGTGTGTTTGGTGGGAATGTAACATCCACAGCAAAAAAACCTCATGGTCAGATTAATCACGTCTCACTTCCAAAGGAGAGGATATTCGTTTCAGAACTTCAGTGTGTGTGTGTGTGTGTGTGTGTGTGTGTGTGTGTGTGTGTGTGTGCACACGCGTGAGAGGGATTTTAAGCGCTGCTCTGGTTCTAACAGAGGTTTGGACCGGGGCTGTAAACCCTGCATCTGGAAAAACGACAGCCATTTCAGGAATGTGAGGAACTCATGTTATTCCGAACAGCACTAAACCTAAAAAGAGAATATTTCAGGAACGTGGAACAGAGCAGGTGGAACCTACTGGGCGTGTGCAGCTGAGACTTTCACCAAATAAGAAGAAAAACCCAAAGATGAATTAAATCTTCCTTAGCCACCTTAAACAACATTAAACCACCTTAAAGGAAACGGTCTCAGAAAAAAGGCCTGTCTCCAGAGACATGCTGTTAATGTGTTTAAACACTTAACCTGCACATTGCGCAGGAGTCTCCCTCATCGCTTACCCCTCGACCACATGGCTGAGAACAGAGGGAAGGTGGTCTAACACTACCTTCGGAACCAGGGGACGTTTTATATTTAGTTGTAAACAAGCCTCAAATACGCTCTCATGTAATAACCTCAGATGAAAACTAATGAAACCTGCTGTAAACCCTCAGTGTTATGGAACAACTGTTCTTCAGTGTGTCATTAAAAAATATTTATGCAAACTGTTGTAAAATACTGAGCACCACTAGTTACTATTAAATATAAGTACTGGAAAACTACTATTGTTCATCTAAAATCTGAAAAAATAGCTGTTCAAATATAAATCTCATAACTATTAAAGAATATTTTGTAATTGTTACAAATTTAACCTTAAACGTTCTATAATAACCACGAATCATTTATCATAGACTATAAATTATTCACTACCACACAGCATTTAACTTTACGTTTTTATCACTGAGAGAGAGAGAGAGAGAGAGAGAATGTGACTGGGCGAGTCAGGCCGGTTTGTATTGTGACTCTCTTCCTGTCTCTCCTCCTCACACACTTTTCCTTATAAGGCAAAAGCTGAACCACACCACCGCTGCCTCTGTAATGTGACAAAGGTACATACACAGACACACACACCTTGTGAGGATCTCTGCACTACTGTGGCCTAGTGACCTAAACCGGGCCTCAGGAATATTAAGACTGCTCATATCCTCAAAAACGTCAGAGTGAAATCCATGCATTTTACAGAGAAATTACAAACAGCATCCTGACTGCTCACCACTGTCATACACACACACACGACACAAATAAAAAACTGACTACCCATAAATAAATAAAACCTGTCACTTAGAGGCCTGTTTGCTTTAGAGTGTGTGTGTGTGTGTATGTGTGTGTGTGTGTCATTTGAGTGCAGGAACGCAAAACATGAGACCCCCGAAACACGCTAAAGTGACCAGTGAGGCAACAAAAACACAGGCGCTGAGGAAAGAGGAAGAAGAGAGGGAAGAAAAAACAGACACACCCAACTTCCTGTCCCAGAGAGAGAGCATATGTGAGAGAGAGAAAGAGAGAGGAAGATCGAGCGATAGAGAGATATAGAGAGGAATAGAGAGATGGAGAGGGTGAGAGAGAGAGAACAAGCAGACTGGACTTCTATGGAAGTCAGAAAAAACAAACTCAGTGGAGCTGCTGGCTTATGATTTAAAAATCTGCTACTTTCTCCTTAAGGGCTCAGCAGAACCGGTACCGGCCAGCAGAACCCGCACAGTATGACTTACAGATGTTTACACAAAAAACATCTGTCCTACACCAGCCGGGGTCATGCATGCAGTTTTATCTAGCTGTGAGTATTATCAGCTGTGAGAAACATGGCTACAGTGAGTGAGTGAGTAATTTAGTGCATGATTATTCAGCAGCCAGGCGGCACAGCAGGTAGGGCTGCTGTCACACAGCTCCAGGGTCCTGGGGTTGTGTGTTCACCAACCCAACTCCAAAAGACTGTCTGCAAAGAATTTGGTGTGTTCTCACCGTGACCATGTGTTTCTAGCGGGTGCTCCGGTTTCCTCCCACTGTCCAAAAACACACATTGGTAGGTGGATTGGCTACTCAAAAGTGTCCATAGGTGTGCGTGAATGTATGAGTGTTTGTCGCTCTGCAGTTTGTTTTCCTGCCATGCACCCAGTCAGTTCCAGGTAGGCTCTAGACCCACTGTAGCCCTGAATTCGATAAGTGGTTACAAAGACTGAATGAAAGAATGAATAATTCAGAAGCCACTTCCATGAGGTGATTTGGATTAAAAACAAATTTCTGATCCTTCACCTCCTTACTTATGAACTCTGCAGTCAGTTAGGGCCATGTTATCCTGCAGATAGAACCGTGTCCTGTTCCCTGATGCAGTTCCTGACACTTCCTTCCTTGACTTTATCAGGAGAAGGTTTATCTCATAACATCACACCATACACAATGAAAAAGCCATGTAGAAACGCTCTCAACCTGAAAAAAGCCTGCGACCCAAAGAAAAACTGGTTTTCGAGGCTTTAAGGCTAAAGCCAACTTTCTGCTTCTGCATTGACTTTGGTCACCATATCTCCCACCCCCAAACAGGTACAATGTTGTGTAGGAAAATAAGGGGAGCTGTGTGACTGCGTACTGTCAGTGGAGGAAGGTGGCTCTTTCTGCATTTGTAGAGTTCCGTTAAAGTTGTGAAAGTTGTTCACACACACTGCTTGACACTCAACAAAACCACAACTGCTGAGTTTAACCTTCTGGAGGCCTTTCAGCCATGTCTGAGGTGATCCGATACATCTTGACATTTTAACAAATTTCACCTACCGAAAAATGTTTATTCTCAAAAAGCTACACATGCTAATATTCAGCACAAATCCTGCAACAATAATGTGAGAGAAGTCTATGTCTTGCATCTGTTTTTTGTTTAAATTAACTCTAAACATGGACTTCCCAAAAACCTATTTTCAAAAGTACTGATATACAGTGAAAAAACATATTGTGAACATTTATGAAGTTGTCTTTAGAGCTTTGAACTTTGTAGACATGAGTGTTGGCTACACACTGGTGTTTACAGTTTTCTGATATTTTAATTTTTCGCCTGATGCAGTGTGTTCACCTTCAGTAGATTTCACAATTACACATTTCTAACCCTGCACTTCTATTTATAACCATCCATAACCTTTTCTAACTGTGTATATCCACATATAACCCTCTGCGTACCCCAGTGGTTTGGAGTGGTGAGGAAGGGTCTAAGTCACTTGCGTTCAATCTGATATTTTATGGAAACGCTGATGATTTAATTATAAGACACAGAATAACAATCATATTTTAAATGTTTAAGAGGAAATGAGAGAAACCACAGGAACCACAACTTCCTTATCCTGGCTCGGCCGAGTCAGGGCAAACCACTCACCAACCTGCAACTCAGCGTGAGAAAATGCTTTAAACCAGGAGTTTCAATCACTATCCTCCATTTACAGCACAGGCCAAAACCTGGCCCACCAGAACCAAACTCTCACACACCATGGCACAACACCCAGGAAATGTGTTACTGTGGTTAAATGTGTTAGTGATGTCAGCACTCACATCCTTTTAACACAGCACTTTATTCTTATGACTCATGCTAGCTAAACTACTTGTGTGTGTGTAAAAATGTGAGCGCGTGTGTGTGAGTGTGTAGTTTTACAGCAGGCTAAGGTTCAGAGTTTTACAGCTGTGCTGCGACTGTGGTCCGTTCTGAAGGTTTGTCTAACAGTGAGGTAAGGTACATTATGTTCAAGATGCGCACACACACATACCTTAAAACATCCATCTAAAACCATACTGTTATCAAATAACAGTTATCTAAACCATTTCCCTATTACAATTCTCTCAACCTAGGTTCAATTAAAAAAAAAGCTGGTTAATCATGTTCAATCCTGGGAGGAGTTCTCTGTCAGGTGATGGTCAGTAGTGGGTCAGTAACTAAGGGGATGAGTAGGGGATGATTAAGTGGTATGTTTAGTGATTCAGTAGGGGAGTAACAGGGGGTCTGTTTAATTACTTATGTAGAGATTATGTGCATGTGGAACCCTGACTAACAACATTAATATGAATATCCCTCAGAGCAAACTCCTCACTGCTTTAGTGTGTTACCCAGCGACACAGACTGTAAAAGAACACAGATAGGCTTTAGAACCTAAATTATTATAAAACCCTTTTACCGACAGCAACTATGTATTTTTCCTATTTCCTCTGTTTTCCTCTTTGTGAAACATTCCCAACGTAACAAGCAGTGTCAGTGTCGAGGTGCAGAAACGCATGGTGTGCATCTCAGACATGGATGGCACAGTGCGGTAATTTGACCACCATGATCTTCACTGACAGGGCATCAATGATGCAGCTTCTCCGTCACTTTTGGATTTTGTGTTTATTTAGTAACTGGCTGCACTAGCTCACTCCCTACCACCCTCATGTGGCAGAATGAGGACAGGAGAGAAGGTAGAAAACACAGAACTCTTATTTTTATTTATGTTTTAGAGAAAACGTGAAGGGGGAAAAAAATAATAAATGAAATAGTTTTTGGAAATATTTATCTTTCTCGTTTGGGGTGGGGGGCTGTTTTTGCTGGTTCTCAGTGTGATACGACCCGAAGAGGCGGAGCTACTCCAGAAGACACTTTTACATACATTATTATCGGTTATAGTTTTACAGCAGAGCAGCACTGACCATCTGCTTGAATTCTGATTCCGAGTCAGAGCCGAATGTCGGATGCAGTGACAGAACTTCTCTCCGTCTTCCATTTTAAATATCTGCTCCTGGCAGGAAATGTTTTATGAAAGTGTTTTTAGAAAGTTATATTAGAAAGTGTAAGGTGCATAACATTAACGCACGAGCGATTCTCCTCATTTTCTAGATTCAGGTTTTGTTTATGAGAGGGAACTGAGTGAGCAGAGTTTACACTCCACACACTCAAGATTAAGAGCAAGTTTTGCTTACAGTCGCAGTGTGAGTTTAACAGTGAGATCGAGCATTTAAAAAGAACATTTACATTTTTTTCCAGAATATTTAAATCTTTTTTTCACACAGTTAATGTGTGAGATCTGAGTCAGCAGACTGCTATGCATATTAGTTTGTGAAGTGTTCTAGACACTAATTCTGTCTCAGTGTAAGAGGTGGCCGTTTCTCTAAACATAAAACACACCACGTGAGAAAAAATAATAACCAATAATAACCGTCTCCATAACAACCTGCTGTGTGTGTGTGTGTGTGTTTTTACACCGCTATCTGTGCATGTATGGACTGAGCATCACTGACATTTTAAAATAGTTTTCACCCCTAAAACCGAGAAATGTAAACTTAGAGACTGTTCTCTGCAGAAACTGTGAAAAGTGTCCACACGGCATAGTTGTAAACAATAAAGGTATCGCCTGTAATATCAGCAAAAGTTCCAATAATTTTGCACAGATAACAATAATTTAAAAAAATAATAATAAATCCACAAATTGTCAAAATAACTTATTGGCCGGAGATATATAGTGCATCACCTATTACTGCACTGTTACAAAGTCTACCAAACTACTGCACTTAAATATATTAAACAGCACATTCCTCCGAAACTGAACTAAGGGCAAAAATTGTCCACTGATATTCTGCAGGGCATTCTTTTCCCCTCACAGAATCGTATTTACAAACACACACACATTCACTGTTGTGTAGTGTGTGTGTGTTATGCATGTATGTGTAGTGTGTGTGTAGGTCTGGTCGGTATAATCATTCATTCATTCATTTTGCTTATTCTGTTCAGGGTCGCGCTGGGTCCAGAGCCTACCTGGAATCATTGGGCGCAAGGTGGGAATACACAGGGCAACACACACAGTAAGTCACACCTACGGACGCTTTTGAGTCGCCAATCAACCTACTAACGTGTGTTTTTGGACTGTGGGAGGAAACCGGAGCACCCGGAAGAAACCCATGCGGACACGGGGAGAACACACCAAACTCCTCACAGAGAGTCACCCGGAGCATGACTTCAGGTCCCTGGAGCTGTGTGACTGCGACACTACCTGCCACCGTGCCGTCCCTGGGCGGCATACTGATATATTAAAATATAGCAGGATAGAACAGAGTGGGATATGGAGTGAGGCTATATTGTTCATATCGATATTTGAAGTTTAAGTTTTTAAGTACTAACTCGTGTACAGAGCCAATGTAATTTGCAATGTAATTTATTTTCAATATATGAGGAAAAGTTAAGACACCCAATGAAAACCTTTGTCTTAAACATATTTAAATATGGAAATTTGATTGTCATTTGAATATTGAGAGATGAAATTGAAATAACACATAAAACTTCATATTCATAAAATATTATTTTTCACTATGTGTATAATATCATTTCTTATATCGGCATTCAGTGTGTTATATGTGTGTGTTATGAATGCAGGTGTGTAATGCAAGTATGTGTGTTTTTGTGATGCATTTAAGTGTAGTGTGTACGTGTTATGCATGTAAGTGTGTGATGCATGTATGTGTAGTGTGTGTAGTGCATGTATGTGTGTAGTGTGTGATGATGCATGTATTTGTAATGCATATTTGTGTGTGAGATGCATGCCAATGTGTTGTGTGCACACGTGTGTGTGTGTGTGTGAGAGAGAGAGAGAGAGACGCATGCATGTGTAGTTGTGTGTGTGTTTGAGAGAGATGCATGCATTGTGTGTGCGTGAGAGAGACGCATGTACGTGTGGGGTGTGTGAGACACATGTATGTGTGGGTGTGTGTGAGACGCTTGTATGTGCGGTGTGGGTGAAATGCATGTATGTGTGGTGTGTGATGAGTGTGAGAGATGCTTACGGTAATACCATATACCACAATAATATTTTGAGATGCATGGTGGAATGAAAAATATCGCCCATCCCTATGTGCATGTGTATGTTAGGTATGTACATGTTGTGTGTGGTGCATACATTTTACTGAAAGTCAATGAGATTTACACAAGTTCAAATATATTTTTTTAATTGTTGTTATTTCTTCTCTATATTTTTACCTCTAAACACACTTGTCCTCATGCGTTAATCACACTACAACAAGACTGAATGCGAGAACACAGTGAGCAATCAGAAACCACTAAATATCTGTGTGTGTGGTGACATCACAAACATGACTAACAGGGAGTCCGGCATTCGCTCAGTGATCAACCCTCAAGCCAGACGCTCAGGAATAATCAGATAGCGTCCGACTACCATACAGACACAAACTATCTTTCTATATCTCTTTGAAACAGGAGGTGTGTGAATTGAGATGATGACAGGTATTCACACACACCCAGTGACCTCATTCACCTACACACACTGCTGTAGTAAAGTCTGTACTGTTCTGTTCATTGTTCATTTTCAGGTCGCTCTCTGGAAGTCTTTCTCTCTCACACAAAAAACAGCATGATGTTTACTTCTCCACATTAAACAATGTGACAAAACTTCCTAGTGTTAACTTTGTAATGCTACACAAAAAAAGAACATTACAACATCAACAGGAACTTACGAATACAGAGACAGTTTACACACACTCTCACAAATTCTCACACTCAGACACACATATCTTACTCACACATTTAAAATAGCACAGCTCTATTTGGTGTGTTCTCCCCGTGTCTGCGTGGGTTTCCTCCCACAGTCCAAAAACACAAGTTGGTAGGTGCCAGAAACACCTCTGTGACAACGGCTATATTGATAATGGCAGTACAACAAAACTAGGCTTGCCTAGCTTCTCTTTACTCTTGTTTTGTAACATATTAGCACCGATACCACTTTTTCCCTTTCGATACAGATATTTCATGTTCAAGTATATGCTGATACTGAGTACCGATACCTACGTTATCTATTTTAACTACTAGACAAATGCCTATAAATCCTGATATTTATATTGCTATACTTACATATTTTATTTTGTTAAACCAGTGTTCTGCATCACTAATAAGATATAAGCTTGAATTAACAACATTTACTTTTTATTAACTGCACATTAAAAACATTTATGTTTCAGAGCCATGAAAAAGTAAATTTCCATAAGTACAAATAGAAAAACATAGTATAGCCTAACTGAACAGCTTTTTACACTCGAGAATATTTGTCACAACTGTGAAATGCTGCTGACCTGTGTTAGCATGCTTCTTTGTGGTTGCTTGAATGAAGTCAGTGTTCTTTGGCATATCATTAAGCTGGGTTACACTACACAACTTTTAGCGTTTGATTTTTCTACCCAACTTTGGAGGTAGTCACATAGTTTAAACTCTCCACCAACTCAAGGCTGAATGAGTCCCTTCAACAGCCAATCAGAACAGAGAAGAGAAAGTAAACACATGCTCGAACAGTGGAGCTCTACAGTGGAGGACAGATTAAATGGTAAAACTATGAAAAAGTACAATATATTACATAGTGCTGGATGCACATATCCCCAAATAATGAGTATTACCTGTAGGAGAACATGGTGAGCCACACATTCTAATTTTCCATTCCACCTTAAATGATGCAAAACTGACGCACGCTACAGCGCTGTTTCTGAACCATTTAAGGTGGAACGTAGCCGCAACAAAGTACTATTCTAATCTCCAGCTCCAACTGCAGTGTGTAGAGACAGCGCTGACCGAGTTTACCCATTTTTACATGTTTTTTTCCTTTGTGTATCTATACAAACAGCAGACTGTGAAATACCCAGTCTGTTTACAATCTGCTCTGACTTAAATTCGAGTTGCATCTAGCGGCGTGCATGCATGTCAGTATTGGCTTCATGGGGTGTGTCCTGAAAAGTGCCCTGTGCACTACATGTAGGGAAACACACGAGAGTAAAGAGCTGGTTAGGACATTCCTCTAAAAAAAAAAAAAGTTTACCTTAATCTCTTATTCATCAAACTGAGTCAAACCTGAGCATAAACAAGCACATACTTAAACAACCTTTAATTGTTCATCAGTTCCATCATGATATGTCTCCAACCAGACCCAATCAATGCCTCGCACCGAGATTTCGGCTGACGGCGGACTTAAATTAAATCAGACACATTTTCCCATTCAGCCAAGTCTTGCAGCAACATCACACGGACCAGAAACCACGTGTAGCTCAACAGTATCCTGTCTTCAGGTGCAACCTTGGTAATCAGTGTGTACAACACTCCTCCCACACACCTCCAAAACCCAATTTGAACCCACACCTGCTCCCCAGGCCCAGGGGATGGCTGCCCACCGCTCTGGGTGTGTGCTCACAGCCCCTAGTACACTAACGTGTATGTGTGATCACTGCCACAGATGGGTTACATGCAAAAGACACATTTTGTTGTATGTTGTACAATGACAAATAATTGCACATTATCACCATCCAAAACCTGACATAACCCAACAGAACCAACCCCACAAACAAAACTACATTAAACAAACATCTAAAACCTGACAAAACATAAACCGAACAAACCTCCAAAACCTGACAAATCTACCTCAAGCACACCCTGGGCCCTTCTCTGAATTACCCAGTACACAGAGCCTGGAGAAGTTTTGGACTCTGGAGTCACCTGTGTGACTTCACAGAGATCTTCAGCAAGTCAACAAACAGCAGCAGATAAAAAAAAACACAGTATAATCTCCAGAACACGTCCAGAACCAAACCTCCTATATCCTACAGGGCAGAGACATCCAGAAGGGCGCAATTCTGGAGCTAAATTTAACCAAATGCAACTGGACATTACAAACTCTTCACACTCCATAGGTTTCTGACAAGTGTCCAGAATAAAGAGCTTATCAAATTCAAAATAAAGGGAGAAATGGCGTGAAGACAAGTCTGAGCTGGAAGGACAATTTGAGGGCAGTTCTCTTTAATTACACACACCAAACCTGAACCTGCCACAGGTAAACACACTTGGATTTACTCGACAGGCCAACAGCAGCACTGCACACAGTGTGTAAACACAGACAAAAACATTAGAGAATGCGCAGGTTTTAGAAGGAATCATCAGTAAATAAACAGTTAAAGTTAAAGCGCTCGAGCGGCTAAAGGTGCAGAAAAGTTGAACGTGTCAAGGAACACTAAATTTTACCTCAGACGTCTGGTCCAATCAGATTACGCATCAGGATTAAGTGACGTGGCGCTGGACCAATCATATCATCCGAACTCCAATTTGATTTTAAAAAGGGCAGTGTTTTAATCATGTATTTCTTTATGTTCCCTATGCAGGCCTGCACAGATCAACACGATCAACCTGATCGATCCGATCAGCGCAGAAACTGCACCGGTTCGGAGACAGGGGGTCTTGGGAGACCGGAAACTCTCACTAAGCGAGGGTGGAGAAGAAAAAGAGCAGAATGGCATTCATCCGCTCCGCCTGTCTCCATTCACACGCCAATACCCCACACCGAACTGCTCTGAAAACGCCCTCGAACTGGCCCCTACTAATCCACACAAACTGCCCCAAAATCTTCTTTTAACATTCCCCTAAATCTGCCTCGAAAACCTGTGGAGTTATCCAATCCGCCTCAAAATCACCCACCCAGTAATTGCCCTCAAATATCCCCATATCTGTCCCTACAGAACCACATTCCCCATGTCTGGTCCAGCCGTTCCCCACATCTGTCCCAGACATTCCCCACAACAGTGGAACAGTGTTCCAGAATTCCAGGAACGCTCGGCCGAGCTGAAAGACTGCTGTGGGCTCAGTTCCACTTTAAACAGCGGCGCCACGGTTCCACTGCTGCACTGTTTAAGGTGGAATGTGGACAATCGAACAAGAAGCGGGTGAGCTGAACTTCTGCATCCTACTCCAATCTATCTTTACATGTTTAATAGACTAATTAATATATTTAAAACGCGGATTAAACGGTCTCAGTTTTAAGGTCGTTTCTAATATCATTAAGAAGAGCATTTTCCTAAGTTCACGGTCAGCATCCACGGCTCCGATTTCACTATATTAATTTTTATACCGCGACCATTTGAACGATTTTTAAATGGCTAGCGTTTAAGCAAAATATACATTAGGCCCCGGAGCTCATCCCCGGGGTTTCCTGCGGCGCGCAGCCGCCCGATAGCTCACCTTCCTCTGCTGCTTCTCCCAGGCCGGGTCGAGCAGCAAGTCCCGGTCCCAGTCACTCTCCGGCTCCATGTAGCTTGCTGGACCGGAGGAGGAGGCGTTGTTGGCTGCGTGGTAATCGACCATGGTCGTGTAGAGCGGACGCCTCGAGTCTCTCAGCCGAAATGAACTCGCTGCGTTTCAGTCAACAGCGGAGCAGTCAGTCAGGTCCAGAGCGGCCGCGGAGCTCTGATACAGCGCACAGCGAAGGGGCGGGGTTTTCGAGGGACCCGCCCGCGCCTGGTTAATATTCAACAGGGGAGGGCGAGGCAACTCTGGGAAACGAAGGCGGGTTAAACACCAGATACTCCCATTGCCCACTAAAATTAAAGTTCTAACTGGCCCAGCTCCAAGCAGCTGGAACAGAAGCCAACAGAAACAGAGCAGTGATTTGTAAACACACTGTGAATCACATTCAGACAAAACCAGAATTTATAATATATTCACTCATTTATTAATTTTATCACAAGTCATTTATTAATTTTCTGTAACCACCTCATCCTGTTTAAACACTTCATCTTCAGTCAGAAGCTCAGGTCAGTGGCATGTTTTATAGAAATTAGGACTTTTTACTAAATGTATAAGAAGATGTTTCTATGTTTTAACAAATCATGAGTTTGCTCCTCTGTGATGAGGCGTCTGGAAAGCACAGCCGAACTCGCCCCTGAATCACGCACAGTATCAGACAGTGAGTAACAGAGCAGGTATAGGCAGTTAGTCCTCTTCCAAGCGTGTTGAGCTGTTCAACAGGAGCCAGGGGATGGCGACGTAGGTAGGTAGGAGTGGAAGATCCAGTAGAATTGTATGGTGAAGTTCCAATACAGCTCTGCAGCAGAGAACTATTTAACAGAGGGACAAAGCATGATGTAGATTCCAGTCCAAAATAAACGTCTCTGAAGCAGGATAAAACGAGGATAGAATGACAGTGATGAACACAGTTGGGGACTTATTTCTGTTTTAATATTTCTGAAATGCATTGCAGGTGTCAAATCTGGAACACATTAAAATGAATTAGCTTAAAAATGTATTATGAAGAACATCAGATGTCCACGTTTTTAATAAATCAGAATTAATTGATGAATGCTTTTTAAAATAAATTCACCTCCTTTTGGACCTGAGGTCTGTAAAATTCTGGCACACTGATAGGAGTTTGAGGAAATGATGACATCTAAATTTTGTGGGGGAAATTATCAAATAACTGTGTATTAAACAAAAAATAATTATTAACTGCTTTCTGGATCAGGCAAACACAGACTCACATGTAGTTCATTAACATTAAAAATAGAGTCTGGAAAAATTGCAATAAAATGAAAGAACATCAATCTTTGCAGCATTACACATTATTATAATTATGTAGTCAGTATAATATTAAATATATACAACAACTTTACTTAAAGATTGGAATTAAGGGACTGTCCAAAAGAAGAACTGCATCATGAATATAAAGCAGAGAAGGTGGAGACTAACGTCTTATTATTAGTAATTCAGAGGATGTGATTAATAATGTCTCATGAATATTAATCATGAGAAGAAGAAATATTTGAAGAATGTTGATGAACCTCTGTGGCAGACACACCCAGCATTCCTCTCTCCAAACGAACTCTTCCTCTTTCCAATGTCCTGTAAACATTTACTCACAACAAACTGACTGTAACTTCAGAGTCCAGCGTTAAACTCCAGAATCGGTCTGAAACAGAACCAGCAGCTGTGAGTGGGTGCAAAGAATTCAGGGATAAGAGGGTGAATAAACCTGTGTTTTTGTTATTTAGGAGGAAAAAGTGTGAATTTACAGAACAATGCCTCATAAATTATTCATGAACAGCCTCCCTCAATGCTGGCCTGATTGTGGGCACCACAGGCTCTGACCCTCTTCTGGGATTGGTTAATGCGGTCACTCCTCCTCTTCCTCACTGATTGGCTAGGAGAACTACTCAGGTTGATGAACTACCAGCCAATTAGAATGCAGGGGTGAAGCATCACCGACCAATCACCGTCAAGTGGTTGGGGTTTAGGTGACAATTCATTCCCTGTGGCAAAATGTTTCGTTTTCCTTTGAGTTAAACATGACTTAAAAATCAGTTCAAAACCAAACTGGTTTCTATCAAATATAATCAGAACACTGCAGTAAATGAGAACGGCTCTCTGAGCATCATGACCTCACACAGCAAAACATTACAAATACCCTCTCTCTTCTTTATGTATTTACTCTTTTCTCTATTCCCCCATTCTTTCCATCTCTCTCTCTCCCTGTTAACTCTGACATTTCCTCATTTTTCCACAATGTAGTTACTTTGGCTGAATTTCACACACTCAGTGGCTTACACCTGTGGACAGTTTCACACACTCACCCAGTCATACCTTTACCCAGCCATTCACACGGTCACATTTGTGAACAGTTTAACCCAGCCATCAGGGAGGGTTTGACTCCTCTTGCACCCTTTGTGTGATATTTAGTTTTTTTGAAGCAGCGATCCTAAAGGTCAGGGATAGTGCCGCACTGTTGCCTCCAAGTGGTTCACACAGTATATGGTGTGGATCACAAACACTTCAAACTCTTGTGGACAGGAGATGGTGAGATGTTCTTTTTCTACCATTCAATTCTCTCATGGGGACGGCATGGTGGCGCAACAGGAAGTGTCACACAGACCTGGAATTGGGGGTTTGAGTCCTGCTCACCGTCTGTGAGGAGTTTGGTGTGTTCGCCCAGTGTCTGCGCAAGTTTCTTCCGGGGGTGTTTTTAAAAAATAAAAATAAAATAAAATAAAAATAAATAAATAAAAATAAAAACCAACACGCATGAGTAGGTGGATTGGTGACTCAAAAGTGTCCATAGGGTGTGTGTGTGTGTGAGTGAATGAATGAATGTGTAAGTTTGTGTTACCCTGTGAGGGACTGGTGCCCCTTCCAGGGTGTTTTCCTGCCTTGCGTCCAATGATTCCAGGTAGGCTCTGGACCCACCATAACCCTGAACGGGATAAGCAGTTAGAGACAATGAATGAACGAATGAATGATTCTTTCATGGACTTTGGTACAAAGTGGTGACCATGCAACCTCTCTGCTGCAGAGACAGAGCCTTTGGTGGGCGCTCCTCCTATATTGTCCAGTATTCTATAAATACTTCACTCTTATTTCACCTCCATCACCAGTTTTCCTGAAGCAGGAATTCTCCATTGAAACTGAAAATGGGAACGAGGCATATGTTCAGAGGGTCAGGACAGTGAGACTGAGCGGAAATGAATCAGGATCAGAACAAGGTTTACATAAAGTTTTATTTTGAAAAGTGGAAATCAGCAGTAGCTATGTGTTCACGGCTTTGTATAGTAAAAGCCAAGTGCGGTGGTATAAATATCCTCAAAGCAGTCCTGCAATACTGGGGTGTGTGAGGTTTAAGTCACCGTCTGAGTATGTGTGTGTGTGTGTGTGTTCACTGAGATGTGGCCATGATGCTGGAGACACCTGCAGAAACAGAAAAAGACAAAGTACAGGTGTGAACATAGACCCACTGTACACTAACTCAGGAATAATCAGATGTTACTAAACTCCTCTCCCCAGCAGGGCTGTGCCAGGGTTCTCACCGCAACACGCTCTGATCTGTCTCCAGAGATTTTACACTCACCCGTAACTTAAGAGTTCTCCTCCAACAAAACTGACTCTAATGTCTTCTGTGTGTGTGTGCATGTAGTGAAATGTGTATATCGTTATGGGTAGTGTGATGTGTGTTTGTGTGTGTTGGTAAGTGAATTAAGAACTCACTCTCAAAGTCGATCTTCTCCACTATGTTCTTGGGCTTCACGCTCTCCTCCTGATTATAAATAAATATTTGACCTTCTTCATTTTCCATCCAGCCATATTTATTCATCCACACCTTCACCTGAGTGTCTGAGAGAGAAAGTGTGTGAGAAAGAGAACAGAAAGATAAGAGGGGGTAGAGAATATTAATATTAAAATAACAATTTTTATGTTCAGGAGGCGATGTGATATCACAGTGTGTGTGTGTGTGTGTGTTTCTGATTGGTGGAGCTATGTTGTTGATGGTGGAGGGTTCGATCCTGATTCTGTTCGACTCACCCAGAGGGTCCCCGAGCATCTCAGCCAGCAGGCGGTGCTCTATCGTCTGATACGTGATTCCTACAACATGACAGATAACTACACACACACACAAAAACAGATAAACCAAATGTTAACATTGGTACAATGGTGAAACAAGAATACACAACTACCATAAAATCCACTTTTTTATGATAAAAGTATACTTCACAGTTCCAGATAATTACAGACTGAACTTCTCTCACAAACACAACATTCCTGAAACCCACACGTGCTTTACCTACATTTTCGAACGGAGTCCTCAAACCCTGTGATTCCATCAATCAGCTCCCGGTTCTCCTCCAGACTCGCCTTACACACACACACACACACAGTGAGGAGAGAGAAGGCATAAGTGCGCCACCTGCTGACAGCCTTTAGCACTTTCAGTCTCAAGATCAACGTGTCTGAGATTGTGTGCAAGAGCCCGTGTGTACCAGTGTGTGTATTACCCAGAAGCTCTGGAAGTGGCAGGTCTCGAGCAGGTTTCCGAGGTACAGGATCTGTCTGATTGGTCGCTCCTCCTGCTGCGACACTGCTGTCAAGGAAACAGCCTCCTACAACAGCCCCCTCCCCCCTCCCCAGTTTCTATCCCTCTCTCTACTCACCCCACATCTGTTTCTCTCCATCCTCACTCATCCCTCTCTCTCTCACTCACTCACTGTCTGACCCACCACTCATCCCTCCCTCTATCTTGCTCCCCCTTTCACTTTGTCATTCCCACTCATCCCCCATCTCTCTCACCATCGTCTAACCCTCATCTGTTTTCTCACTCCCTTTCTGCCCCTTCACCGCAACTCATCCCTCTCTATCCCCCACTCATCCCTTTTCTATCTCACTTTCCATCTGTCCCTTACCCCACTCATTTTCATCTCTCACGCCCCCTTTTTGCTGCCCCCCCATCCCTTTCATTTCCTCACTCCCCTTTTTGTCTGTCCCTTCCACTACTCATGACCCTCTATCTCACTCCCCCTTTGTCTCCCCTACTGTCTCATTCTCTCACACTCCCCTTTCTCTGTCTCACTCCCCACCTGACACACACACTCATCCCTCTCTCTCTCACTCCCCCTTTGTGTCCCCACCAGTCATACCCCACTCTCTCTCTCTCACTCCCCTTTCTGTCCGTCCTCCCCATTCATCCCTCACTCCCCATCTGAACACCCGGCCCATCCTTCTCTCTCTATCCCACACTACTTATCCCTCTCTCTCACTCCCCCTTTCTGCCCCCCCCCCACTCATCCCTCACTCCCACTTTCTGTACTCCTCTCACTCCTTCCTTTCTTTCACTCCCCATCTGACTCACACCAATTTATCCCTGCATGCATCCCTCACTCCCCTGCTGTGTCTCCCCCAATCCCCCCTTCACATCCCTCTCTCACTTCCTTTCTGTTTGCCCCAATCATCCCTCTCTCACTCCCACTTTTTCTGTCCATCCTCCCCTCACTCATTCCTTTATTTCTCACTTTCCATCTGACTCACACCTCTCCTCCATGCATCCCTCTCTCACTCCCCTTCTGTCTCCCCCACTCATCCCTATCCCCCTACTCCACCTTCTATCCATCTCACTTCCTGTCTGCTCCTCCATTCATCCCTCTACCTCACTCCCTCTTTCTGTCTGCCCCCATTTATCCCTTTGATGCCCCATCTAATCCCCCACTCACACCTCTCTCTATCCCCCACGCATCCCTCTCTCATTCCACTTCTGTCTGTCTCCCTCCACTCATCCCCCTCCTTCTATCCCCCCACTCATCCCTCTCTATCTCACTCCCCACTTTGTCTGCCCCCAATTCATCCCTCTCTCCCTTCCTCTTTCTGCATGTTTAAAATTGATAAAATAGGAAATAAAAAAACAAGTTTGGTTTATAAAATCTAGTGCTAGCTTTAGCTTCACAGAGCTGTTTAGGTGAAAATGAGTATTCAATAAGAGGCTGGAGAAACACACTCATTCCATCTGTCTCCCCTGGCTCTTGTTCCCACCTCAGGGAACTCTGTGTATTCCGTCTGGAAACAGAGACTTTGAATAATGTAAAGCCAGAGTGAGACGCGAGCATGTTTCTGTGTAATGCGCTCCTCAGACATGGATTCTGGGATCTGTACTGTCCTCTAACCTGTCTGTCTGAACTCTGCAGCACCATTGGTGTCCACACACTGCACTGAAAGGATACGTGAGGCTGGTCGATCATACACTTACACAGAGTGAAGTCTGTATGGGGAAGATTAGTCAGAGCCTTCAGCAGAATCTGAGCCGTCACACTGGTCTGAAAATATGCAGGATTAAACTGATACCTAGAGAAATAGAGAGAGCGTGTGTGTGATGACGGAGGTCAAGTGGTAAATATTCACGCTCGATGATGAGAGACAGGAGGATGAGTGTAATCTGGGTCTCTCTGGTTCTCCCAGGTGTGTACTCACAGTTTCAGCACAGCCAGGTTGGCCTCCAGGTCATATGCGTTCTCCCGGGCCTGGGTCTCTACATACCGCTCCAGTGTCGCCAGGTTCTCTGGGTTATACCTTAACACAACATACACAACATAACGGTTTAATCTGCTGTTTTAATCCAGCTCCACTCAGATGCAGCACTGACTCTGGATCATACCCTTATTCCATAGCAGAATAATCCACAACCAGAGAATCAGAAGCTCAGAGACGTTCCGCTGTGGTTCTAGAGTAAATGTCTAAGACAGAATCTCACAAGCTTCTATTACTTTTACGTAGTCAATCAATACATTCAGATGTTTAAGACGGTATTCAAGCAGAAAACCATTTTAAACAAATATAAAATTTAAGTAGTTCTGACCTGGTTATGGTTCTGCTGCAGGGGAACATAAATGTACATTATTCTATTATTATTGTAGAATGTAAATGTGTGTTGAGTCCAAACACCCCATTTCATCTCAGGATACATGTTCTTATATTTTACACAGTTCTATAATGAAAGATTACAGAAATCCACCTCTCCTCCTGAAGAAGAGAACGTAATTAAATTTTAGGGAAAACAACTGGATTTTAACACCACTGCTGTACCTTTAAAAGGTACATTACACTGTTGTACCTCAATACAATTTCTAAGAATGTGGTTAAATGTTTATTAAACCTGTCTATATCGTTTTTACAGGATCCCTGTTACAACATTGAGTTAAGGTTTCAGTTGTGTTTCGCGTTTTAAAGACCATAGCAAAACTTGTTTCAGAGAATATTTTATAAGTTTAATATTCTGTTGTAAATTTTCTTCCTGATGTTTTAGGTTTTTATTCTTTGGTTGGTTTATACTATGTGAATGCAACATGTGAATTTTTTCTCAGTAATATTGCATGTGTGAACATCTTAATAAACAACACAGTATAAACAAACGTGTAACATTATACTACACCAAACACCGTAATAAACCATTTATAGCACGCTACACAAACAGAACCACATCTGAGGTGTTTATGCTCTTATTAAAAAGCATACGTTGTTGTTTTTGCTGTTTATTTGTTTACTGTTGTGTTTGTTGTTTACCTGTCGATGCCCCGCAGTAATTTCCCCACATTCGCTCTCATCTGCTCGAAGGCCATGTTTCTGCGATCCGGGGACGAGTTTATTCAGAGGTTCCTTTTAAATTGATTTCAATGTAATTTTTATTTTTTATGTCAACGCACGCGGCCACTTCCACTGGCTCCCACAGCGGAAAAGGAAAAGGAATCGCTTAAAAGTCTCTGTTAGAGCTTCTAACCAATAAAATTAAAATAAAAAAGGAAAACAAATAAAAAAAATAATATATATTATGAATAATAATATATATTATATATATTAGTAATTCATATTTATTGATCACTAAATTCAGCGAGTCACGCTTTAAGCCGAGACAAAAGTAAAAAAATATATTCATACAAATGATAAAATATATTGTATCCGTAATATTAATTTATTTATAAAAGTACAAACAAAATATTTATATATTTCCTAACTTATAATAATATGCGTTCAGTTATTAGTGGGTAGGCTCCCACCCTGAACTGGATAAGCGGTTAAACACAATGAATGAATGAGTGAATGACCGTATGCGATAGAAAAAATGAGGGAAATTATCAGTCATCCACAATAGATTTATTATTTTTATTTTATCCTTTTCCAAACTTTCAGATTAATCTGATGTGTCTCCGTTTAAACAGATATTCTATGTTTAATTGTATCTTTATTAAAGATTAAATTGTTTATGTAGACGATAAATTCATTCATTATCTGTAACCGCTTATCCAGTTCAGGTTCGCGGTGGGTCCAGGGCCTACCTGGAATCATTGGGCACAAGGCAGGAATACACCCTGGAGTGGGCGCCAGTCCTTCACAGGGCAACACACACACACACACACACTTTTGAGTCGCCAATCCACCTACCAAAGTGTTTTTGGTCTATGGGAGGAAACCGGAGCACCCGGAAAAAACCCACACGGACAACACATCAATGTTTCTGGATTAAATCGGGATTACTTTTTTTCAAACATTTTCCATCAAACCAATGAAGCTGAATTCCAAAATATGTTCTAAATTCCAGCTGTTTTCTTTCGGTGTTGAGTAAATGAATCCAGGGACCTGGGGTAAAAGTCCCGCTCCAAGAGCCTGAATGAATTAATAAATGAGTCCAGGAGAAATAGTTCAGGAAAAACACGTTTATTTTTCCATTTGGTAAATTCTGAAAACACAAAGATATGCTTCTTTAATTTTGTTAAAAAAATGTAGAAAAACCTGAGCCGTCACCAAAGAATGACACCAGGATTCATGAGACAAACGAAGAAAGGAAACGACTCACATGTCTTTTATATTCTCAAAGGAACCAACAGACCATTCCAATCTTAAAAGCAAAATTAAACCAATTCCTTCCTGAATTTGAGGGAAACAGCCTACAAATAAATCACTGACAAACTACCACTCTATTAAAGATAAAAAAAAATCAATAATAAAATATAAGCACTCAACAACAAAGACAGGAAAATGTTTCAGATGAAGAGAGAGTATTTCAGACCAACAGTTCCACAAATCCAGCTCAGAGTGGAAACTGACAGACGATAGTCAGCCCAGAGTGTTCAGCCCCTAAAAAACAGTTTATCACAAACTCCCTCGTTTAAACTGTGTCTGACCCATGACCTGACACCTTTCTGTATTGATCCCATTTCTCTGAAAACTGAGCAGGAGAGGAACTCTTTTCTGAACTGGGCCCTGTCTGAGTTTGAGCTGCTCCAGCCTCCGCTCCATCGTTAGCATCCTCTACTTCTTCAGACTACATCACAGTGCTAAAATATGAAAATGAGCCTCTAACAAATCAAACTAACACAATCTAACAAGTGGCAATTTTTATTGTAAATTGGGGCTGATTTTCATATTCTAACAGCTGTTATAATAGTTTCCCCACAATGTTCAAATGTTCTCTAATCATGGAACTTTAATAATGCAGTTCCTGAATATCACACGTTGTGGGGATCAGTTGGTTCCTCGGATTGTGCAGCTCTGACTTGGAAGTGTTTCAGAGGCGAGAGATGTATGGACAGGGCTCAAGATCCATTTAAACAAAACAAAAAAAAAAAAAAAACAAAAAAAAAAACAACTCTGAAATAAGTCTTATTAATTCCCTTCTACACCCTACAGAACAAACCCCATGGACCCGGACCCACGACTTAACAGCTACGTTGATGTGCGGAAAATAATTGGACACAAGTTCTGCACACGTATGCTTGCGCAATTCCGAGAAAACACACAAACACCAAAAAAACAAAAAAACACACACACAAAAAAAAAAACTAACAATTTAATCTCAATGATCTGATCCACACTTATAGAAGAGGACAGGGAGGTCAAGGGTAGGGAGGTTGAGGGTGGGGGTGGGTTGGGTGCTGATGAAAGGTGGTTCAGGGAAGCTATAGGGAGGCTTTAGGGGCTGGAGGGGGGCAGGTTTAAGCACGTTCTCCGCGGATCCGGCGGGCAAGCTGGATGTCTTTGGGCATGATGGTGACGCGCTTGGCATGAATGGCGCAGAGGTTTGTATCCTCAAACAAACCAACCAGATATGCCTCACTGGCCTCCTGTAAAACATACACACACACACACAGACACAGAGTGTTGTCACCTCATAATTTCAGCTGTAGGTTTACAGACAACAGCAAATCTTAGAAGAGACTCCCTTATCCAAGGCAGCTCTGAAAGAGTTAAATAAAAAGTGTTTGGTAAACAGAACGGTTCTGACCTGCAGAGCTCCAATTGCCGCACTCTGGAACCTGAGATCTGTCTTAAAATCCTGAGCAATTTCTCGAACCAGACGCTGGAAAGGTAGCTTCCGGATCAACAGCTCTGTTGACTTCTGATACCGACGGATCTCACGCAGAGCCACAGTCCCGGGCCTGAAACACACACATACAGATACATACAAATTACGCAAATATACTTTAAATTCATCCTGTAAACATACACCAACTGTGGGAGCATTACCATAATTTGAATAACAACAGAATAATCAGTAGATGATGACATTACTAAAATATCAGATGAAAAAGGTGCACAGTAACTAAAAAACATTTAATACAGCACTGATGTATTTCTCAGTGTTTTCTGTCACCTGTAGCGATGGGGTTTCTTCACCCCTCCAGTAGAGGGTGCACTCTTGCGAGCTGCTTTAGTGGCAAGTTGTTTGCGAGGGGCTTTTCCTCCTGTGGATTTACGGGCAGTCTGTTTGGTACGAGCCATCGCTGCTCAACCTCCTGCAATACCAACAACAGGGAAATCAGGGTTCCTTAAAAGTAACTCTAAATACACTGTACAAAAATAGAAGCCATCTTTATGGAGAGAGAATAGTCTGAAAATACTTGACAAATGCATAAATGTTAATCCACAAATTAAACACAAGTCACAAATATGTTTCATTATTCACAAATAAATACATCCCAATCTGAGTCTCACTGTCTACAATTTGTGCAAATACAGTTAAATTCATAAATACGTGTGTTTGGTTTTCATAGATCATTTTATTTTTATGTGATATTTTTATGCGAAAATAAATACATTTGTTTAAATTTATATTGCATATATTTGTAAAGTCTCAGTCTCAAACTTAAAATGTGTTAATATAGTGTTGAATCTGCATTTGTAGATCAAGTCATTCACCTGTATTTTCGTCTGGATTTTGAGACTTTCTTTCGCATTTTACTTTATCCACAAATGCAGCCTCATCCACAAATATGGCTAGCAGACGAACACGTTACCGCTAGGTGGCACTGTTGTTTTCCCAGTGTTTTAGGAGAGCAGCGGCTGCTTCTCAATTTTGCATCTTATGAAAGACACGGTCTACGGAGGTCTGTTGTTACCATCATTAAACGCCGCTCTTGTTCGCTCCTGACTATTCTGAATGTGATTGTAGACATTTTAAATAGTTATTGTTACTAGTTCAAACGTAGTTGATTTACATAGCACATTTTAGCGCCATGTAAATGTTGCCAGGTCTTCATATCATAGTGGATTTTGGTTTTACATTTTCAGTAAAGTTACTTACAAATATTGGTGGTTATGGGTTGCTTTTTTAAGCTTGTTTCTGAAATGTAGTTGCCTTTTTGGGATTGCTTCCTCTATAGGGAATGTCCAAGAAAATAAGCCAAACGTGCATGGTATTATGTTCATATGTTGCCATCTACTGGCGACAGAATCCAATTACTGCACCATTTAAGGTGGAACAGAGAATCTGAATAAGCCAACTTCAGCGTTGCGGATTTTTTCAGTATTTGCCCCAGTCCCTGACATGTAAACAAACATATTAAAATTTCTCATTAATGGAGCGTCAGCTGGTGTTATTACGGTATAAGCGACTTTACAGAAAAATAAATCCAAAATAAGTTCAAATGAACACACCTGGCAACAGTGGTGGCACATGGGGCGACGAATGCATGCAATGACTAGAATTCAGGTATAGGATATGTCATTTTGACTAGTCGAATTCGAATTTGAGATACCTTTAATACTAATTCAGGATTCATGACTCATCAGATGAGGAATACACTGACGTCATTAGAAATATCTTAAAAGACTTTTTGACTAGTCAAAATATAATTGTTGATGTCTTAAATCTTACTAATCAGATTGTAAATGCAGATATCTTAAATTGTCATTTGACTAGTCAAAAAACGAATGATTTAATGTTTTAAGTAAAATAGCTTTCATCTGCCTATCTTTAATAAAATACTGGATATCTACAACAGTTTTGACTAGCGACAATATTTTGACTAGTCACAATCACAATTTAAGATATTTACAATCTTTCTAGTAAGAACAGTTATTTAAGATATCTAATTATATTTTTTACTAGTCAAAATGTCTTTTAAGATCTCTGAAGAAATTCAAATTCGACTAGTCAAAAATAAAATTTTCAGATATCTGAATTGTAGTCATTGTGTGTATTAGTCTCCACCATGTGCTGCAACGGTTGCCATGAGTGTTCATTTTAACCGAATTTGGGCATATTTCTCTGTAAAGTTGCTTATATCGTAATAAATGAATGAGAAAATGTTCATAAGTTTATTTACATGTCAGGGACTGGGGGAAATACAGAAGAATCTACAATAATGAAGTTGGCTTCCTTGACAGCAAGGAGACCACTGTTAGCCCACTGAGGGCAAAGTTGAAGGTCCACGAGTGTTTTGCATAGCGTTTTCTGGGCGGAACCCTGGTGATTAAACAGAATTTTAGACATAATGCCACATTTTAGCACTTTTCCATTCACAGTCCAATTTACATTTTTTCCTTCATTAGGTTCTTTTGTTATTCTTTATAAATAAGATTAGTAAATAATTTAAATCCAGCACAGTGTCAACATTTTTAGCATAATCATTTTATATCAGGCTTATACTCATTATTATGAGTTATATCCTGTACAGATCAAATCAAATCAAATTTATTTATATAGCGCTTTTCACAACTGATGTTGTCACAAAGCAGCTTCACCGAATTCAGAATACAGGACAGTAATCCGAGTGGTCCGATTGTGGACCAGCAGTGGTCTACAATTAGTGGTGTGCCAGCCTGTTTATACCAGTGGACCAATATATGCTCGCTGTCTGGGTTCTTATTCGCCAGCTTCTTATTCAGATATTCTGCTCCACCTTAAATGGTGCAGTAATTGCATTCTGTCCATGTGACCATGTCATATGACCATCACTTCCATACTGTGGAAATATTACGTTTGACTTATTTTCGTGGGCATTATCTCTATGAAGCAAGTCCAAAAAGGCAATAACATTTTAGAAACAAGCTCCAAAAAAGCAACTCACAACTACCAATATTTGTAATTGACTTTACTGAAAATGTAAAACCAAATTCCACTGTAATATGCATGTTAAAAGGCAACTTTTACATGGCGCTAAAATGTGCAATGTAAGTCAGCTACGTTTTGACTAGTCAAAATATTAATTTAATATATCTATAATAACATTCTGACTAGTTAGAATTATCATTTAAATTATCAGAAGTACAAAATGCGAATAAGTTCAAGATATCTGTAATTTATTTGAAGATATCTTAAAAGGAATTCTGACTAGTCAAACATACAATTTTGGATATCTCTAACTTAGTTTTGACTAGTCATTATTTTCATTCAAGATATCTAGAATTTAATTTCAAATCTACAATTTAGTTTCAGATATCTTAAAATATATTTAAAATATACTTAATATAGTGGGAATTTAAGATATTTTTAATTGGAATTATGACTAGTGAGAACAAAAGGATATCTCTAATTTACTATTTGACTAGTCATAATTTAATTGTCGATATCTACGATGAAAGTTTAAGATAGATATCTTGAATTGGAGCTTCCATTGAACTCAATGGTAAATTTAACATCATTTACACTAGTCAAAGAGTAATTAAAGATATCTCAAATTGTTATTTCGTCTACTCAAAATATAATTAGAGATATCTTCATTTAGAATTGTGTCTAGTCATAAATGAATTGCAGATATCTATAATGTAAATCCAGTCGCACGATTTAATGTTAATGTGGCCCCATACTTCCTAAATCAGTGCCTCCTAAACAGTGCCACCTATCAGTGACTTGTACGCCTGATGCCTAAATTTGTGGATGAGGTTGCATTTGTGTTTGGATCAAGTGAAATGCGAAAGGAAAGTCTCAAAATCCAAAACCCCACGAGAGGAAATTAACAAAAGTACGTCACAGAAAACAGGCGCGTGACTTGATCCACAAATGCAGATTCAACAATTTATAAATAAATATTAAATTCGAGATTGTGACTTTATCAATATGTGCAATGTAAATGTAAACAAATGTATTTATTTTCACATAAAATTATGATAAATGAAAACCAAACATGTATTTATGAATTTAACTGTATTTGTACAAACTGTAGACCTTAAAACACAGATTGGGATATTTATTTGAGAATAGTGAAACATATGTGACTTTTATTTAATTTGTGGATTAACATTTCCACATTTGTCAAGTATTTTGAGACTTCTCTCTCCATACACCTTCACATCCTCAAACAGAAAATTATCACACCATCTGTGTTCAAACAGACACCAGTTTTCCTATCACCACACAATATAAACCCTATTAACAAATATAACAATCTACATGAATAAATTCCAGCACATCAGAACTGATTTTATACTGTATTTCAAACAAATGACAGATACTGATAATAAAGAGGATTATACATTTTTATACTTTCCATTTCATAATGTCATATATTAACGCAAATTTGCAACAGAAAACTTCATTTTTTTCCCCATAATTTCTGGTCAGTAATAATCGAACTAAAATCACAAAGTGTGTTTGTAACTCCAAACATATATAGGGTGGTTTAGTAATGTGCTGTTAATTTTTATGTTTTATACTCCAAGTTGTGTATTTAATGACACCTGCACTGGGACAGTTATTAATTAATCTTAAGTCGAGCTTGACCAATTGGAAAGAACTGAAGGAGATTCCTATTGGACAGAGTCTTTAACTCTAGGTTTAAGTTATCCTACTAACTCACAAATCTCGCTTTTTGGAACACCCCCGGTTGCCAACTGTCATTCGTCTACTGTCGTTTCCAACCAATGAGATAATTCCCTACAACACCCTATCCAATCAGAGCTCCATGGGGCGGGACCTAAGGACCAGTGTTTAAAACCGACAGCTGTCATTGGTTGAATTAGCACAAAGGCCGCCCATATTTGATAGTGACATAATGGCTGCAGCGGGACTGCGGGAAGAGAGAAAATAGCAGTTTAGAAAACGCACGAAATAAACGGTGGTTTAAGAGAAACATCCACAAGTATATTCAGAGTTTTTTTTATCCGGATGTATTGGCAAACGTGCCGGGAAGCTCGGAAACGGTTCTGCGTCGGAGAGAGTGGTTGATTTAACTTTAATCGACGGTAAAAGGACATCAATCGAAACTCAGTCCGAGGCTGAAGCTAGCCGTTAGCAGCCCTGAGCGTCGCGCGGATTTCACTCTCTTTATTCTGCTTTATTTCTTTCACTCATTTAAAACTAATTTATCACTGTTACACATACCAAATAAGCCCTTTTAGCACGGAACTGTTCTCATCTCTGTACATTTACGCAGACACGCCAATTACTTTGTTACTCACCTGGTATTTTAATCCGAAAACGAAGCGACAGTAAAAGCAGCTGAAACTGGATTTTGGGTGTTTGGAGATATTCTTTTATTTCGCACCCGTTTTCCAGCAAAGCCCGCCTTCCTGTGCCGGGATTGGCTAATAATTCTTACTCTTCTGTTAAACGGATTGTTTGTCAGTATTTGGTCAAAACCAATTATAGCGCGGGACGCGATATCCATTTGGCCAATCACAGTGCAGTACAGACGGGGTTTACCGGAATAGGGGTGGAAAGAATAATCTCACCCCGCAGCTCCGCGGAACAACAGGGACAGCGAAATGGCTGCTTGTCCGCCATTTTGTTTCAAACAAATACTCGCTTTTGATCAGAATTTCACTTAAACATTTCACCATATAAACCTTTATCAAATAAACCAGACTGTATCCCTGGGCTTACACAATTTTATTTTTCCATTACCAGTGTGGACTGAAAAAAGGTTGTTTATATAAAGCATAACATTCAGAAATTATCACAAAATTTGGAACCGGTTTTCAAATCAGCCACAATATGATAATACAAATGTTAAAAATGTCTCTGATTTCAAGACATCAGACCACGGTTGGTCCCAAGGCCAAAATTGGAGGTCCACAGGCGTTTTGCACAGTGTTTTCTGTGCAGACCATTCATTCATTGTCTGTAACCTGTGTGGATTAAATGTAATTTAACAGAATTTTAGACAAAATGCCACATTTTAGCACTTTTCCATTTACTAAATTTTCATCCATTAGGTTCTCTTTTTATTCTTTATTAATTAGACTTGTAAATAATTTGAATCCAGCGCAGTGTCACCATGTTCAGCATAATCATTTTATATCAGGCATACTCGTATCTCTCATAGTTGTTGGTAATATGTGTTTTAGTTTATTTTCCAGAATTCAAATCTCTGTGAATTTAATCTGAGGAGGTATATCCTGTACACAGGACAGTGGTCTGATGGTGGACCAGCAGTGGTCTACGGTCAGTGGTGTGCCTACATTTTTATGCCAGTGGATCTATATATGCTCGCTGTCTGGGGTGAAAAAAGTATTGAAGATTATTTAGTTATTAAACTTTCAGTGGAGCTAATAGTCAAATCCTTTTATTTCTCATTATACATGAAAATGTCTTATTTTGCTAATATGGCTCTAATTCCTGACTTTAAGATTAGTAAATAAAAACTACAGGTGTTGAACAAGACTCAGAAAGTATCATGGTTCAAATAAGATGGAAAAAACTATTTTATAACTTTCAAATATATTTGTTAATACTTCAAGTATAACTGATTTTAGTAAACGTGTGGTATTAATTTATATGGAACTAGATGGCAGTATTGTTTCCAAGCTTCTCCATGCTTCTCCAGGCAGGATGCTTCAATCACCTTAATTCTCTTTCTCAGGAGATTAAAACACTGCAGAGCCGGCAGGTATGGCAATAGACTTGAGAAACCTGCACAAAAAACAGAAGCAGACACCATTTTTATTACCTGAGGATGTTCCACAAAGATTTCTCTACTTATTCAGATTACTTAAAATTCAGCTTAAGTCTAACAGGGAAAGAGCTGAAGGAAATTGCTAATGTACATAACTTAGCTGCAGGCTCAGATTTCCAGACTAGGTCATTATATTGACTTGAGGAACTGCCATGTGTTAATTTTTAATTTAGACAGAGGAATCAGGCCTGTGTGAAGAAGTCAGCAACATTCTCACTGGAATTCCAAACTTTTACCTAAAATGTGTTTTTAAATTAGGATTTAAGCACTGTGTATAGAACCCTATTGCTTTTGTTTAGAATTTTAGGGTTCCGAGCACTACATTGCAAGGAAACCTATTGTAATTGTTCAGATTATTATTATTATTTCACTGCAAAAAAATTCTGCCTTAAAACAAATTGCACAGCCCAAACCGCAAGATCAAAAGATAGTAAACCCTCCCGCTACAGGTGCAAAGAAAGAGCCTGATTGGCCTCAAGGGGGCTACAGCGAAGGAAAATGCTTTCATTAAGATTTTACACACCATGAGGCGTAGATAATTTGTTTTATTCTACATAATCCTTGGGTCCTGACGAATCAAAAAGGTTGATACAACTAATAAGTTCCGCCCACTTAGATTTGTTGCTAATATGCATAATTCACATAACCTATTTTTGCAAACTAGTCCCTGGATTTTGAGCTGATCCCCATGATCTTGCTGGTCCATAATTGTCAAAAAAAAATCTGGAACATTCAAATCAAGATGACTGGCATGGACACACTTTGTAAGAGTGTACAAAGTGTCATGTTGATAGCAACAAGGGTTTCTTTTATATATATATATATATATATATATAACCCCCCTCACATATACTAATGTGCCACAAACAGGAAGTTAATTTCACCAATCATTCCCATTTTATTAAGGTGTATCCATATAAATGGCCCACTATATATATATATATATATATATATATATATATATATATATATATATATATATATATCTAAGTGAGCCAAACTGATAGAGGTTGTAAGGTAAATTCTTGAGTGTAGAATTTAAAATCTGAAAGGGCCAAACCACATTTGAATCTTTGTAGAGTGGGTATCTTTATCTGAGGTCGCTTACTATTCCAGATATATTTAGATATTATGTGTGTAAATGTTCATTGGGTGGAGATAGAGGTATCATATAGATAAAGTATAATCTCTTCAGAATATTAATTTTCACCACCGCAATCCTAGCCTGTAAAGAAGTGGGAAGTTTTGTCCATTTAAGCGTATCAGATGTAATATGCCTAAGCACACCATAGAAATTCTTATTGACTGTTTTATAGAAAAGGGATATACAGGTGCTGGTCATGAAATTAAAATATCATGAAAAATATCATTGATTTATTTCAGTAATTCCATTAAAAATGTGAAACTTGTATATTATACCCATTCATTACACACAGACCGATATTTCAAGTGTTTATTACTTTTAATTAGATGATTATAACTGACCATTAATGAAAACCCCAAATTCAGTATCTCAGAAAATTGGAATATTGTGAAAAGGTTCAATATTGAAGACACCTGGTGCCACACTCTAATCAGCTAATTAACTCAAAACACCTGCAAAGGCCTTTAAAGGTCTCTAAGTCTATATCTGTAGGCTACATGATGATGGGAAGACTGCTGACTTGACAGTTGCCCAAAAGACGACCATTGACACCTTACACAAGTAGGGCAAGACACAAAAGGTAATTGCTAAAGAGGCTGGCTGTTCACAGAGCTCTGTGTCCAAGCGCATTAATAGAGAGGTGAAGGGAAGGAAAACGTGGTAGAAAAAAGTGTACAAGCAAAAGGGATAATCGCGCCCTGGTTAGGATGGTGAAACAAAACCCATTCAAAAATGTGGGGGAGATTCACAAAGACTGGACTGCAGCTGGGGTCAATGCTTCAAGAACCACCACACACAGACGTATGCAAGACATGGGTTTTAGTTGTTGCATTCCTTGTTTCAAGTCACTCTTGAACAAGAGACAGCGTCAGAAGCGTCTCGCTTCCAAAAAGGACTGGACTGCTGCTGAGTGGTCCAAAGTTTTGTTCTTTGATGAAAGTAAATTTTTCATTTCCTTTGGAAATCAAGGTCTCCGAGGAAGAGAGGAGAGGCACAGAATCCACATTGCTTGAGATCCAGTGTAAAGTTTCCACAGTCAGTGATGGTTTGTGGTGCCATGTCATCTGCTTGTCCACTGTTTGTTCTGAGGTCCAAGGTCAACGCAGCCATCTACCAGGAAGTTTTAGAGCACTTCATGCTTCCTGCTGCTGACCAACTTTATGGAGATGCAGATTTAATTTTCCAACAGGACTTGGCACCTGCACACAGTGCCAAAGCTACCAGTACCTGGTTTAAGGACCGTGTTATCCCTGTTCTTAATTGGTCAGCAAACTCGCCTGACCTTAACCCCATAGAAAATCTATGGGGTATTGTGAAGAGGAAGATGCAGAAGAGCTGAAGGCAACTATAAGAGCAACCTGGGCTCTCATAACACCTGAGCAGTGCCACAGACTGATAGACTCCTTGGCACACTGCATTGCTGCATTAATTCAGACAAAAGGAGCCCCAACTAAGTATTTAGTGCTGTGCATGCTCATACTTTTCATGTTCATACTTTTCAGTTGGCCAGCATATTCAATATTCAAATTTTCTGAGATACTGAATTTGGCATTTTCATTAGTTGTCAGTTATATTCATTAACTTGTAATGAATGTAATATTCTTACACTTGAAATATATCAGTCTGTGTGCAATGAATATACAATACGGATTCCAAAAAAGTTGGGACACTAAACAAATTGTTTATGGCAAATGTCAATGTTTTATTCGTAATAGAACATAGATGACAAATCAAAAGTTTATTCTGAATAAATGGAACATTTTAAAGGAAAAATATGTTGATTCAAAAATTCACAGTGTCAACAAATCCCAAAAAAGGTGGGACAAGAAGCAATAAGTGGCTGGAAAAAAGAAATTGAGCATATAACGAACAGCTGGAAGAACAATTAACACTAATTAGGTCAATTGACAACATGATTGGGTATAAAAAGAGCTTCTCAGAGTGTCAGTGTCTCTCTGAAGCCAAGATGGTTAGAGGATCACCAATTCCACCATTGTTGCGCAGAAAGATAGTGCAGCAATACCAGAATGGTGTTACCCAGCGTAAAATAGCAAAGACTTTTAAGTTATCATCATCAACCGTGCATAACATCATCAAAAGATTCAGAGAATCTGGAACAATTGCTGTGCATAAGGGTCAAGGCCGTAAAACTCTACTGGATGCTCGTGATCTCCGGGCCCTTAAACGTTACTGCACCTCTAACAGGAATGCCACTGTCAAGGAAATAACAAAATGGGCTCAGGAATACTTCCAGAAAGCATTGTCAGTGAACACAATCCACCGTGCCATCCGCTGTTGCCAGCTGAAACTCTACAGTGCAAAGAGGAAGCCATTTCTTAGCAAGCTCCTCAAGCTCAGACAAGGATAACCCAAGTTGTTATCAACGCTCCGTTCAGAAGCCTGCATCACTGATGGTATGTGGTTGCATGAGTGCTTGTGGCATGGGCAGCTTGCATGTCTGGAAAGGCACCATTAATGCACAGAACTATGTTCAGGTTCTAGAACAACATATGCTCCCATCTAGACGTCATCTCTTTCAGAGAAGACCCTGCATTTCTCAACAAGATAATGCCAAACCACATTCTGCAGCAATCACAACATCATGGCTACGTAGGAGAAGGATCCGGGTACCGAAATGGCCAGCCTGCAGTCCAGATCTTTCACCTGTAGAGAACATTTGGCGCATCATAAAGAGGAAGGTGCGAAAAAAAGGCCCAAGACGAACAGTTAGAGGCCTGTATTAGACATGAATGTTAGTAGTAATGGAGTATTCCTATTTCTAAACTTGAGAAACTGGTCTCATCTGTCCCCAGACGTCTGTTGAGTGTTGTAAGAAGAAGGGGGGATGCCACACAGTGGTTAAAAATGGCCTTGTCCCAACTTTTTTGGGATTTGTTGACGCCATGAAATTTTGAAACAACATATTTGCCCCTTAAAATGATACATTCTCTCAGTTTAAACTTTTGATCTGTGATTTGTGTTCTATTCTGAATAAAATATTAGATGTTGGCACCTCCACATCATTGCATTCAGTTTTTATTCACAATTTGTTTAGTGTCCCAACTTTTTTGGAATCTGGTTTGTATATATGTGTGGCAATATATATATGAATATTATACATTTAATTCACATTTTGTATGGAATTACTGAAATAAATCAACTTTTTCATGATATTCTAATTTTATGACCAGCACATGTCTATTCCTAAATATTTCAGATGCTCAACTACAAGGACTTTTATTGAAAGTATATCAGGAGTCAACTGAATATTTAAAGGGAAGAGCGCAGAATTTTCCCAGTTTATCTTGTAACCTGACAGTTTGCTGAAATCATTAAATAAATTAAGCAAAGGTGGGATGGAATATGTTGGGTCATTCAGAAACAACATTATCATCCACAAATAAAGAAATATGATGGTGGGACCCATTCACTACAATAGGCAAATTGAACGTTGCTCTGCGAACAGCTTGGGCCAGGGGGTTCCAATGATATGGTAAACAAAAGCTCTGACAATGGACAACCTTGACATGTACCTTGTCCTAACGAAAAGGATGCTGAGCATTTACTACCTGTAAGGACCATTGCAGATGGGTTTGTATAAAGTGTTTTAATCCAGGCAATAAGTCTAGGACTTGTTGTAGAAAACAATTTTATTACTTTGTGTTTGTTGACAAATATCCTTAAATGATGATTAGATAAATTAGCATTTATAACTACATACTCATTGTGTGAAATCCTGTACCCTATATGCATTTATATGAATGACTAACCAGCATTTACATCATGTATTACTTACACATGTAGTTAAACATTTTTGCTTGATCCTGCACTACTAACTCATATGATAATTACTCTTAAAGACATATTATAAGCTAACTTCACTATATGGCATGATAACTTGATATTTACACATTTTTAATTCTTAACGTCTAACCTTGAACAGATGTGCACTCCAGGATTGTAACACACTGACATCATAGTGTTGGTCACGGAGGCGCTGATCTGTAGCTTCTGTTTGTGACCTTGAAGTGTATTTCTGACTCCCTAAATTTTAGTCTCTTGGGAAAAGAGGGCTGGGAAGAGAAGCCCATTGTCAGCCTGGCCAGATAATGAATGTCTTCAGGGTCACAACAGCCACCTGAATATTGCACGTGAAGAGCTGAGTACTAACACGTGAAATTATGCATATTAATATACGCTAATCAGCCAGAAACGCCTCATCACCAGGCTATACGTCATCTGGGGTATAACTGTTGGAGTCAGATCATGTGAGGTCAGAGCTTCACTTGGGAGGGGTATCACACTGTTCTCAATGTGTTAGTTCTCCTGGATCCAGTATTGTTAAATAAATACTTTGATTTGCTTTGAACTTCACTCGACTGGTGTCTGTGACTCTCTCGTGACGGACACGCCTCCCCCGAAGAGGGAGGGTGTATTTTGGACCTTTTTGTTATTTTCTCATGAGTTGGTAAATTTTAAATACTTTGAGAATGGTCCAAAGAACATTTTTATCTTCAGACTGAAGCCAAACTGTTCTAAGGTAGACCACAAATATTGGCACTCAAGTCGGTCAAAGGCATCAAGCGATAATATCACCCATTGTGCCTTGGATATATCTGCTACGTGGATAATATGCAAAAGACGCCTAATGTTATTGGGTGCAGAGCAGGACTTTATAAAACCGGTTTGGTCACTATGATTGATTGCAGGTGCAAGTGATTTTAAGCGTCTAGCCAATACTTTTTTGAATGATTTCATATCAGTGTTAATAAATGAAACTGGGCATTAGCTATTGTATGACTTGTTATGAGCATTGTGATGAAATTCACTTATATCTAATGAATATATAATAATATCTAACATCAATGGTCCAAGCTCAGCCCAAAAACATATATAAAATTCTACTGGAATCCCATCCTGTCCAGGTGATTTCCCTTGTTTTGTGTATGTAATGCCTCTTGCAGTTCAAAAAGTGTAATATCCTGAAACTTGCTGAATAATCTGTGGCATCACTATGAGACTCTGATGCATATAAATCTTCACAGAAAATATGAAATGCATCGTTGATTTGGGATTGTTCTGTGAGCAGTATTACACCTTGAGATTTTATTGCTATAATATTTGAGAATTTTTCATTATTACGAAGTTTCCATGCTTGAAGATGGCTTGGTCTATTTCCATTAAAATAGTAATTTTGCCCAACTCTTTTAATAAGAGATTCTGCCTTTTACTTAAAAATCGTATTAAGTTCATTTTTTAACAAAAATATTTCTGCTAATTTAACATGAGATTGAACACTAATTCCACCTCTGATTCCAAGTTTTTTTTCAAGATCAGATATTTTTTGTTGATGTAGTTTGTGTAACCAGGAAGCATACACAATAAAATTGTCCCTAATAAATCCTTTTACCACTGCCCATAATGTTCTAGGGTCATCTACTGAACCTTGATTAAAACTAAGAAAGTCTGCCAGTTTGCTTCTAAATTTAGAACACAATCCTCAAATTTGTATTAAAATGACATCTAGGGGCGCAAGATTGACCTACAGTTAATTTTATTTTTGCAAAAATACTATAATGGTCCAACAGTGACATTGGCTATATATCAATATTATCTATTGCTGAGACAAGTGTAGTGGACATGAACAAAAACTAAATTCTAGAAAAAGATTTATGTCTTGCAGAAAAGAAGGTGTATAGTCTAGCAGTTGGGTTGAAATGTTGCCAACAATCCACCAGAGACAACTCAGTAAGACGTTGTTTGAGTTCAGTGATTGAAGTTGACTGATTCTAAGATGCTCCACTACATGATTGATCTAAGTTATGGTCCATTATTGTATTCATGTCTGCTCTCACCACCAACTCAAAAAAAAAACAAAAAAAAACAGCCAGATGGTTCAACAAAAAGGGGATAAATTCCAGGTCTCTTGGAGTAGGGGCATAGACTGAAACTAAAGCAATTTTTTATTTCTCATATTAGTTGTTACATATGTAATTCTTCCTTCTTCATCCCCCTGATCTTATATCTCAATCTGCAAATTTCTTCTTATCAATATAAGTACCCCTTTTGTTGCGCTCTTTGCAGTTGCATAAGCTGCAATTCTGTAATACCTATTATTGCATTTGGGAACAGAATCTTTTCTCAAGTGGGATTCCTGAACCAGAGCAACATCAATGTGTTTTCTATGAAGGAGATCTTGAAAACTAGAACACTTAAGAGACTCATTTAACCCATTAATGTTCGAGCTCAAAATGTTCAGAGACTTAAAGTTTAGAATGAAAATCAAACAAATCTATTCTTTAGATCAAAGCAAAATAAACATACATCAAAAACAAAAAATACACATGTACTCTCCAACTGCACAACTTTCAAAATCGCATCCCAAAATGCACTGTGTCAACACACCTTACATTACCCTCTAAAGAGCAAACTCTGTTGACTGGGCAAAAACATACCCATGTCAACTATCCTCCCATGTTGAGGTCTGTGGCAACGACATTAACATAGCCAGTGTCTAGACAATCATGACAACTCCACCCCCACTACCAAGATAAACACTTAAAGAAAGGTTTAGAAATGCAATGAACTATTGTGTTATGAGCTCAAACTAAGCATAAGCCCCTGTCCCGATTGCATAACAATTTGTAGAACCATTTGCTGGTAGCATTCATAACATAGCTGTAGCAGAAGCCAGGAGCTGTTGGGCATCCTCTGGGGTATGCAATAAGTGAACTTCCCCTTTCAGGATTACCTCTAAAACAGCTGGATATAACAGGAACGACTGTACACCAGCCTCTCTCATTGCTTTCCTCACCTCACAGACGGGAGCTGTCTCTTGATAAAGCTGATAGGATCATCCTTTTTGCACCCTCTGGTAGACTGATAACACGCAAATTATGTCAGGCGGAGGTGAGTCAGGTTTTAGTCAGGCGACATACCTGGGGTAAGAATGAGCTGTTTCTTGCATGCAGCCATTGCATTAACATATACACCAAAGAAAACCTAGAGCAACAAAAATGGGACCCAAATTCAAAAAAATTTTAAAAAGGGGATGTTGTGTCAGGAGCTCTAACAAGGTGCAGCTGGGCTCATGTAACTCCCAATTCATGTATTTAACCTGACAATATGGAATATCTCAGTGAAAATTTAACATATCAACATGACATTAGCTTTATAATATGCTTTCCCTAGTGTCTCATTACATTGAAATTGCAACTATTTTCAAAAAATGCAGTTTTTCCTGAATTGTCAGGAATGTGAAAATGGAGCTTTTTCAACTAGTCCCTGGATTTTTATCCTGTGAACGAACAATTGGTCCCATTGCAATCTGTATTGCCTGTAGGTAAATAATTATCAAAAAGTTTGATATTTGAACAAGCTGATGCTGCAATATTTCAATAAACCTGAGTGGATGGAGCTTGATGCACTCTTTGAGCAATAAAATCAAACTTGACCCAAATGAAAGCAAAATGGGTACGCATGTGCATGGCATTACTCTTATGAAGTGTGCCATATAAGATCCAAATGCACATATAGGTAGCTTTACATTTGGAAAAATAACTTAAAATTAAGTTTTTAATTTATTATAGCACCACCTAAGGATGGAGTAAAAACAAAATGTAATGACGTTTTCTGAAGCTCATATGAAAAATAGCTTGTGCATTTTCATAACATGGCAAAAGTATTTTTGACTTACAGCTGTAACATCTCTCTCTTTCTCTCTCTCTCTCTCTCTCTGAGATTCAGTTTCAGATTCAGATAGCTTTATTGGCATGATTGTTAGAAAAATATTGCCAAAGCATTACAAGAAGGAACAATAAAAGAATATAGCCAAAAGAGGCAATTTACAGGGTCCAAGCATATATTCACATCAGCATATGGCAGAAGCCACACTTTAGGGTAGTTTTTGTACTGTTTATAAAGGTGGTCCTTGATGTTCTGTTGTCTCTGTGGAGATGGAGTGAGAGAAGGAGGTATAAAGTTGGGCCTCTTTCAGACAGTGTGTGTTCGCTGGAAAATACCCAATGTGTTTACACCTGACCATTCCTGAGACAGAAGCCATGATTTGGTGTTTTTGTAGTGTTTTTAAATGTGGCCCTTGGTGTTCTGTTGTTGCTGCAGAGTCTGAGTGTGAAAGGAAGGGGTAGCTGTGGACTCCAGTCTGTGTGTGTTTGCAGGAGTGGGAGAGGGAAGGGCTGATGGGAGCATAACAGAGTGTGTGCATTGAATGCACTGGTGAGATTTAACCTACATATATTTGCCAACTCATTCCTGGATAATAACTAAATATGGACATATGTGGCATCAGAAGAATCTTAAGAACCTGAATTTTAACTGTTATCAAAAATATGTTGAACTTTCATTACTGTGTGGCTTCCAAGCATCACACAAATACAGCTGTTACTTTTGCCATATGCTATGAAAATGCACAAGGTCCTTTCCCATGGGATTCAGAGAATACCCTACTCATTTTGGAGTTACTGCATCCCTAGGTGGCACTATATTGAATAATAAAAAGCTATAAAACCAGTAACTGGCCAACTGTAGCACGCCCTATATGTGCATTTTGATCATATTTGGCACAATTGTTCTGCATATTGACCTACATATTTATACCAATTTTGGTTTGATTTGGGCAAAGTTTGTTTGAGTTATAGTTCAATTACTGTTTAGGGCTCTGCCACTTATATTTGTTGAGATACTGCAGTAACAGCATGTACAAAGTTGAAAGTGTTTTAATAATTATTTACCTACAGACTGCAATAAGACCATTTCCTGGTGGGCAAACAACGTTGATGTGACATTTTTGTTTTTGTTTTATTCAGGTCGCGGCCTGAATCCAACACGGCCAATTTTCAACATGCTAGATTTTGGTTGTGAATATGATGTTGACTTAACGTTGAAATGCTACTTGAATTTGTAGATATTTTAAACATTATGTTAAATTTTGGCAGGGGTAGCAACTAAAATTTAGCTAAAAGTTTGGATCCAGTTCTTATCTACAGCATTTCCATTAACATATTTTATTTATTGTTTGCCATTCATATTACATTTCTAAAATGCCTCACTTAAAACCAAGGCAGCAGATCTCCTGATCTGTAAATCATACACAGCCACAGCTGCAGGATATGGCTCACAGCGGATTAAATCAAAATACTAGAGAGTTCTAAACTGTTCAGTTTACTCCAAACACTGTTCAGAGTGCTTATGCTTGGACACTTAATTTAGTTTCTACTGGTAAGAACAAAATGTATAATATATAATAAACTTATAATACTATATAAAGCCTGCTGATTAAAATGTCGTTATATTTTTAAGGAAACTCATGGCTTGCCCCAGAGAGATGCGGTGGAAAAGGAAGGCAAAAATAATGAATATTGCGTGTAATGTTATGTGTGTGTGTACGTGAGTGAGAAACAAAGAGAGCATTTATTTATTTAGTATGTTATAAACAGATCAACCATGACATTAAAACCACTAACAAGTGATGTGAAAACACCTGTGCTAAAAATGGGTGGGGAAATTATTTGAAGTATATTTGTAAATGTTTTCATGTATTAAATGAAGTAATATTCTGCTTTAATCTCACACTGTGTATATTTTTGTATTTTTGTTGCACGTTCATATATCTATTATGATTAGCTATGACTGGGTATGTATTTAAACTTTTTTTTAGATATTATATATTTGACATTCTTTATGTTTACATGTGATCTTGTGAATACAAACATTTGGTGTGAAACTTTAAATACACAGCACAAATTATGACTAAAGTATGGCTTTAAAGAAAACATGTTAATAAATTGACATCAATAAGACATCACAATGACCTAAAATTAACTTGGTAAACAGTGTTGTGAAAAATCATTTTATTACTTTGTGTTAGTGGACAAATATCCTTAAATGATTAGTTAAAATTAAGCATTTATAATTGTGTGAAATCTTGTATCTTATATGCACTCATATGAATGACTAACCAGTATTTAGACAGGCATTTAAACAAGTTTAGAATCTGCACACTAACTGGCATGTTGACTCAGTATTAGCACCTTTCTAAATTCTTAGACCTCTAACATTGAACAGATCTGCACTTAGGCTCACATAAATTACAAGTGTTAGCCAAAAGGGGGAGTTGAACTTTAGGGCATCTCAGTGACCTTAAGTCCATTAGTGACTCCTCTAAATTTTGGTGACAAAAGGAGTGTGGGAAGAAAAGGTATATTGTCAAGCCTACCTAAGAATTAAGGTTTTGGGGTCACAGGTGCATGTGAAACCTGCACGCGAGAAACATGAGTACTAACATGTCTTATTATGCATATTAATATATGTTAATCAGTCAGAAACGCCTTGCCAGTAGGGTATACGTCATATCAGCTATAAAACTGTGGAGTCAGATGCGATGAGTCAGAACTTTGCATGGAAAGGGCACTTTGCGTTTCTTATGTATTAGTTCTCCTGGATCCAGTATTGTAATAAATACTTTGATTTGCTTTGAACTTCACTCGATTGGTCTTTGTAATGCTTCCGGAACGAGCACGCCTCCCTGAGGAGGAAGGTTCTATTTTGGAACTTTTTGATATTTTCTAAATTTTAATTACTTTGGGAACAGTCCAAAAAGAACATTAATTCTTCAATTGGTGACCCCGGACGTGCGGAAGTTTGAGAACAAGACTGACTTCGGACTCCTTTCCACTCGCGGCCGCAATTTATTGAGGTGGGTGAGCAGACCCTGTTTTATTCAAATTCTGCATATTGGAATTTCTAAATCAGAGTGGTGCGGAGGCCTGAAGGCGGTCTGGAGTGAGGTAATGAGCAAATCAATTTATTATTGGTTTATACATTTGGGGTTGCTTGGTTATGGAATTTAAAATGGAATAAATGGATGATTGGTTCCCATCTTGAGACTGAGTGGTGGCGTCCTCCATTCGGAACCTGAAGAGGTACCGGATTAATTGCCCGGTCGATAGGTCGTCCGGGGGCGTGGTCTGTCCCGAAGTATTAAACATTTTTAAACTGAGTAGTGGCGTCCTCCACTCGGAACCTGACGAGGTATCGAGTTAATTGCCCGGTCGGAAAGGCCGTCCGAGAGGGGTGGTTCCCTCTGAAGTATCAAGTGTCCCCGCGAATTAATTAAAAAATAGGAGCCGAAGTTGTCCCCGCGAATTAATTAAAAAATAGGAGCGGAAGTTGTCCCCGCGAATTAATTAAAAAATAGGAGCGGAAGTTGTCCCCGCGAATTAATTAAAAAGGTTCTATTTTGGAACTTTTTGATATTTTCTAAATTTTAATTACTTTGGGAACGGTCCAAAAAGAACATTAATTCTTCAACAGCTACTGTGCTGATGTCACATGGACGTCAGGAAAAAGACGTCTAAAAAAACGTCCACATTCAACCATATTTTGTCTGTCAGCTGACATCAGGGAAAGATGACATCTCAATGTTTTTCAACTGACCTGTGCCCACTGGGTTGTTTGTTGACAAGATGAAGATCCAGGTACTACTTTGAAAAGCTCAATTTTCACATACCTGACAACTGAGGGAAAACTATGCAGTTTTTGACATTATTTGTAATTTCAAAGTTGTTAGACATTATGCAGAGTATACTGTAAATCAAATTTCTTGTCAATATGTTTAATTTTCATTGAGATATTACATTTACATGTTGAAAATGTGAATTGCGCCCATTAGTAGCAATTTTTATTATTTTTATACTTATTTTTGTTATTGTTATTATTTTATATGCTTAGGAATTGCTGCCATGGACATACCATTCAAGTGCCATGATGATTGGACCTTTTTAAGGCGTCAAACAACTGCTGAAATCTGATTAGCCAATGGTGGCCATGTTTTTTTGAATATGATATAATCATCATCAAATCTGATTCAGGACATCACGCAGTACATGCATACCAATTGTCATGTCAATTGGACAATCCTGTGAAGTGTAACAGTGTTTTTTTTTTTTGGTTGTTGTTATAGCACCCTCTAGGCTTGCAATTGCACCACGATGTAATTATGTCTTCCAATCCCTATAGGAATCAACCATGTGAAGTATCATGAGTTATTGCTGTGTCTAAATATTGGAATGCAAGCTCCATCCCCATATTTGAGTTTGGAAGCCAAGCAGGGATGAAATTCCAAAACATTTTTTGGATAATTATTAAAAGTCAGGTTCTTAGAATTCTGCTGATATCACATATGACCATATTGGGTAAATTTCATGGAACAAGTTTGTGCTGAAATATTTGTGTGATTTTGTATATTGTGCAAATTAGCTCAAAATCTAAGTTGGCAGAGATTATGGGTTCTTGAGGCTTTTTTGTAAGGTCTGACCAGAGGAATAAGGGAAAGAAAGAATTTCATTTCTACATCACATGGGGAAGGAGATACAGACCTCAACTCATTCTAATTCGCTATAGCGCCACCATGAGGCCGATCGGGCTGAGCTCAAGCGCCTGAGTTGTGGGAGGGCTTACTACCTGTTGACCAAAAATGAAGTCTGTAGGCCTTACGGTTGGGTTTGCCTATCATGTTTTATCGGCGATAAAGAAGAAGAAGAAAAAAAGCTATAATACCAGAATGGTGTTACCCAGCGTAAAATAGCAAAGACTTTTAAGTTATCATCATCAGCCGTGCATAACATCATCAAAAGATTCAGAGAATCTGGAACAATTGCTGTGCGTAAGGGTCAAGGCCATAAAACTCTACTGGATGCTCGTGATCTCCGGGCCCTTAAACATCACTGCACCTCAAACAGGAATGCCACTGTCAAGGAAATAACAGAATGGGCTCAGGAATACTTCCAGAAAGCATGGTCAGTGAACACAATCCACCGTGCCATGCGCCGTTGCCAGCTGAAACTCTAGAGTGCAAAGAGGAAGCCATTTCTCAGCAAGCTCCACAAGCTCAGACGTTTGCACTGGGCCAGGGGTCTTTTAAAATGGAGTGTGGCAAAATGGAAGACTGTTCTGTGGTCAGATGAGTCATGATTTGAAGTTCTTTTAGGAACACTGGGACGCCATGTCATCCAGACCAGAGAGGACAAGGATAACTCAAGTTGTTATCAACGCTCCGTTCAGAAGCCTGCATCACTGATGGTATGGGGTTGCATGAGTGCTTGTGGCATGGGCAGCTTGCACGTCTGGAAAGGCACCATTAATGCAGAGAACTATGTTCAGGTTGTAAAACAACATATGCTCCCATCTAGACGTAATCTCTTTCAGGAAAGACCCTGCATTTTTCACAAGATAATGCCAGACCACATTCTGCAGCAATCACAATATCATGGCTACGTAGGAGAAAGATCCAGGTACTGAAATGGCCAGCCTGCAGTCCAGATCTTTCACCTAAAGAGAACATTTGGCGCATCATAAAGTGGAAGGTGCGACAAACAAGGCCCAAGACGATTGAACAGTTAGAGGCCTGTATTAGACATGAATGGGAGAGCATTCCTATCTCTAAACTTGAGAAACTGGTCTCCTCTGTCCCCAGACGTCTGTTGAGTGTTGTAAGAAGAAGTGGGGATGCCACACAGTGGTAAAAAATGGCCTTGTCCCAACTTTTTGGGGATTTGTTGACGCCATGAAATTTTGAATCAACATATTTTTCCCTTAAAATGATACATTCTCTCAGTTTAAACTTTTGATCTGTGATTTGTGTTCTATTCTGAATAAAGTATTAGATGTTGGCACCTCCACATCATTGCATTCAGTTTTTATTCACAATTTGTTTAGTGTCCCAAATTTTTTTGAATCCGGTTTGTAATAAGAAGAAATATAGCCGCAAGCTACGATTACAGGGGGCAAGCAAGACATGGCACTACTTGGCACCATAGGTTTCATTGCAACTATTTTTGCTTTAACTGATTTTTTTCTGATTTGGTTACACTTGTGAAATGCTCAACACCTGACATCTTGCATTGAAAATGCTTCAATTCAACACATCAACCAGCTGCTGGATTTGAACCCAAGACGATTCAATTACAAAGCCAACTGCTATCAGGTAGCACACTTGCATCATTTGAGTTTCACTGCATTCATTACACTATTCCAACTTTTGGGTCAATAAGTAATCACACATGAATATATTCTCCTCCCTGGATCACCACCTTAATGTGGTGTGCGTGAGCCTAGGAGCTATTCTGTCATACAGAACGACTGTCATTTTTCTTGACCTGGGCCCCTGACCTGCCCGTTATCCTGGGGTTCTCTTGGTTACAGAGGCACAACCCTCAAATTGATTGGCTCTCTAAGTGTATTCAGCTGTGGGGACCCCATTGCAAAGCTTCATGCTTACATCCTGGATTCCTGGGCAGCACTAGGACATTCCTAGGTAACCCCATCGATTTAAGGAAAGTAGCAACCGCTTACCATGACCTCAAGGAGGTTTTTGGTAAGCAGAAAACAAAGGTACTACCACCTCATCGGACCTTCGATTGTGCCATAGAGTTACAACCTGGCACTCTTCCCCCCAGGGGGCATCTCTTTTCTCTCGCCAGTCCTGAGAAGGTTGCCATGGAGGATTACATTAAAGAAGCTCTGGCACAGGGTTTTGTCCATCCCTCTACCTCTCCCGCGGGTGCAGGGTTTTACTTTGTGGGGGAAAAAGGATGGTGGTCTACGTCCCTGCATAGATTACAGAGGTCTCAATGAAATTAATTTCAAGGACTGTTATCCTTTGCCTCTTATGGCCACCGCCATAATTGATCCAATTGATCCAATTTCTGGATTTTGACAATTTTTACCGTCGGTTTGTCAGACATTTTGGCACTGTGGCGGCCCCACTTACTGTGTTGACTTGAAATCAGTCTGGCCCTTTCCGATGGACTGACGAAGCCCAGAAAGCTTTTGAAGATCTCAAGCACAGGTTAACTACTGCCCCTGTCTTACGTCTCTCGGACTCAGACCTACCCTTTGTGGTAGAGGTAGATGCCTCTGATATTGGAATAGGCACTGTTCTGTCCCAATGCTCAGGCGAGGACCACAAACGCCATCCTTGTGTGTATTTCTCCCATCGCTTGACTCCCAGCAAACAGAATTATGACGTGGGTGATCGAGAGCTCTTAGCTGTTAAAATGGCTCTTGAGGAATGGAGACACTGGTTGGAGGGGGTAAAGCACCCATTCTTGGTCTGGACAATAAAAAAAAAACAAAAAAAAACTGACAATAAAAACCTGTTGGGCCTTGTTCTTCAATCGTTTCGACTTCACACTCTTATGTCCAGGTTCCAAGAATGTTAAACCTGATGCTCTTTCCAGGCAGTGGGAAGATCGTCCTGTACTGCAGTCTACTCCGATTATCCCTCCTGAATGCATTTTGGCAACATTACGGTGGGAGATTGAAGAGATAGTCAGAAAAGCCGTGCAAATTGAGCCAGACCCAGGTGGGGTTCCTGCAAACAGGCTCTATGTCCCAGCTAATGTCTGGACCCAGGTCATAAACTGGGGACACACAAGTTCCTTTGCAGGGCATCCAGGGACCACCCGAACTTTGGAATTTTTACAACGACGGTTCTGGTGGCTTAATATGGCAAGGGAGGTCCGACAATTTGTGTCATCCTGTGACACATGTGCACGTAACAAGGAACCCAGAACCAAGCCTTCTGGGCTATTCTATCCTCTACCTATTCCACACTGCCCATGGTCACATATGTCTTTGGACTTTATTACTGGGTTGCCAAAGGCAACACTGTCATCATGGTGATTGTGGACAGGTTTTCCAAAGCAGCCTGGTTTCTTGCTCTGCCCAAACTCCCTTCAGCCCAGGAGACTGCATAACTCATTCTGAACCAGGTAGTGCGATACCATGGAATTCCCAAGGACCTTGTTTCAGACAGGGGTCCCCAGTTCTCCTGCCGCTTTTGGAAGGCTTTCTGTGCTTCTCTAGGGGCTTCAGTCAGCCTATCCTCTGGTTATAACTCTCAGTCTAATGATCAGACTGAGAGGGTGAACCAGGACATGGAACAGTCTCTTCGGTGTCTGGCATCCACCAACCCTGCTACCTGGGCTGATAAATTTTTGTGGACAGAATATGCTCACAACGGGGCGGCACCATGGCGCAGCAGGTAGTGTCACAGTTACATAGCTCCAGGGACCTGGAGGTTGTGGATTCGAGTCCCACTCCGGGTGACTGTCTGTGAGGAGTCGGTGTGTTCTCCCAGTGTCTGCGTGGGTTTCCTCTAGGTGCTCCGGTTTCCTCCCACAGTCCAAAAACACACGTTGGTAGGTGGATTGGTGACTCAAAAAGTGTCAGTGGGCATGAGTGTGTGAATGAATGTGTGAGTGTGTGTTGCCCTGTGAAGGACTGGCACCCCCTCCAGGGTGTATTCCCGCCTTGTACCCAATGATTCCAGGTAGGCTCTAGGCCTACTGTAACCTTGAACTGGATAAGCGGTTACAGATAATGAATGAATGAATGAATATGCTCACAACATGCTCTAGCACTCATCTCTGGGTATGTCCCCCTTTGAGTGTCAGTTTGGATATTCATTCATTATCTGTAACCGTTTATCCAGTTCAGTGTCACGGTGGGTCCAGAGCCTACCTGGAATCATTGGGCGCAAGGCAGGAATACACCCTGGAAGGAGCGCCAGTCCTTCACAGGGCAACACACACACACACACACACACTTTTGAGTCACCAATCCACCTGCTAATGTGGGTTTTTTGGACTGTGGGAGGAAACCATACACTCTGTCCTGGATGAAAAGATGGCCCTAGCTGACGTCGCCGTTCTGCTAATGTCTTGCGAGAAGCAGACCGTTCCTGTAAGGTGAAGTGTGCACGCCGCCACAAAACAACGTACGATGATGGCAGCCGAAGGGACATCAGTTTCAGTCTCTTGGTCAGGGAAGAGAGGAAACCCACGCGGACACAGGGAGAGCACACCAACTCCTCACAGACAGTCACCCAGAGCAGGAATCAAACCCACAACCTCCAGGCCCCTGGAGCTGTGTGACTGCGACACTACCTGCTGCACCACCGTGCCGCCAGTTTGGATATTTAACTCCCTTATTCCCTGACCACGCTTCACCTTACAGGAGCGGTCTGCTTCTCGCAAGACGTTAGCAGAACGGCGACGTCAGCTAGGCCGTTTTTTCATCCAGGACAGAGTGTATGGTTAGCCGCCAAAGATCTCCCACTCAGGGTCACAATAAAAAATTGGCGCCCAAATACATTGGACCATTTAAGGTCCTGTAAGGGACCGCCTGCACCGTGGTCATCCCACCTGGAGATAATTTACCTGTTGGGAAAAATTGTTTGAAGTTTAGTTCTCGCCTTTATTGGGCTCTCTTCTTTCCCCTTTTGTTGTGAAAGCAGTTATAAGGTTCCTGGTGGCACAACGGGTTTGTTAGCTGCTTCTCACGTAATTGTTACTCGCGGGTGATAGATTCCCGTTCTGAACTTTATTTTTTGGTTTGAGTTTTATTCTTTCTTTACTTCTATTCATTTGTCGTTTTGTCATTCCATTTTGTCATTTTGTTCCCTTTGATTTTCGTTCTCAAGAATTTTGTATATTTTTGGAGTTTGTCTCCTCTCCAATTTTTTTTGATAACTATTTACTTTGAGATTCCACAGATTATTTTAATACCAAGTTTGAACATGTGTGTGAAAGCCCATTTTTCAAACTTTCATAAACTTGAACAAAAACTATCCACTTTTATAATGGACATGAATATGTGAAATTGTCCGCAGTAGGTTGTTCACCTGCTGGCGACATTTGTGGATCAGGCTGTATTTGTATTTGGATCGGGTAAAATGCGAAAGGAAAATCTCAAAATCCAAAACCCGTGAGAGGAAATGAACAAATGCACATCACGGAAAACACGTAAATGACTTGATCCACAAATGCAGATACTACAATTAAAAAAAATTCTAATTTGAGACTTCGACTTTCCAAATATTTGCAATGTAAATTTAAACAAATATATTTATTTTCACATAAAATTGTGATATATCTATGAAAACCAAAAATATATATTTATGAATGTGACTGTATTTGTACAAACTGCAGACCGTGAGACAGATTGGGATGTATTCATTTGTGAATAGTGAAACATATTTGTGACTTGTGTTTAATTTGTGGATTAACATTTAGGCATTTGTAAAGTATTTTGAGACTAATCTCTCTCCATATGCTTCACACTCAGCTGCAAGTTGCTCAAGTGAATGCTAGAGGCCTCCATGCGAAGAAGCCAGAAGAACAACATTGTCCGCAAAAAAAAACAAATGCCACCTCCTGAGCCCCTCGACGGAAGCCCTCCTGTCCCAGGCTATGCCTCGCCACCCTGTCCATGGATATCAAGAACAGGAGTCGATATAAGGCCACAACCCCGTTTGCCAATCCAAAGGCACCGTTCCCGAGGTCCATGCAATATTGTATAGGTGTGTCATCCAAGACAACTCCACAGTATTGAGTGCCTTCAGTAACTCTGGGCGAATCTCACCCACTCCTGGAGCTTTGCCACTGCAAAACATTTTCACCACCTCAGTGACTTCACCCATGGAAATGGAATCCAGATAAAATAACCGCACCAGAGAACAGCCAAGCCGCAGCAGCACCTGAGCAAGTGGCAGTGCAACCACCTCCACCCACCGGAGCACCAGGCCTCAGTTGACCCGCATCCAGCACCCGGCCCCTATGTCAATCTGCAGCGGGAAATAGGTAGCTGGCCCAGAAAAACCCCTGTTAGTACATTGATACTGGATTGAAAAGGACATGATAGAAGTTACCTCTGATCTGTCCGACCCCCTACAAGTAGGAGGACGGAAGTTCAGAGAAGAATTAGAGGATTTTTGCAAGTCATGTCGCCCGACAGAGAACGAGATAAGGAAAAAAAAAAAAGAAAGAAAGCGGGCAGACACTTTGGTTCAAGCAAATTGATGATGGTAAAAGCAAAAGCAAGTTGATGATGGTAAAAACAAGTTGACGACGGAAAACGGCAAGTTGACGATGGTACAAGCAAGTTGCGACCCCCCCACCCCCACCAACGTTTCACGTGAAGGAGACAGAGGAAGAGGACAAAGAGGGTTCAAGGGCAAAACAGAGGAAGAGGATTTGCAGGCAATGGGCCAACTTTCCAGCCAAACGTGTTTCAGAAAGATACATGGGTGAATCGATGCTCAGAGACTACCTGGAGCAATAGGCTCAGTAGGAAGAAAAGCCAGAAACAGCACACTGCGAGAAGTGATGGGCGACAGAGAGGCAGGACACGCTGAGATGGGACCCACTGACACAGTGAAAAGGGAAGTACTCTCTTCTTCTCAAAACTTAAGTTAACTGCCTGACTAGATAATTACTATAAATCTGCAGATCAGATAATGTTATTGAAACTAATGATAAAAAAAATAATAATAAATAAAGGGGATTTTATTGATAGACCATGCAAAGTATTTATTGGGGAAAAAATATAAAATGCTTCTATTCTATGTGTAGATTGGCTGATCTGAAATATGTGATTTCAAGGGATTACCTAAGATTGAATGGAATACCCCAGAACTCTGGTGCAAATATATATATGCATTTAGCATGACGTATAGATATATTTATATAGACTGTATGCAAACATGTCTATATAAATAAAAAATAATAATAAAAAATTAAAAATCCCTATTTTGCCGCATAGAGGCCACTGCGCGACAAAAAAGCGGGATTCATTTGATAAGGTGATTCGGTTGAATCATTGGTTTGATTCAGATTGAATCGCTGAGTTGATTCATTGAGGTGACAATTTGATTCACTTGAACCTTACATTTGAGTCATTGGTTTGATTCAGATTGAATCACTGAGTTGATTCATTGAGGTGACAATTTGATTCACTTGAACCTTACATTTGTCTCATTTAAGTTTATGATACTTTGTTTCAAATTTCAACTTGTTGAAATTGATTCATTAATTATCATCGAATTTGTTGAGTTTGGTGATGGTTTGATTGACTTTTATTCTAAATATTTGAGATTTTAAAATGATTATTAACAATGAGATTCATTTTATCCCCAGTGTGATTAATGGTTATTGATATGAATTGAGTCATTATTGATTTCAGCCAACCAATGTGTTTAATATAAGATCTGATTTAACATATTTTAGAACATGTGATAACTGAGAAATCAATATATCACATTTTGATTAATACATTTATATCACATTTATTAGATATGCATGCGTGTGAAACCACATGAAACCTGACATGGGATAATTATAAACTCATGTAGCTAAACACACAGCTTTCACAGCTCCGGTCGCCGCCACACAACTTCCTGTAACAGATCAAGAGAAACCCACTCTGCAGGCTATTCAATCCACTGCCACTGGAGCAGAACGAGCTCAGTGGTCCAAATCAGGGTGCATTAAGCAAAATAATGTATGGATACACACTGCAACGAACAGACCATGTCTCCCAAAAACATACATGAAAGGGTTAATTGCTATTGCTCATGGGAAAAGTCACATGAGCAAAAGGAGGGAATGATAAAATATGATACCCAGGCATTGATATGCACCCAGACTCTCTACACTCATCCAAATGTTTTGTTCAACATGCCTCACGTGTGCACAAAACACACACAGGCACAAACAACCCCTGTCGCAACAACCTGTAGGTCACCCCCCAGCAACAGAGCCATTCCATTGGCAGATTGAGTTTGTGGAGCTAACACCAGCAGAAGGAAAGCGGTTTCTCTTGGTCTGTGTATGCATGTTCAGTAAATGGGTTGAAGCGTTTCCCACAGGTATTCAAGATGGCGAGGCAGTAGCCAAAACATTCCTCAGAGAAATAATCCCCAGATGGGACCTGCCACAACGCGTCTCAAGTGATAATGGCACTCCATTTGTACATACAGGCCTAATTAGTCTAAGTAAGTACCTAGAAATGGGTACCACCGATGCTGGGGCAGTAGAAAGTGTTAATGGAACCATTAAAAAATGATCTTGCAAAATGACACAACAAACAGGCCTTAATTGGGTTAAGTGTCTCCCTCTGGTCCTCTGGCAAAGCAGAACCAGACCACAGAAAAGAACTGGTCTTAGTGCCTTTGAGATAGTGTTTGGCAGGCCTCCCAACACGGGGTTAGGTCTACCTCCACTTGATAATCAGTTGCTTGACCCACTCTCTCACAACGTATTTCATCTCGAGATGTTTCTGCCCATATCTAAGCAGGTGAAAGCAGTGCTGCCGCAACCAGCCGACCAGCCCTTCCACGACCACAAGACAGTTGACTGGGTGTTGATACGAGACCTCCGCAGACGAAGGTGGAACCAACCTAAGTGGATTGGACCACACCAGGTGCTCCTAGTGACCAACACGGCCGTGAAAGTGGCAGGACGAGGGACGTGGGTGCATCATACTCACTGCAAGACCTCACCAACCTCACCTGAAGAAACAAAAACCTTAAGGGTACCCCAAAAGGACTAGAACGTGAACGAAACTTTGTCTCATCATGTTCAAGCGAGATACCAGCTCTTGCAGATCACAAAGGACTCTAAACCTGATGAAGTAGATGGGCTGGAACATTTGTTTGATGAAGATAATCTGTAAAAATGATTGATTAAGAATCAAAGGAGGGAATTGTGATGGAAATTTGTTTATAGAAATGATTCATAATCAATAGAGATATTTAATCAACAATGGCCACGCATGCTTGTGTAAACTGAAATTGTTTTATTCCTAATTCTCTGTGTCAATCAACTCCCTTTGTCTCCAGACCAAGGAGGTAGAGGGGGAGGCACAGGGCACGTCTGGAATGGTGTTAGAAATACAGGAGATAGGGGAAAACAAATGGTGGGAAACTCTGAGTTTTGGGAACAGGATACAGTGAAAGATGACTGAAATGTAAAAGAGCGAACAGATGGTGAACTTCAAAGGGTTTTCCATGTATAAAAAGACGCTGATCATAAATGGTCAGCAGAGAGGTGAAAAACAGCGTTGCCCGCAAGTCCCTCTCTCACGTTAATATAATTTGCGATATCACTTGATGCCGACTCAGAGACTCAAAGAGCTGTCTTATTTTCTGTCATAATTTTCCACCACATAACAAATAAATAATCTACAAACACAAATTTCTATATAAATATTTATAATAATATTAGAAATAACCAGACATTGTTAATATACACACCGACATTCAATGTTTAAACAAACACAACTTTATGAATTAAACTCTGCACTTTGGGATATTATATTTGTATTACACCTTCTGTAATATCAATTACAGATTCTTGATAATCTGACAATTAAAAAAAAATACCATAGGACATATACTCCAAAGTTCATGTTTCCACATATTCTGTCATATCACATGCTATGTTCACAGGGCCATTACAAAAAATGTTTCACAGTAAAATTTCTTCATATTCAGGATATCAAAAGTCTGTTATATTGTGTCTTTAGTGAGGCTTTCAGATTTTTGAGACATTTTGAAAATAAAGAGATAATATCCATGGAAGGAAGCTTAACGTGTAGGTTTTCCACGGTATGGAAGTGGTGTTCGTATTTTGCCATCTAGCGGCGACAGAATGCAACTAGCATTTAAGGTGAAAGAGAAAATTCAAATGAATCGATTGCTCATCCTTTGTATCCCGGATGTGTACTCTGAATTTTTTGTAAATCGTATTTTGGTATCTGAATTTTATCTGTCGAATTTGAGCAACTTTGAAATATATTGTTTGATTTTTTTTACCTTGAATTTTTTTTTTATCTGAATTTGTTAACCTTTATAAATAACAGTGAAAACATGTTCTTGAAAATGTTTTCACTGTTTCAGGAGTTCTATTTAAGAGCAATTATATTCAGATGCATAATTTCAGTGCAAAACAAATTCAGATACATAATTTCAGTGCAAAATAAAATCAGTGCTACAAATTCAAAGGTGGTAATATTTCAAAATCTGATGAGACAGATTTGCTTCCATACTTTCCACTCTGCAAGCCAGAGCCGCATTGAGGCGCCCCTTTTGTTTACTGGGACAAACTCCAGCTGTACAGCCGCCAGCCGGGGACTTGTGAGTATCCCCACACCCGACCAGCGCCTCTCACCCTGTGCAGCTCCTGAGTATGAGAATGACCAACCCCTATCGAGGAGTTTGGTTCAAGAGCCCACACTGTGTGCAGAGGTGAGCCCATCTATATCTAGCTGGCACCTCTCAACCTCACGCACAAGCTCTGGCTCTTTACCCGCAGTGAAGTTACGTTCCACATACCAAGAACCAGTTTCTGCTGACAAGTTCCACAATGCCAAGGGCCCCACTCTGTGCTCGATGGGCACTAAACTGCACCCCTACTCTGGATCTTGCAGGTGGTGAGCCCACCTGATCCTCACACACTGCCATTTCAGGCTGAGCCCGGCCGAGTTACATGACAAATATATGAGCCCAGCCACCAGACGCTTGCCGTCGGACACTAGCCCAAGGCCTGGCTCCAGGGGTACATTCCTGTAACCCTCTCCCAGTCAGGGTACACTTACTTCTAATGGTTGTACTCATAGGGATGCTTCTTTGATCATGTTTGTCTGGATCTTCACTACAGACCTGTTCGCATGGGAGACCCTACTGGGAGCTAACAGCTCCCAACAACATAGCCCTGGAAGTCATGAGACCACACAAGCCCTTCCACCACCACAAGGATCTGATCCATGAAGGGAAAATGAGGATATAAATAAGCCTATCATATTTCATGATGGTTGGGCTATGTTATGTCTCCCAAGTGGATGTTATAAAGTAATTGGCTAATGGCGGCCATATTTTTCAGTTGATTGTGTTGCCTTTAATGGACTTGTCAACAGGTATCTCACAGATGCCTCATGCAAGATTTAATTTCACTAGAACCATCAGGGGCTGAGAAACAGATTTTTGAATTTTACAGTGCCCCCTATGGGTTAATTGATATGGCATTTGAATGGGTTCCACAGAATCATGTGCCTAAGAAGAATGCTAACTTTCATTAACATATGTGCCAGCGAAGAGGGCTGGACTAAGAGGGCTGAGTGAACGCTGGCGCGACTTGCTGCCGCTGCTCACCCGAAAAACTGCTAGTTTTATTTATTTCTCCTAATCTTTTAAATATTTTAAGCAAGCCCACATTGTCTGCCTGGACTACTGATATTTCACAAACCTGTGATGGGTCTGCTGCGGTATTCTGTTGCTGAGCTTCTCCGTTTCCGATTCAGTCAGTCTGCTGCTCCATCAGATCTACTGCTGCACCCGGATGTTGTCTTCACTCCTCGACGGAGATACATTCACCGCGGGTCTCATCGGAATGTTCATGAAGACTCATCAAAGGCAATACAATCTATCTGGTCCATTTCTCGCCGTTCCCGATGCAACACAGGTCGGATTGCTGATCACAGGGTGCTAGCCTGCCTAGCTCGGTCGGCTAACACTCCAGCTACATCATTTCCCAACTCCATTGGCAAGTTCGGTCTGCTCAATATTCGCTCAATATTCGCTCACTCACAAACAAAGGACATCTCATCCAAGATCTCATCACGGACCGTAAGTTTGACTTTCTCTGTTTAACAGAAACCTGGCAATTAACAAATGACTTCACACAACTCAATGAATCGACTCCATCGGGGTTTGTTTACACCTGCAAACCACGTGACACCGGCCGAGGAGGTGGTCTCGCGATAATTCACAGCGAGAAGTGGAAAGTCTCGCCAGTATCTGTCCCTACCTTCTCCTCGTTTGAATTAACTGCATGTAAACTGTCTGGATCTACACCAACCATAATTACAGTCATCTATCGCCCACCAAAACCCAACAGTACATTTTTAAATGACTTTGCCACTCTACTCACACACCTGTCAACCCTGTCACCTAATAACATCGTGCTGGGTGATTTTAATATTCATATGGACAACATAAACAACCCTCTCACCAAAGATTTTATGTGCTGTCTTGAGGGTTTTGGGTTTCGGCAGTACACCAATGCTCCCACTCACTCCAAGGGTGACATTCTGGACTTAATTTGCTGCTCAGGTGTTTCTCCTCTGGACCTTACAGCTGATGAACTCCCAATAACTGATCATTTCCTCCTCTCATTCAATGTCAGTCTTTTACTAAATGTCACCAAACTTCCCCGCTTCATTTCTTTCCGAAATATTAAGGACATTAATTTGGATTTGCTCTCCTCTAGTATTAACTCCATCTTTGACACTCATCACCTAACCACCCTCGATGATCTTATTGCTCGCTATAACACTGGTCTTCATTCTGTACTTGACTCACTAGCCCCACTAAAAACTAAGTCAGTAACCTTCACAAATTCAGCCCCTTGGTTGAAGGCCAAAGGACGGAAGCTAGAGCGGCTCTATAAGAAAACCGGACTAACTGTTCATAAGGAAATGTATAAAAATCATGTTACAATATAAGGAATGTATTATCCATACAAAAACAAATCATTATACTGATATAATCTGCTCTAATGAAGGTAATGCCAAGTCACTTTTCTCATTATATAAAAGTATTACCCAAGCCCCGGACTCTATCCCATCTCACCTGTACTCTACTGATTTCTGTAACTCACTCTTGTCATTTTTCACTGACAAAATCCATACAATCCACCACCTTCTTAATGTACAATCCACTCCCAGTTTGCTCCCTGACTTTTCTCCTCCTGCTCATTCTTGGTCTGCCTTTCAGCTTCCCACTAACTCAGATATCTCTGATATCATCCAGAAGCTAAAGCCTTCCACCTGCATACTAGACCCTCTCCCTTCAGTCCTAGTGAAAGCCTGTCAGCCCTCACTAGTCCCCATCATCACCAACATTACACACTCTTCTCTTTCCACTGGGACTGTTCCTGCTCATTTTAAAACTACTGCAATAACTCCAATTCTGAAAAAAACTGGCTCAGACCCCACTGATTTTAATAACCTACGGCCCATCTCTAATCTTCCCTTCATATCAAAAATTCTAGAAAAGGTAGTAGCTTCGCAACTCCACAATCACTTAAAAAATAATAACCTCTATGAACAGTTCCAATCTGGATTCCGCCCACTACACAGCACGGAAACTGCCCTTATAAAAGTCACAAATGACCTCCTTATGGCGGCCGATTCAGGACTACTCTCCATCCTTATCCTCCTTGACTTAAGTGCAGCATTCGACACCATCTGCCACACCACCCTTCTAAACAGACTTTCCTCCATTGGAATCACTCAAACTCCCCTAAACTGGTTTAAATCATATCTCTCTTGCCGCACTCAGTTCGTTCATATCAAATCATTTACTTCTCAATCTTTCCCTGTTATTTCAGGTGTGCCCCAGGGCTCTGTTCTGGGGCCCCTTCTTTTCATTATCTATCTCCTTCCCCTTGGCCATATCTTTCGAAAACACAACATTAGCTTCCACTGTTATGCAGATGACACCCAGCTCTATTTCTCCTGTAAACCCACTGTCCACATCCCACTCTCCACCCTTACTGATTGTTTGACAGAAATAAAATCCTGGTTCACTGCAAATCTATTAAAACTAAACAGTGATAAAACCGAGGTTCTACTTGTTGGCACTAAATCAATACTCTCAAAAACTAACAGTCCCTTAATTGATATTGATAACACATCTGTTTTCCCTTCCTCTCAGATAAAAAGCCTGGGTGTCATCCTCGACAATTCTTTATAATTTAAATCACATATCAATAAAATTACCCAGTCCGCCTACTTTCATCTACGTAATATCAGTCGCCTTCGTCCTGCCCTCACACCACATACCTCTGCCATCCTCGTGCACAGCCTCGTGACTTCCCGCCTTGACTATTGCAATTCTCTGCTCTTTGGTCTTCCACACAAATCTCTCCATAAGCTTCAGTTGGTTCAAAACTCAGCTGCCCGTATCATCACAAAAACCCCTTCATTCCACCACATCACTCCTGTATTGTTTCAACTCCACTGGCTCCCAATCAAGTTCCGTATAGACTATAAAATCCTTCTACTCACTTTCAAAGCCATCCATAACCTCGGCCCACCCTATCTCTCTGATCTTCTCACTGTCACTACTCCATCTCGCACTCTCAGATCTTCCTCCTCTATTCACCTGACTGTCCCCTGCGCCCGTCTCACCACCATGGGGAGTAGAGCTTTCAGTCGCTCTGCTCCCCGGCTTTGGAATTCGCTGCCACCTGACATAAGGAACATAAACTCACTTCTACAGTTCAAATCCTCAATAAAAACTCACCTGTACAAGATTGCTTTTAATGTTTAACTGATCCATGTTTTTAACTGTGTTATATTTTAATCGTTTCTTTTACCTGTATTTTATGTATAAATTTATTTATTTTTATTTCTTGCTGTTGTAATTGTAAAGTGTCCTTGAGTGTTAGAAAGGCGCTATTAAATTAAAATGTATTATTATTATTATTATTATTATCCTGATCTATAGCCATTTATGCTGGCTGAAAGTTCGCGCGTTCAGTTTGTTTGTTTGCTTGCTGCTGTTTAGTACTATTCCAAAGCCTTTACTGTTAATACTTTGCTAACTTATCCTTGTTAGTTGTACTTAGTGTTTTTCTAAATTCACTGTTAATACCACTACCATTTTATTGTTGTTTTTCATATTAATAACTACTTCTCTCCTGATTATGGCGACCGTGGAGATCGAGCAGTTGGGCCGCCAAATTCAGCATCTCCTGGAGAAGCAGACGGAGCTCATTGTGCTGTGATTGTGCTGACATGTGCTTGAACCCTCAGATTGCAGTTTAAAAAATGTTTTGTCTTGCATAGTGCAAAATCTTGTATTAAATATAGAGCACACTTTGTGTAAGCATATGAGATGAATATAATTTATTATTTTAAATTATTTGTCCCACATATTCCCAGTGTTGCAATAATATTTGTCCTCACCACAGGGCAGGCACCAGGCCAACGTCAGCAGAATATCTCCAAGATAATTTGGGTGTCTGACCCAGGCAAACCAACCAGACACCAAGAGGTTCTGACCTGATGGACTTGGGATCGTCTGAAAATCTGTGTTACAAACAGAATATATATATATATATATATATATTAATTAAAAGTTATATTATTAATCAATTCAAAAGAATAATTTCATATGCCATGTGACCAAGGACTTGGTAAAGATGATATTTTTGAGTGTATGATTAGATGTAGTCAGTATATCTCAAAGACTGAACAAACAGATGATAAATTCAAGCTATAAAATATAGCCGCAAGCGGCAATTCATGGGGTCCAAGCAAGTATTTGCTGGTAGACGACCAACGCGCCAGCATATGACCTTTCCTGAGATAGAAGGGGATTTTTGGGGAAGTTTGTGTAGTGTATTTAAGGTGATCCTTGTTGTTCTGGTGTCTTCTGGTGTAGAGATGTAGCATGAGATGGAGGAGTAACAGATGACAGAGAGAGCATAGAGCACAGAAGTCACTCTGGAATAGCACCCTGGTTTCTCACTCTAATGTTCAGGACTCCCAAACAGCAGATAGGATGTGGAGTTGCTTGTACTTGAGTCCAACATTGGTGTACACAGAACACTGTCTGCTGGATGTGTTTGGTTGTAGGCTTTTCTCAGTTCAGCAGTGATGCTGAGGGATTTAAAACTCCAACACCTAAGTCAGACCTGCTGTATGCGTGTCCTGACCATTGAAGACCAGGGTGAAAGTGAGCAATTTTTGTAGAGCAGGAGGGTACCATATGACATTTCCTGATACAGGAGCCACACTTTAGATAGATTTTGTAGTTCTTTTAAATGCAATCCTTGGTGTTCTGGTGTCTCAGCGGAGCTGGATTGTAAGAGGGTAAGTGGATGAGTGGGGGTATTTCTGGGCTGCAGACAGGTGAAGGTTGGGCTTGGATTATAGAGACTGCACAGAACTCACTCTGGAATTTCACTCAGAATTCTGACCCAATGTTCAGGACCCCCACAAAGCAGATATGATTTAGGTGGTGGATCATTTTCAGCACTGCAGTAACACTGACATTGTGGTGATATGTCAGTGTGTGTAGCACTCTTATGAGTAGATCAGACACAACAGTGCTGTTGGAGAATTTAGCACCTGTTTCCACACCTATTTTATTGGTCCACATTATAGATATAAAATCAGAGACAGTAGCTCATACATTCTCAGCACTGTAGTAACACTGATATTGTGGTGATGTGTCAGTGTGTATTGTGCTCTTATGAGTGGATGAGACAGAGCAGTGCTGCTGGAGAATTTTAAACCCTGTGTCCACTCACAGCCCACAGTGTTACACACACCTACTGTGTTGGTCCACATTATAGATATAAAGTCAGAGACAGTAGCTCATACATTTTCAGCATACCTGCTGTGTGGGCGTCCTGACCATTGAAGAACATGTGAAAAGGAGTAGCTACTAATCCACTGCCTGCTGGTCTAATGGTCTTAGCCATGTTAAGATCAACTCTAATGACTCTATTGTGTTGTGCAACCACTACCCCTTTATCGCTGCGGCAATTTGAGGACTTGAATTACCAGTCATGCCATCCCTCTTTCACTCTAGAACTTCTGTCATCATTATAATCAATAAAGGATGTTAAATTTACTCAACCTGATGCTATTCCTCTACCATCTCACATGGTGCTCAGTCATGCACCATTTTATTAAAGGCAGTTAATTTTTGGACTCACTAACACCTTTTCACTCACAATCCAGGACACCAACCAAACCATCGACCAAACTACATCTCAACCTACATCTCAACATAATGACTAGCATTCCTGTACTTTATGAGGTACGGGTTCATACGTAGCTATAAACCACCCGGAACTCCTTTCCAAAAACTTCTGAGTTCACTTCCATGTTTCAGCCATTACAGGCCTGGTCTGTACTAGCACATAAAGGATTACAGCAATAACAGAAAGCCTATACAACAGCCAGGACCTGCTTTATGCTGAGGATCGGTTTGGAGCTTGGCTCATTATGGCATTTTTAAAGTCTATAAATAGACTGTGTTCTGGACACAGTTTTTATTGGCACTAGTTTGTTCTCCAGCTGCATTACATTCAGATATAGGTAGTTTATTCAGTCATGTATTTATTTTTGGTAAATGCATATATTAAAAACAAAGAGTGCATACGGCTGAGAGAGGGATGGTTTGGGTATTTGCGGAATCCACTTTTCTCTTCGTTGGACAAGAAATAGATCAGGAACCCAGCATCTGCACAGGAAACAACCAGAGGAGAACCATCAGTAAAACAAGCCTGATAAACCTGGTGAATATACTGTATAAACATGTTTACCTTCACAAACATCAGCCACAGCAATAACACCACCACAATGACCATATAGCTGTGTCTGATTCATTCGTACCAGTGCAACACACACAAACACACAATCATCACATCATTGTCACTGCAGGGTTTCCTCTAAAAGTTAAATAGTGCAGATTCTGCAGTGCTAACCCCAGAGTAGAAAAGGCTCTATTCTCCCTACAGCTCAATGGAGCTTCACAATCATTCTGAATGTGTAATTGTAAGGTAAAATTATTACACAGTATTACTTTAAAGTCACAGGGAATTAGAATATCATGTGCTTTAGTGTGTAGCACCAGTTTAATCCAGCAGTAGAACATTATGAAATTATTTTATTATTAATTATTACATGAGTAATATTATTTATATATTTACTGAAAAGCAGGAAAATGGGGACAGCGGACAAGAAGTGGAATTGATTGGGATGCTGAAGGAGGAAATAAACTGGGAGACTGGAGAAGAATGGGATCCAGATAAATTCTCCCATAATCATCAAGAATCCAATGGGTTCCTCTGTGAACTCCTTAGTGTTCAAAACTGACTCCTGAAAAAATACATCCACAAAAAATATAAACATAAAAACAAACAAACACAGTAAAATTAATACAAAATACACGCGAGCACACAGCACATGTGACCTGACTCTACAGCCGTGTCAGGCCCAAGTGCAGGGCTCAATGGCTGATCAATAATTGAATATATGCAGGTAATTTATGATCAGTGAAGAGAACCTCGTCTATGAGGAAGTCAACGATGTAAACCATCTGGAAGAAGGTCGTCAGCAACAGAGAAACAGAGAGAGAGTCAGTCTCTGCAGCCGCCAAGAGGTACCACACATCCATCAGGCCCTAAACAACACAGAACCATCAGGCCCAAAAACACAGAACATAGATCCATCAGGTCGTAAATAACACAAAGCATAAAACACAGAACAATTAGGCCCTAACCAGAACAGAACATACAGCCATCAGATCCTAACACAAATCCATGTTCTTATGTGTTCTGTATGCTTCAGCTGAACATCAGCAGAAACTTGGGCCTGACCCGGTTCTAGGGACAGAAGGAAGCATGTTGATATAACATTGTCTGACCCAGCCGATGAAGCCGATTCGGACCATGGCAAACTGCTTCATGTCGATCTTTCCGATCCGAGGGTCCATCTCCCGACCAAAGACAAAGTCCAGCAGGAAACTGCCTAAACCACAACACAGAACATTAATAACACAGTGAGTCTTGTCTTCATGGGAACCGTGCATGGTCCAGTGTAAGGTCCATAAGCAACACTAGCCTCGCAGTGAAATTAAAGAATAAACTTCAGACTCTGAGCCTTACTAACCTCTCTTGGCCCTAATCCCCACACCCACAAAACCCCCTTCCCAAGACCTGAGATAAGACCCTCCTTATTACTACGTGGTCATAAAGTGCTACTTGTATTATGAATGGTTGTCCCCTTTGTTATTACCTGTGTTAATATCCTGACTGTCTTGTGCTCTTTCTGCGCGCAGGTAGAGACAAATACTGATCAGAGCCGAGGTCACACACCCTGCCATGACCAGCGCCGAGACCCTACCACAGACACTCTCAGCCTTCACAAACCCACACATCCACACACCCAAACATACCAACACACACACCACAAATGCATGCAGACCTGCAAAAGAGAAAACACTGAAAATACACACACATCATACAAACCAGCACAAACACAAACAAACACACACCCTTAAAAACTGACTTATTTATATAGAACTTTTCTGGACAATGAGAGACAATGAACTCAGATGAAAGTTTAACCCCTAACCGTTCAGATTATATTTCAGGTGATTTTCGTGGGGACCCATCTTCCCCTCTGCCACCTAAATAGAAAGAGAGAGAGGGAGAGAGACACAGTGGCGTGTTGATATCCCATAGAAGACAATCACTGGAGGCGTGCCATCTGTCCCCAGTGCCACAGAGTCTCCAGTGTCCCAGGTATAAATATTACATTTTGTATCTGTTTAATCGTACAGGTCATAATCTTCACACTGATTATTTCACATTATTTCACTTCACATTATGAGTCCGGGTCAAAGCTGTGTCCATTTCCCCAACATGAACAATGAAGAAGAAAAATCTAGTGTCCTCACCTGTCCCACTGGAAGATAGTAGAGCACCCCCTGGAGCATTGTGAAACATAGCACAATGGCAAATGCACTCCAGTCCCACAGAGGAGCTTTAAATACCCACCACAGACTTCCGGGGTCAGAGCGGTCTGATGGGTCACAGGCGTTTAACAACAGAACCACAGCAAACCCCAGCAACACACATAAAAGGAACAGACCTTACACACACAAAAAGAATATGTTTCAGATATGAAAGGGTTTACGTGATTCGCGTGTAAATTTAACATGTAAATTCACTGGAGTCATGTCTCACTTTCTTATAGCATGGATTTATCATTGTTCATATTTCATGAATGTTGTCCTGATAATCCAGACGCTCCAGTGAAAGAGTCTGAAACTTAATTCTTTAAAAAACGCGAAACCTGACTGATTTCTGAGTCAGAGAAAATCCAGAATTAGATTTGTGCCAAAAAGAATCTAACCAAAAAATGAATCTCAAATGTTAATAACTTAAGCAAAAAAACACCCAACTCTGATGTTTGTTCTCCATGACATTTGTGTGTGAGCACTGAGTTCTTGCTCATGCTCTAAGAGATTTGTGCGCAAGCTTCCTGAATTTTTTGTGCAAACTCTCCAAGTTCTGCACGTGCTGAATTTTGTGTGCGAACTCCTCAAGATTTTTGAGTCTGATCCCTAAGTTTGCAAGCTGTTTTGGCACAAACCTCTCGCGTGGGTTTGTTTTCTCATTGGCTAATAAGTACTGAATGACAACTCAGTGATGCTTTTCCACCAACAAGGATCCGGAAAGGTTCTAGTTCGCAAATTAAATTTAGAACCATTCGGTGCATTTCCACCAACATAAACTGGCTTACAAACAAGAAAACTGCTCCCAGTTAGAACCATAGATTTTTTTTTTTGCAGCATGAACCATGATGTCGTTCATCCATTGGTTGTGTCAAGGTTTAGTAACTCAAGAAGGGGCTCTGAGCCTCAAACACAGCATTATTGCCCAGTGGAGCTGGATGGGGTAATTTACAAAGTTTTATATAATAGGTAATAAAACAGGAACACACTCCTTTTGTGTGTCCTTCTGGGGCTGCGTGACACTATGCGCATTGGTCTTTGTTATGTTTATCCACTATTCACAAACTCAGCAGGAAGGTTTGGAACTCAGCAACATTTAAAAACATACTATACCTCACTCTGATCGGACTCCACAGTAAACAAAATATAAAAAATGACCCTGTCATGACTATGACTGTTTATCTGTGTCTCTGGCACTGTATTCAGCCACAGTGACTCCCCTGCTGATGGCGTATCCTTGGTTCCCCATTAAACTCATAGAAACATGGGCCGGTTCACTTGAAAGAACCAAGAAAAAGGAATGGAACTGGTTCATGAACCAGAGTTCATTTGGTGCAAAAGAGCTATCAGTGCCCTGAAACATGTAAACATGGGAAAGTCTAAAACACTTAAAGTGAAAAATCTTTATGTGACTTCATGTACTGAAAGAGCACCAAATTCCCATTAGAGGGAAACAGCTTAATGTGGCTTAATGTACTAAAACAACGACATAGGAACACTAAACATTTCTCAATCACTAATGATAAGTAAGCTGAAATGGTTCATGAAAAAAAGAATAGTATACATATAATGTATATGCCTTGCCAGGAAAGTTTTTAATTAAAAAATATTAGTGACATTATAGATATTCAGATTTTTCACTGAGCCACATTGGAGTCTTTGAGGCTGTGTACATATTACACATCGGTCCAATGCGCAGACTCTCAGAATTATGGGAATAAAAGCCATTATACTCTACAATGTACCACTGAGGAATTAAAGCCAAAAGAAAATGTATTCAAACTTCTTTCTTTTTCAAAAAGGATTTTGCACGTGCGCGGATATTTTGAGTGAGCAAGGAGGTTTTTTGAATGCACACTACAACCTACGCATCTTGCTCTCCTGTCCTGCGCGCGCAATGTCTCAGACTCGCTTCACACTTACAGTCATTACAACGTACCTCAGTTTCAGCCAATCAAAATTGACAAAGGTCATTTCTGATTGGATGGCTTGACCGCCAAGTGGGCGGGATATACAGGCCGGAGACCAGTAAATAGTGGGATACGGGTTACAGGTTATGGTTAGGGGCGAAATCTGAAAATGTCCTCCAAACGGCAACAGACCAGTGCATCACAGCCAGTAATTTTATTTTTAGGGGTCCAAGCACTGCAAGTGCTGGAGCCCTATTGTTTTTGGTCTGTTTCCTCTTCTTCTTCTTCTTTTTCTCCGATGAAACGCGATAGGTAGCCCAAACCGTAGGTTTTACAGACTTGTCATTTGGTCAACTGGTAGTAAACCCTCCCTCTACTCAGGTGCAAAGAATCAGCCCGATTGGCCTGATGGTGGCGCTATAGCGACGCGGAACGCGTCACTCACTATATCTCCTACCCCGTGTGGTGTAGAGACGAAATTCTTTTTTTCCCTGATTCCTCAGGTCAGACCCTACAAAAAAGCCTCAAGAACCCATAAGCTCCGCCTACTTAGATTTTGAACTAATTTGCATAATATGCAAAATCGCACACATTTTTGAGCGCGAACTAGTATCTGGAAATTTATCCGATATGGACATATGTGGTATCACCAGAATCCTACGAACCTGAACTTTAACAATTATTCAAAAAAAGTTGGAATTTCATCACTGGTCGGCTTCCAGACTCCGCCCAAATACAGGGGTGGAGCTCACATTCCAAAAATCAGATAAATACAGATATAACTCCCAAACACTTTCTCTGAAAGTTACGATATTTCACATGCTTTATCCCTATAAGGGCTGGAAGACATGAGTACTTGGTTGTGCAACTGCAAGCCTAGGGGGCGCTATAACAACAAAAAATTTGTTCCGCTTCACAGGATTGTCCCATTGACATGCCGATTGGTATGCATGTAGTGGGTAATGAGCTGACTCAGATTCTATGACGATGATGTCATATTCGAAAAAACATAGCCGCCATCAGCCAATCAAATTTCATCTGTTTCAGCTGTTTCATGACCTTGACAAGGTCCTATCCTCATGAGACTTGCATGGTATGTCTATGGCACCACTTCCTGAGCACATAAAAATTTTCATTACGATAGGCACTAGGAGGCGCAATTCGATTTTTCAACATGCAAATATGGAATATCTCAGCAAAATATAAACATATTGACAAGCAGTTTGCTTTATTGCATACTCTGCATAGTGTCTTACAACTTTGCAATTGCAACTATTGTCAAAAAATGCATAGTTTATCCACAATAGTCAGGTATGTGAAAATGGAGCTTTTCGAACTCCTCCCTGGAAATTTGTCTTAACAATAATCAACTGGTATTTTTGCAATCTGTATAGACTGTAGGTCAATAATTATTTACAAAAGTTGGAACGTTTGACACGCTGTTGCAGCAGTAATTTAACAAATATGCATGGGCGGGGCTCCATGCAATCTTTGAGCTATAACTACAACAAACTTCACCCAAATCAAACACAACTTGGTGCACATATGTATGTCATTACTCTGAAGTATTGTGCTAAATATGACTACATTGTACAGAAACGGGGCGCTACAATTAGACAACAACTAGTTGCATAGGTTATTAATTGATTACACCGCCACCTAGAGATGCAGTACCACAGTACCAGCAAGATGAGATAGATATATTCTGAAGACCATGGGAAAGGAGCTTGAGCATTTTAATAACGTATGGCTAAAGCATTTTTGAGTTACAGCTCTTTGTTATGCAATGTTTCGAAGGCAAGCTGCACATCTCTATTTAAGCAGAGGCTGCAATCACACAGTAATGAAAGTTCCACATTTTTTTGATAATTATTACAGCTCAGGTTCTTACAATTCTCTTGATACCACATATGTCTATGTTGGGTTTTGATCCAAGGACTAGTTCTTGATCAAGTATATGTCGGCTACATCTCATGTATGTCTGCAGACTCTGTTTTGCAGATTCCCCCCTCAGCCCCTCCCTCTCCTCCTCACAGACTATCACCTTTTCTGGTATGCTGAAAATATATGAGCTACTGTCTCCTTTATTTCTATGATGTGGACCAACAGAGTAGGTGTGTGTAACACTGTGGACAGTGAGTGGACAAAGGTTTTAAAATCTCCAGCAGCACTGCTCTGTCTGATTCACTCAAGAGCAGTACTCACACTGAACTATCACCAAAATGTCAGTGTCACTGCAGTTCTCAGAATGATCTACTAGATTGATCTACCACCTAAATCATCTCTGCTTTGTGGGGCTCCTGAACATTGGGTCAGAATCCAGGGTGAAATTCCAGAGTGACATCTGTGCTCTATGCTGTCTCTGTCATCTGCTACTCCTCCATCTCACGCTACATCTCCAAAGAGATGCCAGAACAGCAAGGACCGCCTTACAAACACTACACAAACTTCCCCAGAAATCCCCTTCTATCTCAGAACAGCTCGTATGCTAGTGCTTTCTTCTTCTACTAGTGAATACAGACTGTCAACTCTCCCCCTCCCCTCCCCCTTGCCAGTCAGAGAAGGCCAGAGAACACAGACAAAGAAATGCAGATATTCAGCAATAAACCCTAACCGCCTCCTCATTTCACAATGCCAGTGTCAGTAGAGTTCTGAGAATGTATGAGCTACAGTCTCTGCCTTTATATCTATAAGCTTGATCAATAAAATATGTGTATCTACAAGGACTGTGCACTATGCTGTCTCTGTCATCCCCTACTCCTCCAGCTCATGCTACACCTCCAAGGAGATGCCAGGACAGCATGGAACACCTTACAAACACTACTCAAACTTCCCCAAAAAGCCCCTACTATCTCAGGACAGCTCAAATGCCAGTTTTTATTGTATTTATCTAGTTTTACTGAGTAAGCAATGTAGCTGATGTGCTGAAAATAATGTACATAGTATAAAATAGTGCTAGCAACGACTGTAAATGGTACTGCAACTACTGTTGAAACTTCTCTATTAGTAATCCCAGACAGTGAGCATATAAAGGCTAGCACACCACTGACTGTAGACCACGGCTGGTCCACCGTCGGACCACTCAGATTACTGTCCTTTAGAGGATATAACTAATTTTTAATTTCCTCAAACAGATTTTACATTCAGAGACTTTTATTCTGTAAAACAAATACAAATATTACCAACAACTATGAGAGATATAATAAGTATAAGCCTGATATAAAATGGTTATGCTGAAAATGTTGACACTGTGCTGGATTAAAATTATTTACTAATCTTATTTATAAAGAATAACAAAAGAACCTAATGAAGAAAAAATGTAAATTGGACTGTGAATGAATGAAAAAGTGCTAAAATTTGGCATTTTGTCTAAAATTCTGTTTAATCACCAGTGGTCCGCCCAGAAAACCCTGTGTAAAACACTAGTGGACCTCCAACTTTGCCCTCAGTGGGTCTACAGTGGTCCGCTGTCTCCTTGCCATCAGTGATAGAATATACTGTAAATGCTATCTAGATAGGTAGTTATCAGCATACAGCATAGTTGATTGTGTAATGCTAAAATCTATATAACTTTATAGCTTAATACTGCAGTTAAGTTAGCTTGCGGTTAGCTATTCCTAATTCTGTCGGCTATAACTCTAATGTAGTAAAATATGCCTTCTTGTTCAAGTCAGTTATTGTGGGACCAGTAATAACATCCGTGGATGTCCAAAATGTGTTTTAAACAAGTCAGTTAATTTGGGACCAGTTAATAATGTCAGTGGACATTCAAAATGTGTTTTAAATAAGTCAGTTATTTTGGGACCAATTAATAACATCAATGGACCTCCAAAATGCGTTTTAAACAAGTCAGGAAAAAAAGAGAGAGAATATGGGTGTCTGAGAGAGAAAGACCCTCTAAATATATAATTCCACATACACTAATCCTTTGTTAAGGAGTAGCACTGATTTTGGGCTAGTGATTAATGGGTTGAACAAGGTTATATTGAAAACGATAGAAGCCTATTTATTGAGAGAAAAAAATAAACAAAAGCATGTGAAGTAATTTATTTTTAGTGCTGTGAAGTTAGTTAATTTTTTGAAACATATACATTTGTACCAAATGTATGGAGGGGATAAACTTATAACCGGTAATGAGCCAGAGCTGGGCCAAGTTTGGCAGCTATGGCGTGTTATCGCGAATTAGTTATGGCTTGCCGGACTAGGGCCGAGTTGTTTGAGTCGCGCTTCAGCCACAACACTCGGCCGAGTCTGGGCCGAGAGTTTCCCAGACTCCATGCCGACTAAGTGTGCTGGCATCAGGCCGAGTGTTTTTGTTCCGGCGTGCGTAATTCGGCCCGAGTGTGGGCCGATACAATTTTGTCAGCTGGGTAGCCCTTGCAGTTCGCACACAAAACTCAGAGAGCACGTGCACAACTCCGGGAGCTCGCACGCAAAAAAAAAAAAAACTCGAAGAGCACGCGCAGAACTTTCAGAGCTCGCGCACAAAAGTCAGAGCTGGTTATTTTATTTTCAAGTTATAATTTTCACCTTTGAGATTATTTTTTGTGGGATTCTTTTTGGCACAAATCTGATTCTGTACAGCATAGACCCTGAAATCCTTATGGACAGGACTCCCACTACAAAGTCATACACCGGAAATATGTAATAAAAAAATATTAAAATCTCTGACGTGTCTTACAGGTTTGGTTCCAGTCGCTGGGGGTAGGTTTGGGGTTTTCCTTCTGTTCCCCGTTTGTCACTCCGGCGTTCAACTGCAGAACAGAACACAGCAGCATTAACCCCATTAACTGTCCATCTCAGCACACGTCTTTAATAAACAGACAGTAACTACTGCTTTATTGAATTTCTTTTATGGGAAAACTGTGGCTCACCTTCTGCTCCGGTTCCATTTTTATCTGAAACCTGCACAAACACGAGGAGATTTACACTCACTCACAGGAGCAGTTTTATATAAGTATATATATTTTTAATAATACAGATTGTTATATAAAAGTTCAGTACTTCATCACTGAATCCTGCAGGAATTTCATTTACTCCCTGTTCAATAACTTCTTACTCCCTAACCCTGCTATGCTCCCTAACCATGCTATTACACATTTTACATTATTGCTTACTTGTTATACTTTACTCTCGTAGACATAAACCTGTGTATATTCATATTCCTTTTTATTTATTGCACATTTTTGCCCTTGCACTCTTCTGTCATCTGTGCAATTAAGTCACGTGTAGCGCCCCCTGCAGTACTTGCTGTTTGAGAACTTTTCACCTCACGTCTCATCTGTTTGTTTAATCATTAAAATGTTGAAATGTTAAATCATTTTACACACGACACAATGTCCATCCGCAGTGTCGCAGGATTCTGTGGAAGAACAAGAGTTTTACTCTACAAGGGGACATTGAGGACATTTAATGAGTGTGAGGACATTTTGGTCTAAAACGGCATTTAGCTTGAGTCAACTCTAAGTTTGTTTTCAATATCTGGTTCCAAAAATATGTCCTTCCGCAGCATCTCTGTTCATGGCGAGAGCAGGATGACACAGTAAACGGTCACGGTGCATTTACACTAGGGTTTGATGCAGCGCTCTTTGAACCGACAGATTATGGCGTTATTTCAAAATGTTTATCACTGACTTCACTGTAAATGTGTTTTTAAAATATTAAGCTATTGTTTGTGAAAACTAGTAATAAAAAGTAAAAATAAAAAATAATATATTTAAAACATTTAATGGACTACAACTAAAAAAAATTGTAAACTAAAACTAACAATAATTATAATTACAATAATAATAATTACTAACAATAAACTGTCTAAAATTAAAATAAATGTAATTTATATTTTAGTTAAAAGACAAGCTACATCACAATAAGCCGCCAGAATGAACACTGAGGTGCAGTAAATGTTTATCATTTGTGTTTTATCTTTTATCAGCATAAATTTAACTTGAAATAAATCCACTCATGTAATGGCACTCAAAAGGTTTCCTCTGACAATGCCTCAGATCAGAGCAGAAGAAAAGACTGAGCTGTATATACAGAATGCTGGAGTTTACCTGTGATTGAAATGCACTGCAGAAGAATGCGGTCGGTTTCAGTCTCTGAGGCCCTGCTGTGGCTTTTTAACAGAAAGTTGCGTTAGTTCAGTAACTGAACAGAGATTATGAAACACTCAGAAAAGGACAAGAAACTTCAGTGCTATAAATTATAATCCCTCCCCATTTACATTCAATGAAGCACGCTGAGCAGACAGATATTTGCAAGAACAAATAGTTCAACTGAGCTATAGCACAGGCTATAAATATTTAAAACCTGTGATGTGGAATTTTCATTTCCAATTTTAATATATTAATTTCAGTTGGGAGCCTAAAGGGTCTGGATATTAAAGACCTTCTGTTTCTAAAAATAAAGACTGATTGAGCATTTCGTGATACTGAGTCATAATACTGAGATGAAAGTTTTTTTTTGTTTTTGTTTTATTAAATTGTCTGGCAACGGTATGGACCCAGAAATAATTGTACAAGGATCAAAACTTAGGATTAGATATGAATTCAAATATCTAGGAGTTATACTAGACTCAAAAAGTATTTTATAAAGCATGGAAAGGAAGTTTTTTTTACTATAGTGAACTATAGTAATTTTAGATTCATTAGAAATAATTCAACTACAGAGGCAACAAAACTGGTCTTGAATGGCATGATTTTACCTGATATTACTTAGTGCCAGAGAAGTTGTACAGAAACAGGTCAGACGACAGACTGAAACGGTACAAAAACAAGCGCTGAAAAATGTAGACAATAAGTCATATCATCACCATCACTGTAATAGTTTTAGCAAAGTATGGTTTTCTAAACTGGAAATATCTGGTTACATTTTCAGATTTAACCCTGTTCTACAAAATTGTAACTGGTAATGTAATTTGTATTAAAAATTGTAACTGGTAATTTGTATAAAGTCACAGGTTGTCTGCGTTGTATCCAAGCACTGATTCTGTAAGAGGAAAGTGTTCTGGGCCAGTCTGCTTTCTCATTCTGTGCATCACACAACTTGAACTTTCTTCCAACTGATGTAAAATGGCTCACAACTATTGGTTTAGTCCCCAAAAAACCCAAAATATTGTTATTGGACACAGACTTTTCATTTAATATGTAAAATACATGTTGTACTTTATGTAATATGTGTAGTTTTATAGCCTATTAATTAGTTTGTCATTTGTTTAAATAACCTGCAGGGACAGCAGATGAAAATTAGCCATTTGGTTAAAATATGTAATAATAATGTTGAGTAATGTATGTTGACCCTGTTATGTAAATAAATTCAGTGTCAAGTCATTTTTTTAATAAACTAAATAAATTGTAACTTTGTACTACAAAAATTGTCTTAAAATTTCATTGATAGGTTTAAAGGGTTAAAATATTGAAAGACCCTCCAAACTGTGTTCTGTGTTATGTCAGCAGAGCATTATTATGTTGGTCAGGGATTCAGGAAAAGTAGACTGGATGCTGTGTTAACTGTAACAAAGCTTAATTTACTTTAGTAACTGACACCTGCATTACCCTCCAACAGTTGGACAGTTTGTAATAAGACCAAAGAGCTTATCAGTTTTCCAGGTCCACAGTTTTGAAGTCTTGTATCAAGCAAGTACTCGACTCACAAACTCTGCTCACAAAAGTGCAGTGCTGAGTCTCCTCAATTCCCAAACGCCAGTGTCAGTAAAGGAAAGGTGATGGAGCTCCGTGGGGAAACTTACCTCCATCACCACTTTTTTTGGAGCAAGCTGCAAGATTCAGATTCTAAATGTGTTTATATTTACAGAATACACTCAAGTTGTTCAGAGACAACTTGAAAATCTGTCCTGTTTTTGCTTTCATCATTTAATAAAGCTTCAGGAGAATTAACACAACACAGATATTTGTTCGTTTGTAGGTGTGATGTTTGTCTGTGTTGCGTGAGTGTGTGTGTGTGTGTGTGTAATGAAGCGTTTCAGTTACATGGACAAACTCATAACGAACCTTGAGGAAATGATGCAACATCTGAAGGAACACAGGCCAGATACAGAGGGTGAAGAAAGTTGCAAATTTACTCAGTAATTCAGTAAAATGTTGATGAAAATTTATCACTTCATCATTCATGTGATCATCCTTAGCTCTGTCTCCCATACTGTGAAAAAATGTGTTGTAGAGTTTAATTATCATTATACAATAATGCAAATATATTAAGTGTGGTACCTGATGATCATGATAGAGTATGATCCACCACCCAAACCACATGTCTTACTACACACACCCTATGTAGTTCTGCACCAGTGGCAATTGCTCTAAGACTGCAAGGGAAGCGCAGCTTAATTTAAAATGTAAAAAAATACGTGATCAAATATATACTATTGTGTGTACATGTCATTGAATAAATATGCACTACAACGCGCTCAATTTTTGTTCAGAATCAGCTCAGAATCAGAATCAGAATTATCACTGGTAAAGAGAGTGCTTTAAACAGTGTGGGCACTGAGCGTCCACAGAGTTCAATAGCGAAGCAGCTAAACGAGACGAGTCATTGGATAAATGCTGGGCTTTGTCCCGCCCATCGGACGCTCAGCGTCTCTGGGGGTCTATGGGGCAGTGGGCTGGCCTCGGCTGGCCCGGACGCACAGCTTCTGCATGATGATTGGATGATCTGTCTGAGGCTGAATCCCTTTTTGATTGACAGCGAAATGAGCAAATCAGCGATCCTTTGGTGTAAAGATCCGTGGGAGCACAGGCGGACACACTTCACATGGGCCAAGGCCGTTTAAGCAGCCTAGCTCTGCTGGCCATTGAGAGGACACTAGTGAAGTCCCTGGAAAAGACTCCTTGTTGTTACGACAGGGTCAAAGATCATTTTCTTAAAAAGGAACGGAGGGTAGAATTTACGTATAAATAAACCGACACATTTTATGATGTAGGCCGAAATAGAGCTTCCCCTCCTTGAAAGACCTGCATCCGCCACTGTTCTGTACTCATGTAATATGTAGTTTATAAAATCATTTCATCCAGCTTTAATGTTCATATCTTGCTGTTGTAGTCTTTTAAAATTTGTTATTTTGTTCCTGCTTTCGTCGCTGGAAGTTGTTTTTCTGCTGGCAAGTTGTTTCTTGAAAATAGGAGAGGAGACTCGAAAAGTAGAGATGAAATGAAGTTTATTGGGTGCGCATGGGTCTCTTCCTAAACAAGTCTGAAACTCTATCTGTACAATACCCTTTTAAGAATAACACAGTGATCCTCCCACCCTTAACCACACCTAATCAATTACCATAGCAATCAGATTAACAAAAATTGGGGACATCCAGTCTGTCTGCAGCTTGGCCCAAATGGTTGGAATAAAAGGCACCCCATGGTAATTACATTATACAAAGTCACAAAGGTGAGTGTGGCAGAACAAGGGTTAGGGTTACAAACATTGTGTGCAGAGAGGCATTGGACAGCATGATGGATTTGTAACCATAAATAATTTGGGATATTTCACAGTAATATCTGCCCCAATGTCTCAGGAACGTAAGAAAGAAAGAGTTATGAAAGGTACACGGACAGAGGCGGGAAAACAACTGAGAGGGGGTGGTATAATGACTTACTGTATAGCAATGAAGGCGAAAACCTTTCTCCGTGTTGACTTTGAGAACTCACTGACTTCACATAATACACAATATTCACTGTGAAAAATTGACTTTAGTGACAAAGTCCTGTATAGTGAGTCCTTTTAGACAACATTCAGCCAGACTGTGTAGTTCCACAGCCACACTTTAGTTTCCAAACAGGAATTTGCTGGCAAAGGTGTCCACTCCATCATATATCCCCGTTAAATGGTGCCTCTGATAAACCCTGCTCTGTGGGGGTGAGCGTTGTCATCTTGGAGCATAGTTGTTTTGGTCCCAGATTGTGAAGATATGCAATTGCCACTTGTTGCAGAATTTCATCTCTCTTTCTGCACTTTTTTTTGGAGGAGATTGCCTCCAATGATGACAAGCTTCATTTTTCCATTGAGGGAGATGCCACCCCACACCGTCACACAAAATAAGCTGTTTGGCATTGGCAAAGAGGATGTTATGAATATTATGAATAATTAAAATGAAACATAGAGACAACGTTCACAGAGGCTTTATGTTTCACTGTCAGCTAAAATTTGTGATATAAGTTCCAGTGTTTAATGTTCTAAAAAATGTCATTTGGGAGATTTTGTATATAAAAAAAAGAAATTATACTGTTGTACAATTTATTTGAAAGCATAACTCACATATATCATGAACACACACACATATTTATATATATATTTATTAATTAGTTTATGATATGGTGTATAAATGTCACATCCTGGCCCAATCCTGTTTGTTTTCCCCGCTATGTGCTCTCTCAGCACATGGTCCTGTCTGTTATTGTTCATGTCTCCGCCTTAGTCCCACGTCCTCGTCTGTGTCTCATTTGTTACCCTGTCCTTTCATTATCTGTCTCAGGTGCGTCTCGTCTGTGTTCAGTATTTAAGTCCCCTTTTGTCACTTCCTGTGGTTGGTCATTTGTTTTGTGTTGTTCTCTTACTCGTTTCATTCCCCAAGTCAAGTCGTGTTGTTTTGTGGTTTCCTGTTACAAGTCGTGTTGTTTCGTGTTGTTCCATTTCCTTGTCGTTTTGTTTCCAGTTCTTCGCTTCGTGATTACCCTCAAGTTCGTTTCTGTTTGTATTGTTATTTTGTTCTTAAATAAAGGTCTGTGTTGTAGCGTGTGCGTCCGCCTCCATCAGTCCGCCCTTTCGCGTCCCAACAGAATGACCGATCGACTAAAGGACGCAGCTAACACAGCCAAATCACCGGAGAAAACCATGAAAATTGCAGAGGATTTACTGGCCATAAGCGCGGGTGATCAACCAGCTTTGTTGCAATCCGTCGTGGGAGTACCTGGTGAATTCGAAGGAGGTCCCAACTGTAAGGGATTTTTATTAGAGTGCAAACTTTATTTTCAATCTCTTCTCAGAGGAGAGGCGTTGCAGTGGGCAGAACAATTAATAAAAGAAAAGGCCCTTGAACTCACTACAAATACATTTTTAGAACTCTTAAACGAGTGATTCTCCCAGCCTGCTCCCGAGGACGTCTCTGCAGGAACCCCTGCTCCTGAGGATTACCCCCTCAGGTCCGGGGAGATTTTTTGGGGGTGTTGAGTAGGGGCTGTTAGCCTCAAATCACTGGACATGGGAGGTGAGGCTAACAAGGGCGCATCTCCGTGGGAACTACGGTCGAAGAAGTCCCTCAAGAGTGCGCCCATCAGTCCCCCTAAACCCGCTAAAACTACAGCACGTACCCGGCGAGCAGCATGAGCCCCTGCCTCAGTGGACGTCTCCGCTCCTGTCTCCGAGAAGGCTGCGAACCCAGCCGCACCTGTCTCCATGGATGCGGCGAAACCAGCCGCTCCTGTCCCTGTGAAAGAGGCGCCTCCAGCCGCTCCTGTTCCTGTGAAAGCAGCGCCTCCAGCCGCTCCTGTTCCCGTGAAAGCGGCGCCTCCAGTTGCTCCTGTTCCCGTGAAAGCGGCGCCTCCAGCCGCTCCTGTTCCCGTGAAAGCGGCGCCTCCAGCCGCTCCTGTCTCAGCGAGGGCGGCTTCCTCAGCCGCTCCTGTCCCAGCGAGGGCGGCTTCCTCAGCCACTTCTGCACCCGTGACTGTGGCTCCGGCCGCTTCTGCACCCATGACTGTGGCCCCGGCTGCTTCAGTTCATGACCGTAAATTGGCCCCATGGACTTCTAGGCCGATTCCCAGAACTGTGCCCAGGCTGGCACCTCGGACAGCCCCACAGACTTTTGCCAGTCCTGGGTACCCTCCAGTTGTTTTGGTTCCCCTGTCTGTTCCTGTCATAGTTCCTGTCTCTGTCCTTGTCCCTGTACCTGTGTCTGCTTTTGTCTCGGTTCCTGTCCCTGTCACGGTGTTCGTGTCTGTCCCTGTAAACGTCCTGGTCCCTGTTCCCCAGCCAAGTCATGTCCAGTCCCCATTTCAACCCTCTGTCCAGTCTCAAGTCCAGTCTCCTATTCATTCCCAGTTCCCAGTCCCATCACCTGTCCTGTCTCCATTTCCGTCCAGTGTTCCGTCAAATGTCCAGCACCCTGTCCAGTCACGTGTGCCTGCTCCTGCCCTGTCTCCGTTTTTTGTCCTCTGTATTCTCACGCTTCCCGTCTCTTCTTTCTAGTCCTGTCCAGTGTCCGTTTCAGTTGAGCCTCTTGTCCCCAGCTCCATTTCCTGTCTTGTCATGAGTCTTGTGGTTTCGTTCTGTTTTGTTTCTCCTGGCCCCTCCTCCGCCAGCTCCTGGGGAGTCTAGCTTTTCGCGCCCCGGGAGTTGCGCGTCTTGGAGGGGGCGTTTGTCACATCTTGGCCCAATCCTGTTTGTTTTCCCCGCCATGTGCTCTCTCAGCACATGGTCCTGTCTGTTATTGTTCATGTCTCCGCCTTAGTCCCGCCTTTGTTCCACCTCCTCGTCTGTGTCTCATTTGTTTCCCTGCCCTTTCATTATCTGTCTCAGGTGCGTCTCGTCTGTGTTCAGTATTTAAGTCCCCTTTTGTCACTTCCTGTGATCGGTCATTTGTTTTGTGTCGTTCTCTTACTCATTTCATTCCCCAAGTCAAGTTTCTGTTGTACAGAAACAGGTCAGACGACAGACTGAAACGGTACAAAAACAAGCGCTGAAAAATGTAGACAATAAGTCATATCATCACCATCACTGTAATAGTTTTAGCAAAGTATGGTTTTCTAAACTGGAAATATCTGGTTACATTTTCAGATTTAACCCTGTTCTACAAAATTGTAACTGGTAATGTAATTTGTATTAAAAATTGTAACTGGTAATTTGTATAAAGTCACAGGTTGTCTGCGTTGTATCCAAGCACTGATTCTGTAAGAGGAAAGTGTTCTGGGCCAGTCTGCTTTCTCATTCTGTGCATCACACAACTTGAACTTTCTTCCAACTGATGTAAAATGGCTCACAACTATTGGTTTAGTCCCCAAAAAACCCAAAATATTGTTATTGGACACAGACTTTTCATTTAATATGTAAAATACATGTTGTACTTTATGTAATATGTGTAGTTTTATAGCCTATTAATTAGTTTGTCATTTGTTTAAATAACCTGCAGGGACAGCAGATGAAAATTAGCCATTTGGTTAAAATATGTAATAATAATGTTGAGTAATGTATGTTGACCCTGTTATGTAAATAAATTCAGTGTCAAGTCATTTTTTTAATAAACTAAATAAATTGTAACTTTGTACTACAAAAATTGTCTTAAAATTTCATTGATAGGTTTAAAGGGTTAAAATATTGAAAGACCCTCCAAACTGTGTTCTGTGTTATGTCAGCAGAGCATTATTATGTTGGTCAGGGATTCAGGAAAAGTAGACTGGATGCTGTGTTAACTGTAACAAAGCTTAATTTACTTTAGTAACTGACACCTGCATTACCCTCCAACAGTTGGACAGTTTGTAATAAGACCAAAGAGCTTATCAGTTTTCCAGGTCCACAGTTTTGAAGTCTTGTATCAAGCAACTACTCGACTCACAAACTCTGCTCACAAAAGTGCAGTGCTGAGTCTCCTCAATTCCCAAACGCCAGTGTCAGTAAAGGAAAGGTGATGGAGCTCCGTGGGGAAACTTACCTCCATCACCACTTTTTTTGGAGCAAGCTGCAAGATTCAGATTCTAAATGTGTTTATATTTACAGAATACACTCAAGTTGTTCAGAGACAACTTGAAAATCTGTCCTGTTTTTGCTTTCATCATTTAATAAAGCTTCAGGAGAATTAACACAACACAGATATTTGTTCGTTTGTAGGTGTGATGTTTGTCTGTGTTGCGTGAGTGTGTGTGTGTGTGTGTGTAATGAAGCGTTTCAGTTACATGGACAAACTCATAACGAACCTTGAGGAAATGATGCAACATCTGAAGGAACACAGGCCAGATACAGAGGGTGAAGAAAGTTGCAAATTTACTCAGTAATTCAGTAAAATGTTGATGAAAATTTATCACTTCATCATTCATGTGATCATCCTTAGCTCTGTCTCCCATACTGTGAAAAAATGTGTTGTAGAGTTTAATTATCATTATACAATAATGCAAATATATTAAGTGTGGTACCTGATGATCATGATAGAGTATGATCCACCACCCAAACCACATGTCTTACTACACACACCCTATGTAGTTCTGCACCAGTGGCAATTGCTCTAAGACTGCAAGGGAAGCGCAGCTTAATTTAAAATGTAAAAAAATACGTGATCAAATATATACTATTGTGTGTACATGTCATTGAATAAATATGCACTACAACGCGCTCAATTTTTGTTCAGAATCAGCTCAGAATCAGAATCAGAATTATCACTGGTAAAGAGAGTGCTTTAAACAGTGTGGGCACTGAGCGTCCACAGAGTTCAATAGCGAAGCAGCTAAACGAGACGAGTCATTGGATAAATGCTGGGCTTTGTCCCGCCCATCGGACGCTCAGCGTCTCTGGGGGTCTATGGGGCAGTGGGCTGGCCTCGGCTGGCCCGGACGCACAGCTTCTGCATGATGATTGGATGATCTGTCTGAGGCTGAATCCCTTTTTGATTGACAGCGAAATGAGCAAATCAGCGATCCTTTGGTGTAAAGATCCGTGGGAGCACAGGCGGACACACTTCACATGGGCCAAGGCCGTTTAAGCAGCCTAGCTCTGCTGGCCATTGAGAGGACACTAGTGAAGTCCCTGGAAAAGACTCCTTGTTGTTACGACAGGGTCAAAGATCATTTTCTTAAAAAGGAACGGAGGGTAGAATTTACGTATAAATAAACCGACACATTTTATGATGTAGGCCGAAATAGAGCTTCCCCTCCTTGAAAGACCTGCATCCGCCACTGTTCTGTACTCATGTAATATGTAGTTTATAAAATCATTTCATCCAGCTTTAATGTTCATATCTTGCTGTTGTAGTCTTTTAAAATTTGTTATTTTGTTCCTGCTTTCGTCGCTGGAAGTTGTTTTTCTGCTGGCAAGTTGTTTCTTGAAAATAGGAGAGGAGACTCGAAAAGTAGAGATGAAATGAAGTTTATTGGGTGCGCATGGGTCTCTTCCTAAACAAGTCTGAAACTCTATCTGTACAATACCCTTTTAAGAATAACACAGTGATCCTCCCACCCTTAACCACACCTAATCAATTACCATAGCAATCAGATTAACAAAAATTGGGGACATCCAGTCTGTCTGCAGCTTGGCCCAAATGGTTGGAATAAAAGGCACCCCATGGTAATTACATTATACAAAGTCACAAAGGTGAGTGTGGCAGAACAAGGGTTAGGGTTACAAACATTGTGTGCAGAGAGGCATTGGACAGCATGATGGATTTGTAACCATAAATAATTTGGGATATTTCACAGTAATATCTGCCCCAATGTCTCAGGAACGTAAGAAAGAAAGAGTTATGAAAGGTACACGGACAGAGGCGGGAAAACAACTGAGAGGGGGTGGTATAATGACTTACTGTATAGCAATGAAGGCGAAAACCTTTCTCCGTGTTGACTTTGAGAACTCACTGACTTCACATAATACACAATATTCACTGTGAAAAATTGACTTTAGTGACAAAGTCCTGTATAGTGAGTCCTTTTAGACAACATTCAGCCAGACTGTGTAGTTCCACAGCCACACTTTAGTTTCCAAACAGGAATTTGCTGGCAAAGGTGTCCACTCCATCATATATCCCCGTTAAATGGTGCCTCTGATAAACCCTGCTCTGTGGGGGTGAGCGTTGTCATCTTGGAGCATAGTTGTTTTGGTCCCAGATTGTGAAGATATGCAATTGCCACTTGTTGCAGAATTTCATCTCTCTTTCTGCACTTTTTTTTGGAGGAGATTGCCTCCAATGATGACAAGCTTCATTTTTCCATTGAGGGAGATGCCACCCCACACCGTCACACAAAATAAGCTGTTTGGCATTGGCAAAGAGGATGTTATGAATATTATGAATAATTAAAATGAAACATAGAGACAACGTTCACAGAGGCTTTATGTTTCACTGTCAGCTAAAATTTGTGATATAAGTTCCAGTGTTTAATGTTCTAAAAAATGTCATTTGGGAGATTTTGTATATAAAAAAAAGAAATTATACTGTTGTACAATTTATTTGAAAGCATAACTCACATATATCATGAACACACACACATATTTATATATATATTTATTAATTAGTTTATGATATGGTGTATAAATGTCACATCCTGGCCCAATCCTGTTTGTTTTCCCCGCTATGTGCTCTCTCAGCACATGGTCCTGTCTGTTATTGTTCATGTCTCCGCCTTAGTCCCACGTCCTCGTCTGTGTCTCATTTGTTACCCTGTCCTTTCATTATCTGTCTCAGGTGCGTCTCGTCTGTGTTCAGTATTTAAGTCCCCTTTTGTCACTTCCTGTGGTTGGTCATTTGTTTTGTGTTGTTCTCTTACTCGTTTCATTCCCCAAGTCAAGTCGTGTTGTTTTGTGGTTTCCTGTTACAAGTCGTGTTGTTTCGTGTTGTTCCATTTCCTTGTCGTTTTGTTTCCAGTTCTTCGCTTCGTGATTACCCTCAAGTTCGTTTCTGTTTGTATTGTTATTTTGTTCTTAAATAAAGGTCTGTGTTGTAGCGTGTGCGTCCGCCTCCATCAGTCCGCCCTTTCGCGTCCCAACAGAATGACCGATCGACTAAAGGACGCAGCTAACACAGCCAAATCACCGGAGAAAACCATGAAAATTGCAGAGGATTTACTGGCCATAAGTGCGGGTGATCAACCAGCTTTGTTGCAATCCGTCGTGGGAGTACCTGGTGAATTCGAAGGAGGTCCCAACTGTAAGGGATTTTTATTAGAGTGCAAACTTTATTTTCAATCTCTTCTCAGAGGAGAGGCGTTGCAGTGGGCAGAACAATTAATAAAAGAAAAGGCCCTTGAACTCACTACAAATACATTTTTAGAACTCTTAAACGAGTGATTCTCCCAGCCTGCTCCCGAGGACGTCTCTGCAGGAACCCCTGCTCCTGAGGATTACCCCCTCAGGTCCGGGGAGATTTTTTGGGGGTGTTGAGTAGGGGCTGTTAGCCTCAAATCACTGGACATGGGAGGTGAGGCTAACAAGGGCGCATCTCCGTGGGAACTACGGTCGAAGAAGTCCCTCAAGAGTGCGCCCATCAGTCCCCCTAAACCCGCTAAAACTACAGCACGTACCCGGCGAGCAGCATGAGCCCCTGCCTCAGTGGACGTCTCCGCTCCTGTCTCCGAGAAGGCTGCGAACCCAGCCGCACCTGTCTCCATGGATGCGGCGAAACCAGCCGCTCCTGTCCCTGTGAAAGAGGCGCCTCCAGCCGCTCCTGTTCCTGTGAAAGCAGCGCCTCCAGCCGCTCCTGTTCCCGTGAAAGCGGCGCCTCCAGTTGCTCCTGTTCCCGTGAAAGCGGCGCCTCCAGCCGCTCCTGTTCCCGTGAAAGCGGCGCCTCCAGCCGCTCCTGTCTCAGCGAGGGCGGCTTCCTCAGCCGCTCCTGTCCCAGCGAGGGCGGCTTCCTCAGCCACTTCTGCACCCGTGACTGTGGCTCCGGCCGCTTCTGCACCCATGACTGTGGCCCCGGCTGCTTCAGTTCATGACCGTAAATTGGCCCCATGGACTTCTAGGCCGATTCCCAGAACTGTGCCCAGGCTGGCACCTCGGACAGCCCCACAGACTTTTGCCAGTCCTGGGTACCCTCCAGTTGTTTTGGTTCCCCTGTCTGTTCCTGTCATAGTTCCTGTCTCTGTCCTTGTCCCTGTACCTGTGTCTGCTTTTGTCTCGGTTCCTGTCCCTGTCACGGTGTTCGTGTCTGTCCCTGTAAACGTCCTGGTCCCTGTTCCCCAGCCAAGTCATGTCCAGTCCCCATTTCAACCCTCTGTCCAGTCTCAAGTCCAGTCTCCTATTCATTCCCAGTTCCCAGTCCCATCACCTGTCCTGTCTCCATTTCCGTCCAGTGTTCCGTCAAATGTCCAGCACCCTGTCCAGTCACGTGTGCCTGCTCCTGCCCTGTCTCCGTTTTTTGTCCTCTGTATTCTCACGCTTCCCGTCTCTTCTTTCTAGTCCTGTCCAGTGTCCGTTTCAGTTGAGCCTCTTGTCCCCAGCTCCATTTCCTGTCTTGTCATGAGTCTTGTGGTTTCGTTCTGTTTTGTTTCTCCTGGCCCCTCCTGCGCCAGCTCCTGGGGAGTCTAGCTTTTCGCGCCCCGGGAGTTGCGCGTCTTGGAGGGGGCGTTTGTCACATCTTGGCCCAATCCTGTTTGTTTTCCCCGCCATGTGCTCTCTCAGCACATGGTCCTGTCTGTTATTGTTCATGTCTCCGCCTTAGTCCCGCCTTTGTTCCACCTCCTCGTCTGTGTCTCATTTGTTTCCCTGCCCTTTCATTATCTGTCTCAGGTGCGTCTCGTCTGTGTTCAGTATTTAAGTCCCCTTTTGTCACTTCCTGTGATCGGTCATTTGTTTTGTGTCGTTCTCTTACTCATTTCATTCCCCAAGTCAAGTCGTGTTGTTTTGTGGTTTGAGGACCACCATTTAGGTCATTCATCTTTGTTGGAAATAGATATCAGCATGGTCACTTGTCTTCCACATGATTATATGTGTTTGGTGTGTCTTGGGGTAGTGCGAAGGCTTTTAGACCTTTGGATGGGCAGTATTGGGCCTCATGTCGTCAATTGACCTAATTAGTGTTAATTGGTCTTCTAGCTGTTCGTTATATACTCAATTTCCTTTTTCCAGCCACTTATTGCTACTTGTCCCAACTTTTTTGGGATTTGTTGACACTGTGAAATTTTGAATCAACATATTTTTCCTTTAAAATTTTACATTTAAACATTTAACAGCTTAAACATTTGATCTGTCATCTATGTTCTATTACGAATAAAATATTGACATTTGCCATCTCCACATCATTGCATTCAGTTTTTATTCACAATTTGTTTAGTGTCCCAACTTTTTTGGAATCCGGTTTGTACAAGACATATGTACCACATAGTAAGCTTTATGGATACAGAAAAAGTAGAAGTTGTCCCTGCCATCTGGGTGAAGGATGGTGTTTGTCTGTGGCCTCCATATAAGAGTGAAGGTGTCCAGAGGGCAACAGATTCAGGAGCAACCTCATGAAAACTGGATCCCATACAACATAAAAGTGTAATACACAGCAAGCCCCTAAACTGAAGTTCTCACGGACTACTAACTATTATCACCAGTAGATTGACCAGAGCTGGGGGAGTTTTTCCTTGCCACTGTTGCCCCTGGCTTGCTCACTTGAGGGTTTTAAAATTTGTTTTTACATTTCAAATGTAAAATGTACAAATGTACATGTCAAATCTTGTCTTACTGGAATTCTGTGAAGCCGCTTTGTGACAACATCAGTTGTGAAAAGCGCTATATAAATAAATTTGATATGATGATTTGATAAGTATGTATAACTATACACATTCTTTGATAATAAATTTGTCTAAGTTATGACTGATGGATTAATCAATATTCATAAGTTTTTTTTTTTTTTTTTTTTTTTTTTGACAGAAAATCACAATGAAGCCAGAAGGAAGCTTCCACTTGCAGAGCTTCAGACAGATCTCCAGTCAGAAGCTGAGAGTGTGTCACTGAAGCCACCAAAAAGGGAAATTAAGTAAGCTTTAATTTAATGGCCATATGCCATTGTATTTTTTTAAAAAACAAAACTTCCACATTCCTTTTTAAGGTACTAATTGGGGCTACAAACTAAACAACCCGAGTTACAAATTAGATTCTGCGTTAATTCAAACAGTGAATAAAACTTACAAACACGTTAAAACAATAGTCATCTTTCTTCCCAACATGATGTTTTCCTGACAGTCGTGGGAACCGAACTTCTCCTCTAAATATTAGGCCACAGCTGCCCTAACTGGCTAACTTGTACTAGAAGTATAATGTTGGAAATTGCACCCCTACCCCCTTAAGTCATGCAAAATCTTTGGGATTACAATAATGTCACAGTCATTAAATTTTCCCATGTGATGCATGTTGGGCCCCATTGTTTATTCCATACACCTAGAGTTTACTGTCCATCTGTGTTGGACATTTGTGAACGTACCCTACAGCAACCCATCAACAGGGTGCGTCTGCCTAATAAATTTTGCTTGATACATTTGCATTGCAAAAAAAAACTGAGAAGATCATGTGAGAAAAATATTTTCATAAATTCGGGTGGGATTTTTGAGTGATTTCCTGTTACTTTTTTATTTTAATTTAGTTGGGAACTAAAAATCTTTTCAAGTTTTCTCCAAAGACCAAACAGACATTTGCTTGAAGATGGATATGACACTGAAGAGGACTTTGTTCCCATAAAGAATGTCTTACCTCATGCCCCCAAAATACAGCAACCATTTAAAAAAGGCACTGCTTCAAAATCTAATGAATTACATGTGCAACCTAGCCCTGAATCTCAGAGACAAAGCAACACTACCCACTACCTCATCTCTGTGGCACCAAGTATCTACAGATCCATTGCTGTGCCATACAACTTCTACATCAGCTTCGGCAACATCATTGCTGTCAACAGCCTCACACACTCTAGAAAAATCAGGATCTGAGTGGCATGAGCAAAATTTTCTTGGGGCATCACTGCGCCAGACTATTGATATAGCAGGCCATCCAGGAAATCCTAGTCAGCCCCTATATCAGACACACAAGCAATTATAGCAAGAAAAAAATCTCATAAGAAAATTATGAAGGACTGTCACAGATCCAAGGTCATCAAATAAACTCAAGGCATCAAGAATCAATTGCATAGCCGCAGCACCGGGCTGCTCAATCAGTGTGAAACAGGAAGCCCCCCCAGGGTCAACCAAGGAAAGCTTCAAAGGCTCAGAAATATCTCTGTTTGTGGACAAAATTGTGGATGTAAGAATTTTGTTATATATATAACAATTTGTCAGATTTTGCTGGTTATGAGTTAATACAATAGGCCCATTTAATATCTTAATGTTTTTACCTTTTAAGACACTCTGTTCAGTTTGTTACAGCACCACTACATGACCTGTTGACAAAGCAGGAAATAATAATTGCTTGTGACTTGGATCAAAGGAAGTTCCTATTGAAGTCCTTCCTTCACTTTTAGCTTTGGAAAATGAACTCAGATCATCTCCAGACTTGAGGAAAAAAAACTGATAAACATAGAATTCTATTTTATATTGTTTTCCTATTAGAATATATGCTCTTAAATAGTTTTTAAAATATTTTCTAAGACTAAACATACTTTTAATTTTATAGTAGTAATTTCTAAATTAATTTTATGAAACAGCCTGCTGCTCATGTTAATGATGGTATACCAGAAGATTCAATGCTGTTTTTTTATTTTATTTTTAATTTTTTAATTATTTTTAATAATTTCTTAATTATTATTAAAAACAGGTACTTGACCTGGGGCTTATTGGTGGTGCAGATATCAAGGACACTGTCTGGTGCATTTTGAAACAGATGATTAAAAACGATTTGGTTAAAACTGCCAACTGGCGGGGCGTGAATGGAAAGACAGCTTTTCAAAATCTGCAGCTGAAGAGTGTTATAACTGGCAAGTGTTTTGCTAAAAAAAGCTGATTTTAAACATCATAATTGAGATTAAGTCCCTGTGAAGGACTTGCGCCCCATCCAGGGTGTGTTCCGGCCTTGCACCCAGTTGTCACGGAGGAGACGTGATGAGTGGAATTACGGGAGGCGGACACACTCGCTACAACACAGACAGTTTAATGAAGAGAGATAACAAAACACGAACTTGACGATAAACATGAAATAACACTACTTAGAAACCTAGGAGAGAGCACAAAACAACACATGGACAAGAAACTAGAGCGTAATCACGAAATGGGGCAAGAGAGACGAGCAAGTGAAACGAGCAAGACAACAAAACCTAACACAAACACAATACAATGACCGATACCAGGAAGTGAGGGAAGAGGGCTTAAATAAACGAACTAAACAAGAGACACCTGACAATGATAACGAAGGACAATGACAAAGAGGCGGAACAAAAGGTGGAGTTAGAGTGAAACGAGGGCGGAGCTAGGAATGACAACAAAGACAGAGCCACATGGAAGGGGAAAATAAACAAGAAAGTGCCAGGATGTGACACCGGTGATTCAGGAGTTTCAATGTTCTCCCTTTGTCCACCCCAAATTTCTTTTCTGAGTCTACAATATGGTCCACAGTATGCTGCTGCAATATTTGCTATCTACAGCAAGAATTAAGAATTTAAATAATTGTATTATCTACATAATCTATTATTCTGAACCACCATGCTAAAAGCATGTGTACAAATACCTGTATGTCATTTAAAGTGCATAAGTTATCATATGATAATTTTAACATGGGTTAATGTCATTTGTAAATGTTGAAATTCTTACTTTAAACAATTGTGCAAAAATAACACATTTTTACTAACCTCTTTACATTTTATACGCTTATGTTAGAAGCTGTAAGAAGAAACCCAATTTGTGCCCAGGCCACTGAGATGGAGGTTGAAAGAGTGATAAGAAGATGGTTTCATTTGGCTGGTGATAGGGAGGGTGAAAATTGGGATAGGGAGAAAAAGGAGGAAACTAAATACAGAAGACATCCTGGACAATACATCAGGACACAACTAAATGTAAAGTACACTTTACAACACACTGGATATTACGTCAAGACAATGGACTGTACAACAAAGCACACTGGAAACTACATCAAGACACAGTAAAACAACAGTACAACACCCTACAATATTTTATGGTTACAGGCCAATGCAAGCCTTAATAGAAGCTACAACACACAATGGAAACTTGGACACTGCATCAAGCCTTAATGGAAACAAACAAAAAAAAAAAAGACAAATGTGATAGTTGCACTGATGTGACAAAACCATTTTATCACATAATCCCCATATTTGGAATTCCCCTGAAGGAAAACAAGGCTTTGGGGTCGTGGGGGTTTGAAATATGTCTCATTGATGTTCTCAAGTAATATATACATGAAGATACAGTAAGATTGTATATATCTAAACAAAAAGATACATAATAAGTATAATAAGTATTGTACTTAGTACGACATGTTAATAATGGCTTTGAATTGACTTGACTTGAAATTAAGTGACTTAACTGTACAGATCTAGGTCTGGCAACATTTTAGTCTGCATTTGGTGCAGTGCTGGCTTAAATCTGGGTCTTCTGGCTCATTTGTGGCTGTGTTTTCGGGGTGTAGCATAAGATGTGGGTGAGTTTTGGCATTTTTCTGGAAAACGTTTGGTTTGACTTTGTTAAATGAAGTATGGGCCAGTTATGGGACGTAATTCCATGTGGCGATTGGGCCGAATCCGTTGGCATAATACGGCCTAGATTTGGGCCAGAATTTTGTTGCTATCTGGGATGTCTCTTAACAACCACAACCAGTATTTAATTAAAGATAGTCAGACGAAAGGTATTTAATATTAAAACGTCTTGCCATACTTACACTGGTTGCACTTGGGGATCCGCTGCCTGCTCGTGTGTTGTTGGACACTCCCACCAGCGACACATCGTCAGCTGCACGGGCGATGCTGAGCGATTTTTTCGCTTTCGGTGTGCACGCACAGTAGTGTTCTGCCACCGCATGGGTCCATTTAGTCAGTGACGCGCTGTGGCCGCAAGAGGACGCTTTTAGTCAAATTTGTTTTCGATATACATTTCATTCCTATAATTCTTTCAGTGGTTTCCGAGGTCACATCGATTTGTGATCTCAGATAACAATTTCAACCCATTAGACAGACTCAATTTACATTTAAATAACCAGACTAATAATATTCAAATTAAAATTAATCATAATAATGACAATCAGACTGGTAATACCTAATAATAATAAGAATAATAATAAGACTGTTTGGAAGGTGTGTTAGCATTCAAGCTTGATTTTTTATTAACAATAAATTATTTTTTACAAAATCATTTTAGCAATTACAAATGATTCCACATTGTACATCACTGATCACTGATGACCATGCAGAAAGACACACACGCACACACACAAACTTTACACTGAACCAGCTGCATATTTGTCAAACGTTCCACAGAGGAAGCACTGAATGGTTCAACTGGTTGTTCAGGATTTAACTATTTTGAATATGTGTGTGTGTGTGTGTGTGTGTATTAAAGTGTTGCTGCAGGATGTGCAAAAACCAATAGAACATTCACCATAAATAACAGATAACTATAAACAGCACTTTTTTATAAACAGCCTTCACTAAGAGAGAAACAGCCCTCCTCAACCCCCCATCCCCCCAACACACACACACACACATTACCCCCATGTCACAATTCAGAAGTCCAGACACATTCACTTCAGAAAAGTCTGGACATGTTCACTCACTCACTTCAGAAGATTATGACACTTTTGTTATGTTTTGTTCAATTTGAGATTTGTTCTTCGAGCTGAAAGTTTCCTTTGATCTGAAATGTTTAATGTTTGTTTTGTTTCTGAATGATAAACAGGAAGCACCCAGAGACAAAGCTGAACTCAGATCAGATGAAACCCTGGTGTTTACAGTAAACTGCACAACAATTACAACTGAGCACACCCCGATTAAACCCCGGGAACTGAGAAATTGTATTAATGAGCCCTTTTTCTCGGCAAGTCCAGATCTCAGAGTTTCAGCATGGTTCTGATCCTTAGTGGGCTCCCACAGTGCATTGCAATCTGCTGACACCAACAGGTCACCCCATTGGGTCACTACAGCAGCGGAAGGTACAGAGCAGTAATTTATTTCAGAGCATAAATTTCAAGAACTAGAACAGAGGGGTCTACACTTCTGCTCTGGACACTCTGAAGACATCCCACTGACCACTGACTGATTTCTCAGGACTCACCACTGACTGATCTATCAGGACCAACCACAGGCCACAGACTGCTCTTGCAGGACCGACCACAGACCGGTCTCTCAGGACTGATCACAGACCGGTCCCTCAGGACTGAACAAAGACCATTCTCTCAGGGCTGGCCACAGACCATTCTCTCAGGGCTGATCACAGACCGGTCTTTCAGGGCAGACCATAGACTGTTCTCTCAGGACCGACCACAGACTGGTCTCTTATGACTGACCACAGACTACAGACCAGTCCCTCAGGACTGACCACAGACTTTGGACTGACATTCAAGGTAGTTTTTACTACAGGCAGTGCTGGACCTGAGGGTCAGGACTTTACTGTATGTTGGGTCCAGGACCCGGCTCAGGATCCCGTCAGACTGGATTCTACACTGAAAAATTAACATCAGCCTTTAATTCCCTGAGCGAATATGAGACCGGGACTGTGATATTTTACCAGGGTTTGGGCTTGTTGTGGAGTTTGGTCAGTGAGGAGCCGAGGACGTCCAGTCTGGGCTGGTATTAATAGTAGCTGTGGTTTGAAGGGAAAAAGTAAAATACTTTAAAACACTTTAAAGTTTAACAGCTCTGTGTGTTTTTGCTGAAATTGGGAGTGAATTATGGAAGGGTGAATGAAGCTGCTGCACTGTTTAAAGTGAAGCAGAAATTTCAGAAAAAAAGTCAACTTCTTTGCACAAGCCTTGTCTCCTCTGTGACCTCTGACCCCAGTGCACACCTGAGACATAATCATTTCCTTGTGTTAATCCTCAGATCAAAAGCCACATTGTACATTCTTTATTGGTAGGCAGAGCTTTAAATTCCCACTCAGAACTCCTGCTCTGATTGGACCACCCTTGTGGGACTGTAGAGAGGAGTTTTGGTGGTACGGCGTCCCCTGGAGGCAGCTCTGGCTCCAGCCCCCTGCCCTCCCTGCGCCCCACCTTGGGCAAGCTGGATCCTCTGGCATTCCCGGAGGTTCTGGAGCCGGATCTCAGAGCTGAGGATCTCCTCCACAATTCTAACCGGCAACCAGCCTCGCTCACCATCATGGAGGCGCTCCCCCAGCATCCATCCTACACCAGAGAGAAGCATAAGGACATTATTGTCCTGCAGCACTTTACCCTGACTGTAGACTGCAGTGGACAGTGGGTGTGAATAGAACCAGACATCCTTCTCTAAAAGCACATCAGAAAACGTGAGGACAGTAAACAGTGGGGGACACACAGCTGAGGTCTGTGCGTGTTTGTGCATGTCAGTGTGTGTGTGGGGTAAAATTTGCTCTGTTTTGGGGTTCTCACCATCGTCAGTTTTCTCAAGAATGTGCAGAACATCAGCCATCTCCACAGAGAGCTCATCAGGTTCCTGAGCACAGTATGACAGAATACACTGAACCTGTGGAGAGTCTAACACACACACACACACACACACACACACACACACACACACAAGTACAATTTACTCATTCATGTTTAAATAATTTTGTGTGTTTGTGTGTGTGTGTGTGTTTATGGGTACCTGCTTGGTGTGTGCTTGTTGATAGGAATCGTGTTCTGCGGTTGGGTGTGAGCGCATAGATCCATCTTAGTTTCTCACTCCTGTTACACAAACAATAAATACAACAACAGAAGACACTGACACAAAACATAGTCTGACATCAGCTGAACCAGGAACGTAATAAAAACCAGGCTTTCAGCAGAGTACTGCTCTCTCTCACACTCTCTCACTCTCTCTATTTCTGTCTGGCTGTCTCTCTGGCTGTGTCTCTCTCTGTTTTTGTGTATTTGTGTTTGTGTCAGAGCATGTGTCTGAGAATGTGTGTGTGTGTGTGTGTTCCTCACATGCTGTTAGTCTTTAGCATATAGCTGACAGGTCTGTCCTCCTGGTTCTCTAGAAGTTTGAGAACAAAGACAAATGCAAGCATCTGTCCCTGGTCATCTAGGTCCTCCGTCCTCAACATGGAGCGACTGCACGAGTCTAGAACCTGGAATTTATCACTACTGAGACACAAATACACAATATACAAAATAAATAACATGATTAATATCATGATTAAATTAAAGGCATAACGCTGATAAACCATGATAAAATGATAAAGTAATGTTGACATAATGTTGGTGACATAGTGATGGCGATGCAGTGACAACAATGACGTAGTAATGGTGACTAAGTGATTGTGATGCAGTGATGGTGACATAGTCATGGTAACATGGTGACAGTGATGGTGGTGTAGTGATGGTTATAAATAATGATAATAATGTCTGTAATAGATATTATATGTATATAATGTGTTTATAATAATAATAATAATAATAATAATAATAATAGAGACTAATGGTGACGAAGTGACCTCTGACCTGGAGCTGCGTTTGGTGATGAGCAGGAGGTTGTTGAAGAGGAAGAGGTAGATGGGATGGTATAGCTTTCTGCTCTTCATGGTCCTAGTGCTCTTGGGTCCTGACATCTGCAGAACCTCGCCCTTTTTCAGAAGCCAGCGTGAGTGAGAGATCACCGGCACTGACTGGGTTAAACACCAAGAGCAAACACATGCTCAACATAAGTCTCTACGAGGCTTGCACAGAAACACAAGATATGCATAGAAACATGATTCAGGTCAGGGGCTTGTGGAGATCTGTTCCAGTATGTTCTGGTGGAGCTCCATCGCTCCAGTGGTTGGATGGGGTGGGGGGGTCTGAAACTAATGTGTAAATCTCTTTCTTTCTCCTGATCTTGCAACATAGTCAATGACATTGCTGTGAAATTACTATAAAATTATACTTTTTTTTGGCTTTTTGGGAGTTTTTTCCCAATCTTTCTTTGCTTCCAGTACTTTGATGTTAGCTGTTAGTTGAAGCTGTTTATACACAGTGCCACTAATACCTGGAGGGTGAGGGCAAGTTTTAGCATCATATCAGACACACAGATATCCATGTAACTGGACAGCCCGATGTGCCCAGGGACAGCCCTGACTGCCCAGGTCCATCACATCAGCTGACAGACTCCTGAAAATACTAATGTGGCTAACAGTGAATAATTGTCTTTTTCTCTCATTATGCTCCCCTGTGGCACAAATAGGCATTGTGTGTTTGTGAGTGCTGTGAGACACTCTCCAGCACTGGGAGATGACCTGTGTATGAGATGAATTTATACATCCTTCACTTCTGTTTAAACAGTGCCCTCTGAATCAGACACTTTCTCCCCGATATGGCCCTGTTCACTCCAACAACATCATCTGACTGTAACACATGGATACCTTGTTTGAAAATATCAATATATCATTAAAAATTATATCCCAGCCAGCCCTGTGTGCAGTTGCTAAAATTCCATAAAAAAAGATTATACACACAGCATTTTTTCACAAACCCTATTTCCAGAAATGTTGGAACGTTGGGCAAATTATACATTTTTAAAAATGGCAACAATGTTCAAATCATTTAAACTCTATATTTAAATAAAAACACTACAAAGATAATATTTTAAATGTTGAAACTAAGAAAGTTTATTGCTGTTTGAAAAATGCTTGCATTTGTTTAACTTGTGTATTTAACTTGTGTATGTGGATGCGGGTATGAACTGTGTTCACAAACAATGATTTTGGGAAGTGTTTCTGAGACCATGCAGTGATTCTCAGAAATTTTTTAGGATATTATTTAAGTTGAGAAATGTTATTCTTTAATTGACCCCATCTCCGCCCCCCCAATCTTTACTTCTGAGACTCATGAACTTTGAGGGCTGAAATACTTTGTTCTATTTTCAACAAATAGGTTTTAAATAAATAAATACACACACACACACACTCACAAATATGGGTGTGTGTACATAATTTCTGTGTATGTGTGTGTCATGTAGTTAATACCTTTGATTTAAACTCAAGCGTTTTTTCGATGCTTATCAGCTCCTCAGTGCGGCTCATTTTCCTTGCACCTTCATTACATTCCTTCACAATCTGAAATACACACACACACACACACACAGACACACACACACACACACACACACACACATGCAGAGAGAGCAAATTTAATCTTCACAAAACCCTGAAAATCCTGAGTCTGAGTCTAAAAAGATTAAATAAATTCTGTGTTTTCATTTTGTGTTCTCTGATGACTATGAGTGTTTTACTGGTGAAACAGAGGTTGTAAAGTATGTTAGTGATTTTTCAGATGACGGTGAGTGTGTTACTATTGAAAAGGAGGCTGTAGAGTGTGTGTTAGAGATTACTCTGATGGCAGTGATTGTGTTAGTGATGAAACAAAAGCTGTAAAATGTGTATCTGAGAGATAAAACTACATTCCAGACAATAATTAAGCTCCTGTGTTAGTTCCCATAGCAACAGTGAGGTGTGTTCTGGGCAACACAGGTAAAGGAGTGTCAAATAGGTGAAAGTCCGCAGACATACTCAGGCATAAAAACATACTCACACAAAAGCACACATTTGTATTACTACCTTTGTGATGGCTGGTGCTGACAAATCTATAAGTGAATCTGATTATGTTTAATGTTATTTTAACTTTAAACTTTAATGGAGAGGTGTGCATCAGGCTATGCCATAGCTTAGGCATAGGGTCTGTGTTGATGCGATGCCTATGGCGTAGGGTCAACGTAGAAGTATCAATTGGGCTTTACACACACACACACACACACACACACACACACACACACACACACACACACTTACCTTCTCTAATTCCTGATGAGCTTTTATGGCGTTAATTTCTCTCTCTGAGTTTTCCTCCACCTTCTTCAGAATATTCTGAAAGACACACACACACATTTTAAAAATACATTGAAGATGATCCATAATGTCAGTAGGACCACAGCAGGTTTTGAATATTTTGGGCTGTTTAGTGGAGTGTGGATGGTTTACATGTGTGTGTTTGGCATGTTTAGAGGCATGTGATTAGATGATTTAGATGTGTGTGATTGGCCTGTTTGGAGGCGTCTGGCAAGTTCTCACCTGTACCAGCAGCTTGAGGCGTGTGATTCGTTGAAATGGCAGAATCAGGAAAGAGGTGAAGGACAGGCCTTTAACTTTTGGCTGATTCTCCAGAACAGCCATGTTCTCCCGAAAAACTGGGTTCTCCTGTCTGGAACACACACACACACACAATAAATATATAACAAATGAACACATGATGAACTCTGCACACTCATACAGATACACTTACAGTCACTGTCCCTCTTGTATCTCCGTCATTTTTGCAGGTTATTATAAAGAGATTTATCTAATGTTTAATTAGAAAACATTTTATTGGTCTTTCATTTAAAAGAAAATATGTTGTGTTCAAAGAGTGTGGAAATAGTAATTATAATGGAGAATCCTGTTTTTCGTGGACAGTGTTGAAGCTCGTTGTTATTCAGAGAGTGGGAGGACACTGGCACCAACTTCACTCTGAATTCATCTGTGTCTGTCCAGAGAACAAGCTTCATCACTGAGATATGTCCTTTTCGCACCGCTTTACATAACTGTACTTACTGGAAACTGTGTATGAGTGTGTGTTCAGAGGAGTGGAGGTTGTGTGTTGTCATGGCAACACTGTTATGTCTACACCAGAGCCCGTGTGATTCACTGGGATGAGGTGAGCACCTTCAGCATCAAACACGGCTGCTGTAGAAACTTTGTGTGTATTTGTGTATAACACAGATCTTACTGAAGAACACACACCTTCACCAACAAAACCCATATTAAGATTACATCAGAGAACACTTCCACTGTTGATCGCTCACATGCTCCCCTCTCCCGTGACCTCAAGCTGGAGCTGATCAGTAGAAAATTAACTTTTTATGAGTTTATGAGTGTGTGCCAACAAACACCAACACACTCTAGAGTTCACAACAGAAACTGCTCACTTTAATCTGATTCTTTTTTTTTAGGATTTATACACAGACACTGCACCTGACATTCTGATTAATGCTGACAAAACCTGTAAATAGAAATGGACACTCCCTCCAACAGTTATTTTTGAACAAGATTTTTTAAACTGAACTGAGTCACAGACACACCCAGACCATACTAAACATACACGCACACACATTTTACTGATCCTCTGCATTACTCAAACATAGAACAATAAGCTCAGACACAAAGAAACACATCTTTGTGTACTCACACACACACACACACACACACACACACACACACACACACACACACACACACACCTCTAGGGTTTAAATTATTCCAAGGGGAATATGAGGTAAATATGAGGCAATCTTGAGGTAAATGTGACATAAACCTGAATTGTCTTGTAAACATGAGTTAACCCTGAAGTAAATGTGAGTTAAACCTGAAGTAAACGTGAGTTAATCCTGAGGTAAATGTGAGTTAACCCTGAGATAAACATGAGTTAACCCTGAGGTAAATGTGAGTTAAATCTAAATAGGATCTAAATAAATAATGTCATGTAAACTGTAAATGTGAGTTAAATAGGAGGTGTATGAGTTAAATGAGATCAGGCAAGAGTAAAGTAAACTTGAGGGATATCTGAAGTTCAACCTGAGGTAAACCTGAGGTCAGCGTCAAATGTGAGGTAAACCTGAAATGTGAAACACTGGTTAACGTGGGGTGAATGTGAGTTAAACCTGAGGTAAATGTGATATAAACAAGGACTATGATGTAAACATGAAATAATTCTGAGATAAAGGAGTGGTAAACAGTTTTCGTTTTAAGGTAAAGGTGTGCTCTTAATTCCACACACACACACACACACACACACACACACGCACACACCTAAACCCTCCAGCTGTGGGAAACAGAAAGAAAAACACAAAAAGGTATCCATATGAATACAAACACACAAAGAGAAGCTTCTTCTGCATACGCCCAGTGAAAAACACACACAAACACACACTTAGATCTGAATGCAATATGAACTCAGCTGAGACACTTTAAAAAATTAATAAAACATACACCATCTTTACCACAGTCAAACAATTAATATACTATAAAGACTACTATAATCTGTGAGTGAGTGTGCGTGTTTGTGTGTGTGTGTTAGTACCTCTGGGTAAACTGGAGTAGACTGTAACTTCACACTTATGAAGAATCACACAGTATTTACATCAAAACACACACACACTTACAGTATTCTGCGGTAGTTCTTCTCCTGGTAAACCTGGTTGATGACATAGCTGATAAAAACTTGGAAGTGTTGAACGGCATGATGGTAAACAATGTCACACACATCAGAGATGAGCAGAGACTCCTCAATTCTGTGCTCCAGGTCCATCAGGAACCTGCACAACAGAGAAACAAATAAACATGAGGTAAATGGGAGGTAAACCTAAGGTAAATGTGAGATAAATGGGAGGTAAATTGGAGGTAAATGTAAGGTACATGTGAGGTAACCCTGAGGTAAATGGGAGGTAAACTACACACCTCTCGCTGGCCTTCATAATGTCAGCAATGTTGGAGAACAGGAAGTGCATGTCTGATTGGCTGAGAGTGTTAATGAGGAGGGGGTTCTGCAGGAAGTGTGTCTCCAGCAGCTCCAGACTTTTATAATATGATGCTTCAGATGTCACCAGCTCAAACATGGCCTACACACACACCACAACAATGTTACACGATGTTACACACTTCACAGACCCTCAGTCCCCCCAGGCACCGCTGCAGTAAAAATGGAAAAAAGGGTACATTTTTCACACAGAATAGTCTCTCCACAAGCCCCCACCCTCCAAACTGAGATAGAGCGCTACAGCACAGTGTCTGAGTGGGTCTGTGTGTGTGTTTTTGTGTGTGTGTGTGTGTGTACACTTGTGTGTCACCTCCTGAATCATGATCTCCTTGTGGTTCAGGGTGTTGAGGAGTCCACTGTTTTGCACTGCTTCCAGGTTCTGCCACAGACTGAGGTTCCGCGTTGTGTTCCTCAGCTGCAGCTGCAGGGCAGGGGGGGACATGACCCCTGAACTTGTTGTGACCCCCGCCATTACCCTGGACCCCCCCGCAGGCCTGACGTCCCTCTGCCGTCGCTCTTCAACCTCCTGCTTCTCTGATGTGTCCCGGTACTCCTGATACAGGAATGCTGCATATACATATACATTTCACAAGAAAAGCTGAGAACAGCCTGATTTACTCTGTTTGTATGTGTGTGTGTTTGTGTGTGTGTGTTTGTGTGTGTGCGCATGTAATTTGTAGTGTGTAAATGTGTAAGGTTCAGGTGGGAGGACTCTTATATAAAGGAAGTGAAAGGAAGGTTTTATTTGAAAATGTTAGTGTTAAAATGTAAATATGTGTATTCAGCAAAACCTACACTTCACCTTTACACAATCTCTGTCTTTCGTTCTCTGAGACCGAGAGAGAGAGAGATGTGTTGTGTTGGCAAAAGAGAAAATGTGTTTTATTTTAGTGCTACCCTAACCCCCAAAACAAACACACACTCACACTTATTTGTGTGTGTGTGTTTGTGTGTGTGCGTGTGTGTGTGTGTGCATCCACTCACGGACACTGTTGATGATGTTTAAACAGTGGCTGAAGTTTTCCGGTGTGTTTCTGCTCTCTCTGCTCTGCACTAACCTGCACACACACACACACCACAATAAGAACACACAGAGACACCCTAACTCCCTGACGCAGGAGAGTGGACAAAGGAAGTGAATGGAAACAGATGTCCTCATCTAAAAGCACCCCACAGAAAGTGAGGACAGCAAAAATTGAGGTACACAAGGCTGATGTCTGACCATAGTTTGGAGAAGGTTTAAACCCAATCCTGATGGAGAGGAATGTGCAAGACGCTTTGAGGGACACACACTGACCTCCATCGTCATCTTCTCCATTATCATCCCTCCATAAAAATGTCCACAAGTTTCTCCAGAATCAAACACTTCACACTAAAACCCCCACACTCCTCACTCACCCCTCAACGGCACATTTATATCCACACACTGGGTTCTGAAGATGTTTGTTAAAATGGGTGAAACTGTCCTTCATATGTATGAAATGTAAAAATAATACATTTAAACTGAAGCACATAAAAAACACACAAATACAGTCACAGATTTACACACCCACACACATATCTATACACACACCTGTTCTTACCTTTGTGTGTTGTTGTCTGTGCTGTGTGTGTGTGTGTGTTGGTCCTGCACACTGCAGGCGCTGGTCCGAACACTGAGCTCCTCCATCTCTCCTCTGAGCCGGCAATCTCCCATCGCTACTGGCAACCCACACCAGGCTCCGCCTCCTGCCCTGTCTCCTAGCAACCCATGGCTGGAGCCTGCAGGGGAAGGACTAGAAAAGAAAGAAACTGTATTATTACTCCCTCCACAAAACACACTTACACACACACACACACACACACACACACACACACATACCTGCACATATGCACACACACCCCTACCCTCACACATGTACACACACCCCTACCCTCACACATGCACACACAGACCTACACACCAATACACACACATGCACAAAAAAGTTTGACCTTGATTTTAGACTGCTGTGTGTGTGTGTGTGTGTGTGTGTGTGTGTGTGTGTGTGTGTGAGTGAAAGAGAGGGAGATCACTAAAACTCTCAGATTAGGAATGAATGAATATAATTAAAGTGTCACACACAGCAGAGCCTCAAACACATTTCTGCACAGTTACCCAGGGGGGTGTGAGTGAGTAAGTGAGTGAGTGAGTGACAGAGTAAGTAAATTAATGAGAGAGAGAGAGAGAGTGTGTGAGTGAGTGAGTGAGTGAGTGAGAGAGTAAGCAAAAAATGAGTGTATATGTGAAAAATGAGTGGACGACTTGAGTGAGAGAGTGAGTACATGGGAATGAGTGAATAAGTGAGTGAATGAGTAAGTGAGAGAGAAAGTAAATTAGTGAGAGTGAGTTAGTGAGTGGATGTGTGAATGAATGAATGATCGGGTGAGTGTTGATCTCACTGGCGATGCTGATGTCGGGGAGAAAGCGGAGACCTGCTGACCTCACCACGACTGGACATCAAAGGAGAATTTGAGGAAGAGGAGGAGCCTGGGGAGGAACAGGCAGAGATAAACATTCACAGAATAACAGAACTCTCTCTCTCTGTCACACACACACACACACACACACACACACACACACACACACACCTATACGCACACAAAACAGACCCCTATACACAATGACACACACACTTATACACCCACACACACCCCATACACAACCCTGTACACAAACACATACTCCTATACACACACATACACCTCTACACACACACCACACTTTATACACACACATACACAAACATACACACACACAAATATTGAGGATAATTTAGTGAAATCTGTTATAGTTTGGTGTGTTTTCCACACGTCCACGTGGGTTTCCTCCCATGGTCCAAAAAACATGCATCTCAAAAGTGTCCATAGGTGTGTGTGTGTGTGTGTGAGTGTGTGCCACCCTGCAAAGGACTGGTGCCCCCTCCAGGGTGTGTTCCTGAGAAGGTTCTGGACCTACCGTGACCCTGAAGTGGACCCTAAATGAATGAATGGATGGTGTAGTTTGGTGATTTTTAAAGTTAATCTGTGGTAGTATAATCCGGGTATTCTGGTGTAGCTGGAGCTCATTTGGAGTAATCTGGAGTGGTTGGGGTATAATCAGGCATAATCTGGGGTGGTTAGGGGATAATCTGAGGTGGTTGGGGAAAATCTGGAGTAATCTGGGGTGGATAGGTGATAATCTGGTGTAATCTGGGGTGGCTGGGGATTATATGGGATAATCTGTGGTGATTGGGGATAACATTGGATAAACTATGGCGGTTGGTGGATAATCTGAGGTAATCTGGAAGGTTGGGGGAAAACCTGGGGTATTCTGGGGTGGTTGGGGGATAATCTGTGGTGGTTTAATCTGGCGTTGTTGGAGTTTAATTTGGGGTTGTTATAATAGATAATCTGGAATAATCTGGGGTGGCTGGGGAATGACCTTGCCTGGCTGGGAATAATCTGCGGTGGTTTGAGATAATCTGGAGTGTTTGGGAGATAACCTGGGGTATTCTGGGTTGGTTGGGGGATAATCTGGTATAATCTATGGTGGTTGGGGATGGTTTAATCTGGTGTTGTTGGAGATAATCTGGAGAAAATCTAGGGTTGTTCGGGTATAATCTTGCCTGGCTGGGAATAATCTGACATGGTTGGGGATAATCTGGGGTGGTTAGGGATAATCTGGGTGGTTGGGGGTGATAATCCTGGGTTATCCAGGGTGGTTGGGGGGATAATCTGGGATAATATGGATTGTTTGGAGGATAATCTGATGTAATCTGGAGTAATCACATTAAGCCTGGCTCACACTACAGGATTTAAAATATGCTGGAAACGTGGGAAATCCCATACATTTATTGTTGTTAGTCCTCAAAGTCCCCACACTATGCAATCCACCCTGATTAAACACCACACACTTTCTGATCACAGCTCTGCTCCTCAAAACCTTGCAGGAGTTTCAATGCTAATTCCCGAGAGCTGGTGGGAGTTTCTCACACACTCTGGCTGTGTCCGAAACAGAAAGCAGCCGGTACCTTGCACTCTTGTTGCCTCACAAGAGAGCATTTTGAAATGAAGGTGTTTGTAACCGAGTCACAGAGTATTCTATATTTCGGCACATTACCTGGGCACCTGCACACTAATGCTCCTTCGCCCAAATAATTACAACTTTGGAGCAAAAACAGGCAGCATTTTAAACAAGCTATAAATAGTGACACGACTCTGCACCTTCCTCCCTCATAATATCACTTCAGTTACAGCAGACATTTACAGGTGAAGTAACCACAGCTTGACTCTAATTTTTTAATCTTCTTTCAGGCATGAGGTTAGCATGGCTTTTCACACCTGAGAATTGGCATCCAACCCACACTACAGGATTCTGAGTCATAAATATTGAACATGTTTCATATTTATGATTCAAAATCAGGGCAGCCCCGACTGCTCTGGGTGAAGATCAGAGGAGTAAAGACTGGATTATAGACTCCCCACACTACTAGATAATCTGGAAAAAGAATAGTTTATGATCAGACTAAAATCCGGGACCTCTTGTGATTGTCGGGAGGACTGAATCAGACTCAAAATCGGACCGATTATCCTGTAGTGTGATCCAGGCTTTAGAAGAACTTCCAAAATCTCACTCTGTTTTAGAAAAGTATCTGAAGCTGAAGTTGTGAGTGCAGCTGAACTCACACACCTCACACCTAACACACACTGCACACACACTTTACACCTCACACACACCAAACACACTTCACACACACTGAACAATTAGACAAGTCTTTCTGGTTCTGACTGATCTGTAGAGTCTCTCTCCTCTCTCTCTCTTTGTGTGTGTGTGTGTGTGTGTGTGTGTGTGTGTGTGTTTGTAATTGTTCTTTTCCTAGCAACAAACACACACTGCTGCTCTTAAAAACTAAAATTTCTTTCAGATAAATCATCTTTGTGGTGATGATGATGAATTTAATAAATAGTGAAAGAGTGAATGTTGTGATTATGATGATGATGAATGAGTGAATGGGGGCTTGTATTACTAAAGGTGTTGTAATGATGATTATTACTGAATGAATAAGCAATGTATTGGGGGTGATGATAAATGAATGAGTAAATGAGTGAGTGAGAATTTGTATTACTCACTTTGTAGCTGTGATGATGGTGATAAAGATGAAGCCTGCAGTTTTTTTCTTCTCATGCTGCGATAAAACCTAGAGTTGCGACGGATTAACTCTCGTGGCTCTCGCTCCTCATCCTCCTCCTCTTCCTCCTGCGCCACAGGGAGCGCTATAGGGGGCTTTGGGGTGGGTGGCTCTTTCTGCCCCCACTTCCCCCGAAATAGAGCCATCATCGCCATGGAGATAACCTCTGACCCCAACCCATCAGGGACAGAGACACAGAAAGGGAGAATCCATCAGCTACACACACACACTTGCATGCTGAACTACAGTAATTAATACCTAACTATGTTCAGTGTTCAGATGTTCCCTTTTTCTTTCACTTTTCTTGCTCTGTCTGTCTTTTCTTCTCTCTCTCTCCCTTTGCTATTACTCTGTCTCTGTCTGGCTTTTTTTTCTTTCTACTCTTTTCTTTCTTGGCCACTCTCTTCTGGAGCTCAGATGTGTTAGTCTCAGGTTTACACCTTCACTAGTTTGTAAATCTCTCGCTCTCTTTCAGATTTTCCCCAACACTTTAATACTCCTCCCTCCTTTCTCTCTCAGCTCCTCCCTCACTTAGTAAATCCTATACTACTCTTTTTCTTCCTTTCTTTCTCTCTCTCTCTCTCTCTCTCTCTCTCTCTCTCTCTCTCTCTCTCTCTTTCGTATGTGTGTGTGTGTGTGAGTATGTGTGTGTAACTGGTAAAGTCACTTACCTGAGGCTCTGTGTGTACACTGCAGTACACACAAACTTCTCTTTCTCCCACACACACACAAACACGTGTGCGTGCATGTAGCGGCGAGTGTGTATTGTGATGTTATTGCTGGTCAGCTGACTGCTCGAGGTTCAAAGGTCTCAATTTGTGTGTGTGTGTTGCACTCCCTGTACTCCATTCACTTCAAATAATCCTACAAACACACACACACACTCCAGTATTATTAATGAACAGAAGAATATAAACATATATATTTAAAATAAAATGGTCGCTGTATCTTTTTTAATTCTAAAAAACAGAAACTAAATGGGCAATTGATTTTTTTTTAAATCTAAGCAACAAATAGAAAAGTAAATCACTTTTAATTGTCTGAAATAACAAACAACCTTTAAAAGAAATACATGTTTCTTCCCTTTCTTCATAAGCAAAAAATCAAAAGTACACACTGAATCTGGTTGGTAACTGCGGAGCTAAAAGTGAGCTAACATTAAATTAGCAAACAGTACAGCTGAAACTGAGTTAACAGAGCTGAAAGATATTTTAAGGTTACCTCAATTTCTCTGGACGAGGTTGTAGAGTTTGATGCTATCGATGAAATTGGGAACTGTTCTTAGATTTTTTTAGATTGTATCTTTTAAAGGGTTTTGTGTTGCAGCTTCTGAAGAAGGTCTGGATCTATAACAAATTTATACCATTTAGTGCCTTCTCTAAACTCACTTGATCATCACAAATGTTTTGGAAAAAGTGGTTTCAGATCAATTTACAGCAGCCACTGGAGTCGAACAGCAACAAAAAGTTCTAGTCTGGGTATCACCAGAATCACAGAGCCTGCTCTTGTTCTGAATGATATGCTCTAATAATAAACATTTAACAGTATCAAACAGACTTGAATGTGTTCACATATCAGGTTTGTGCTTAATTCATTTATATCATATTTATCCAATAGAAAATTCAGTCTATTAATGTGATGCCTTCTAAAGCTGATCTTCTGGAGAACCACTTATGTACAAACCGGATTCCAAAAAAGTTGGGACACTAAACAAATTGTGAATAAAAACTGAATGCAATGATGTGAGGGGCCAACATCTAATATTTTATTCAGAATAGAACACAAATCACAGATCAAAAGATTAAACTGAGAGAATGTATCATTTTAAGGGAAAAATATGTTGATTCAAAATTTCATGGCGTCAACAAATCCCCAAAAAGTTGGGACAAGGCCATTTTTTACCACTGTGTGGCATCCCCCCTTCTTACAACACTCAGACGTCTGGGGACAGAGGAGACCAGTTTCTCAAGTTTAGAAATAGGAATACTCTCCCATTCATGTCCAATACAGGCCTCTAACTGTTCAGTCTTCTTGGGCCTTCTTTGTCGCACCTTCCTCTTTATGGTGCGCCAAATGTTCTCTATAGGTGAAAGATCTGGACTGCAGGCCATTTCAGTATCCAGATCCTTCTCCTACGTAGCCATGATGTTGTGACTGCTGCAGAATGTAGTCTGGCATTATCTTGTTGAAAAATGCAGGGTCTTCCCTGAAAGAGATGACGTCTAGATGGGAGCATATGATGTTCTAGAACCTGAACATAGTTCTCTGCATTAATGGTGCCTTTCCAGACATACAAGCTGCCCATGCCACAAGCACTCATGCAACCCCATACCATCAGTGATGCAGGCTTCTGAACTGAGAGTTGATAACAACTTGGGTTATCCTTGTCCTCTCTGGTCCAGATGACATGGCGTCCCAATGTTCCATAAAGAACTTCAAATTGTGAGTCATCTGACCACAGAGCAGTCTCCCATTTTGCCACACTCCATTTTAAAAGACCCATGGCCCAGTGCAAACGTCTGAGCTTGTGGAGCTTGCTTAGAAATGACTTCCTCTTTGCACTGTAGAGTTTCAGCTGGTGGAATTGGTCATCCTCTTACCATCTTGGCTTCAGAGAGACACTGACACTCTGAGAAGCTCTTTTTATACTCAATCATGTTGTCAATTGACCTAATTAGTGTTAATTGGTCTTCCAGTTCGTTATATGCTCAATTTCCTTTTTCCAGCCACTTATTGCAACTTTTTTGGGATTTGTTGACACTGTGAAAATTTGAATCAACATATTTTTCCTTTAAAATGTTACATTTACTCAGATTAAACTTTTGATCTGTCATCTATGTTCTGTTATGAATAAAATGTTGACAGTATTGACATTGACATCTCCACATCATTGCATTCAGTTTTTATTCACAATTTGTTTAGTGTCCCAACTTTTTTGGAATCCGGTTTGTAGTAAAAATATTCCATTCATCTCCCTATTCATCTCTTCATATCTCTAGTCCTCTCTCTCCTCACTTATAAAGGTTTGTTTGTGTCTGCATAAGGTAAATGGTATGGCTTTTGTTTACTTCATTTCCTGTTCTGGTATAGAAAGATAACTTGTAAGGACATCCTGTCTTGCTACCTCCAGGAAAGAAGCTTACTCCATCATCCCAGAAACAGAACCCCTATATAGGCAAATTCAGAACAATAGGTCATTCCGTGTACTGCACACACTTAATTGCCTATGCATTTGTGGACATTAAATTATACATCATTTGTAAAATATACATAATTCCCCTTTCGAGACTATATATATATATATATATAGTCATTCATATATATATGAATATATATATAGTCTCTGAAATTTAAGAATAACACATGTTATGAATAACCTATATAATTGTAACAATTTAATGTTAAACCCTACATATCTACACATAGTTCCTGCAGTACATGTATTACAATACTGTACATTTTTGTGGAGTGTGAGACCTGCCAGGCAGCTATCTTTCTTGAAATATCCTTCAAACATTCTAGACAGGAAAAATTCTCTCATGATCATTCTGCGCAAGTAATCACTTAAAAGTACTCCTGTCCGGGGTTCCGGGATGCAGACGGAGTAGACAGACGTGTGTGCGACGCTCTCCAGCTAAAACTCGATTATTCTATAGCTAAAACTCGTTATTCGTGTAAAGAGAGATCTACAATACGCCAAAAGGGAAAAAATTGAACCACAAGAAGCAAATGTTATAAACAAACCATGCCAAAATATCAGGAGAAAAACCGCTCGACTTCGAAAGCTAGCGAGGAAGCTTCACAAGCTAATGCTAACTTATCCGAAACTCCAAAGCTACCCGGGGCCGACGTAACTTCAACCGACCTTTTGGAAGCCATTAAGGAGCTCAAGTCCGATCTCAAAGGGGATAATGACCAACTTAAAAAATCTATGGACTCAATACGTCGAGAGATGAGCAGTAAGCTAGACATCCTCACTGAGGAGATACAGGGGCTGAAGGAGCAAACAGGGGAGATGGAGGTCCACTTGGCGCAGGTGGAGGATTGGGCTACTGAAGTTTCTGGAGTTCTGACAACAGCCATACAGCGGGAAAGGACGATGCAGCAGAAACTCACAGACCTGGAATCCAGATCTAGGAGGAACAATATCCGCATCTTTGGAGTGACTGAAGGCGAGGAAGGTAGCTCTGTATCACACTTTGTGTTTGAGCTTATAAAGCGTGAATTGCCAACGATGGCGGAGGTTGACTTAAAAATCCAGCGAGCCCATCGCTCCCTTGCTCCCAAACCAAGACCCGAGGCCCCTCCGCGACCCCTCATTATCAACTTCCTAGAGTTTACAACTAAGGAGCTGGTGCTAAGGGAGGCATGGAAGAAAGGAAAAATACAGCTTGGAAACCGAACGCTGTTTTTCGACCATGACTACGCGGCGGAGATCATTAAAAAGCGCAGAGAATATAATGAGATCAAGAAAGCTCTAAAGGAGAGGGGCATTCGCTTCCAGACCCCTTACACTAATATGAGAATCCACTGGGATAACGGCATCCGAACCTACAGCAACGCGTATGAAGCAGGGCTGGAGCTAAAGAGACGAGGCTTCAATGTGGCGGTCCCCGTAGCAAGGTAGGAGGACGACGCGGCTGAGACCCGACTGAAAGAGCTATTGGGCTGGCAACGACAGGAAAAGATGCACAAGGAAAGTCGACTTACAGCTGCGGCGAGAGCCAAAGAAAAACTTCGGGGATTCCAGAGGAAGCTCCCAGATTGACAGAAAGTTTAGGTGTAGGAGCAGCGATCAGTCAGATGAGTATCTAGCTTCAGAGGTTCACAGCTGGGAGCAGCAACATAAAGAATAATGAATGCTGGACACATAGGATGGTGCTTATTTCACTATTAACCTCCTACGTAGGGCCCTTCCTTCATGACAGGTTATACCCTCGACCCACCAGCAGGGTTCTGAAGGAGGACAGTTTTCAGCCTCACCATTGGAGCCCACAGTATTATCTGTTCTTAGTTTATGTTAGATTTTGTTCCACAGTTCAGGTCTTTTGTAATGTATGGGTGTCATTTAGAGGGGTGACTGTTATATTCCATCCATCCATCCATTATCTGTAACCGCTTATCCAATTTAGGGTCGCGGGGGGTCCAGAGCCTACCTGGAATCATCGGGCGCAAGACGGGAATACACCCTGGAGGGGACGCCAGTCCTTCACGGGGCAACACAGACACACACACACACACATTCACTCACACACTCACACCTACGGACACTTTCGAGTCACCAATCCACCTGCAACATGTGTTTTTGGACTGTGGGAGGAAACCGGAGCACCCGGAGGAAACCCACGCGGACACGGGGAGAACACACCAACTCCTCACAGACAGTCACCCGGAGCGGGAATCGAACCCACAACCTCCAGGCCCCTGGAGCTGTGTGACTGCTCATGTTCATCTGAGTCAGTCTCACTTAATAATGGCATCTGCACTTGACCTTCAGACATCACAACTCCAACCCATTTTAGTATCATAGCCTTTGCACAGGTTAACAACAGCATACAAAAACAAATCATTAAACACAAGGCTAAAAGAGCTGCTCCCAACTTGAGCCAACTTTGCTCCCATTGGACCTAATCTTTGTAATAACCAAACATCTTTGTAATAACCAAACACAGACCATCCAGGTTCTTTATATGGACCAAATGCCTCCATTATATGTTTCAACACTTCTATGACACATCATATTATCAGAATAATCAGGAATCAAGGGATAACAGGTATTCCCTGTTAGGTTCAAAGCCACACAAAAGCCACCTTGTTTAGCTAAAATGTAATCCAGAGCCATGTCATGTCTCAAAATGTTAATCTATAGCTTTTTGTGTATTTGACCAGTGCTCAAACCCTTCTATAGTTTCATTTGAATACCCTTGTAAGCTTTATGTAATATTATTTATGTGATCTGCTAAACACATCACACCATACCAATTTTTCTCCAATACTGATTCTCCAATGGTAGGCTTCCAAATTATGTAATTGAGCAATTTCTTTGGCCTCCTAGAAATAACATCAGAATTAACCTCATCAGGTGCTTCACCTTTTTGGAGAGTATAAAACTCATAAGGAATCATCCATCCATCCATCCATTATCTGTAACTGCTTATCCAATTTAGGGTCGCGGGGGGGCCAGAGCCTACCTGGAATCATTGGGCGCAAGGCGGGAATACACCCTGGAGGGGACGCCAGTCCTTCACAGGGCAACACAGACACAAGGAAAAACTCCCCCAGCTGAGGAAGAAACCTTGGGAGGAACCAAGGCTCACAAGGGGTGACCCATCCTCCTCTGGTCAATCTACTGGTAATAATAGTTAGTAGTCCGTGAGAACTTCAGTGTAGGGGCAGCTTCAAGGCACTTGGTGGTTGCTGGAGCGTGCGCAGCTGATCTGAAGCGTGGAGGAGGATCTTGATAGTCATCCATCAGTGTCCAGATAGACAGGTGGGCAGTCGTTTACTCGGAAAGATGTAAAGGGATGGAATAAATTTTGAACTGTTTGGTGTTTGTAAAGTAGAAAATATGAAAATTTCCAGAGTGTGGCAGATCTGACTATGACAGCTTTAACTAAAAGGAGAGAACCAGAAGGACACACAGACACGGGAGCATCCTGAAACACTGGCATCCCTCCGCTCCACCGTCAACAAACCTGAGTGATCGTGAGAAGCGGCGGGACGACAGCACCAGCGTCTCAGTTTACTATAATTCCCTGTGTCCATGGACCCCCCGGATCTACTGCCTTTATCTATGGGGGAGCATTAACTACCAAAAGATAAACTAAACAAATAAGTTTTTAGCCTAGATTTAAAGATTGCGACTGTGTCTGAGTCCCGAACATTTTCTGGAAAATCATTCCAGAGTTTGGGGGCTTTATAAGAAAAGGCTCTTCCCCCAGCTGAGGCCTTCTGAATTCTGAGAACAATTAAAAATCCAGTATTTTGTGATCTGAGTAAATGTGGAGGCTCATAATAGGAAATTGTATCTTGAAGGTATTCAGGAGCAAGCTCATGTAGAACTTTATATGTTAATAACAATATTTTGTAGTCAATGCGGAATTTAACAGGCAGCCAATGAAGTGATGATAGAACTGGGCTAATATGTTCAAATTTTCTAGTTTTAGTGAGGACCCTAGCTGCAGCATTTTGAACTAGTTGAAGTTTTTTTAAATTGCTGCTGGTGCATCCTGACAGTAGTGCATTACAGTAAGCCTTGAAGTAATAAAGGCATATACTAATGTTTCTGCATCCTGAAGGGATAAGGCATTTCTAATCTTAGCAATATTGCAAAGATGTTAAAAAGCTGTCCTAGTGATATTGCTTGATCAAATGATAAATCCGGGTCAATTATGACACCAAGATTTTTTGCTGCTGAACCAGGTTTAACTGGAAAGTCAGCGAGATTTAAAATTAAATCTGATAATTTATTTCTTGCCACTTTTGGACCCAAAAGCAAGACCTTCTGTTTAGAAGGAGGAAGTTACGCAACATCCAGCTTTTCACGTCTTTTACACAGTCCTCTATTTTCTTTAATCTGTGTTTGTCATCGGGCTTGGCTGAAATGTACAATTGCGTGTCGTCTGCGTAACAGTGAAAGTTAATGTCATGGTTTCTTATAACTGTGCCTAGCGGTAACATGTATAATGTAAATAATAATGGTCCTAAAATAGAGCCTTGTGGAATTCCAAATCTTACTTTAGAATAATTTGAATTTAGATTGTTTACTTTTACGAATTGATAGCGTTCCGTTAAGTAAGATTTGAACCATAATAGGGCTGTCCCTGTGATTCCAACCATGTTTTCTAACCTTTCTAGGAGAATATTGTGGTCTATTGTATCGAAGGCTGCGCTTAGGTCAAGAAGCACCAACAGGGATACGTGGCCTTGATCAGAGGCAAGAAGAAGATCATCTGTTATCTTGACTAGAGCTGTCTCTGGATGTGGCCTGAATCCAGATAGGAATTTTTCATATATATGATTCTTATGTAGATATGAACTAATTTGTTGGGCCACGGCTTTTTCTAAGATCTTGGACAGAAATGGCAAATTTGAAATAGGCCTGTAATTAGACAGTGTACTAGCATCAAGATTTGGTTTCTTGATCATAGGTTTAATAACTGCTAGTTTAAAAGCTTTGGGTACATGGCCCAGGCTAAGGGATCGATAATAGCTGGTAGTACTTCTTCGAGCAATTTTGTGGGAATTGCATCAAGTGTGCAAGTTGTACAGTTTGCGGAGGTGATAATCTTCTCTAGTTCTAATTGTGGGAGTGGGTAAAAGGTTTCAAGTCTTTCTTTTACAGTTACATTATGTTTTATATCATTCACATCGAGTGGCAGCCAGGTCGGAGTTAATCCTGTGGCTTGAGTTTGTTGTCTAATATTCTCAATTTTATTATTAAAAAAGTCCATAAAATTTTTACTGGTGAGAGTTGCTGGAATTAGTTGTTCTGAACCTGCTTGAATTTTTGTAATTCTAGAAAACACACTAAACAGTGCTCTCTGATTATTTTTATTATTGGAGATCAGCGAGGCCAGATATGCTGAGCGAGCTTTAGTGAGGGCATTTCTATACTCTATAAGGCTGTCCTTCCAGGCAGAGTGGAAAACTTCCAGCTTGGTTTATCGCCATTTCTGCTCTAGTTTCCGTAATGTTTGTTTTAAAGTACGGGTCTTATCATTATACCATGGTGCGAGCTTTTTCTGTCTTATACGTTTATGTTTAAGTGGTGCTACCTTTTCTAAAGTAGATCGACAGGTATTTTATAGGTAATCAGTTAGTACATCTAGGTCCATTGGGTCTGATGGAGTTGGAACTGGGGTTGATAGTTCTGGGAGGTTTTCTATAAATTTGTCAGGAACGAGCGGCGGACTGACGGTAAACACAGTATTTTTAATAAAGGAATAAAACAAAACAAAGAAACTTTAACAGAACGAAAACAAACAGGGAGCCAAGCAGGCTAAACTAAACACTGGGAGCTACACAGGGCAAACGGGACTGACAGACTAAAGAGTAACGGTAAATGAAAAGAAACTACGACATGAAACAACGACTAGGAAAACAAACACGGAGAAGCTGTGGAGACAGACGGACAGACTAGAAAACATGACCGACTAGACAAAGGAGACAGATGCCCCCCCATGAAGGCGCAACTCCCGGGGCGCGTACTCCTAAACCTCCCAGGAGTTGGCACAGGAGAGGGCACGGAAAACAAAACCACGGAAGACAAGACTCAAGACTAGACAGGAATAGACACAGGAACTGGGGACACGACAGGACCGGATAAATGAGATGGGACATGGGACATGACAGGAGACTGACAAAGGGGGGCAACAAGAGACTGAAAAAGAGACGAGAACGGACTGGACAGGACGGGAGTGGACACATGAGACTTGACGGGAGAGTGGACAGGGTTTTTGACATTGGACATGACACTGGATGGGAACAGGGACTGGACAGAAGACGGGACAGGTGACAGGACTTGAGACAAGACAGAGGGTTGAAAGGGAGACTGGACTGGAGACAAGACAAGTGACTGAACGCTGCACGGATACGGAGACTGGACATGTTTGGGGACAGAAGACTGGACACGGGCAGGTGACAGGACAGGGGACTGGAATGGAGACAAGACAGGTGACTGAACACTGGACTGATACGGAGACTGGACATGACTAACAGGGGACTGAAGTGGAGACAAGACAGGTGACTGAACGCTAGACGGATACGGGGACTGGACATGAGGCAGGACAGATGACAGGTTGCTGGGAATGGACGGGAGCAGAGACTGGTGACGAGACAGGGGACAAGGCACTGGACCGGACAGAAACGTTAGACTGGACAGGGGTATGAGACTGGACAGAAGACAGGACAGGTGACATGACACTAGACTGCAACGGGGACTGGACTGGAGAGGGGACAGAGGGTTGAAACAGGGACTGGACTGGACTAACAGGGTACTGGACTGGACTAACAGGGTACTGGACATGAGACAAGACAGAGGGTTGAAACGGGGACTGGACAGGGCTAACAGGGGACTGGACAGGACTTGGCAGGGGAACAGGGACCAAGACATTCAAGGAGACAGACACGAATACAGTGACAGGGACTGGGACAGAGACAAAGGCAGACACAGGCACTGGGACAAGGACAGAGACAGGAACCAGAACAGGGACAGACAGGGAAACCAATATAACTGGGGGATGCCCAGGACTGGCAAATGTTTGTGGGGCAGTCTGAGAAGCCAGCCTGGGCACAACTCTAGGGACGGACATGACCAGGAGCGGCCGGGGCCACAGTCACGGGGACAGGAGCGGCCATAGCCACAGTCACGGGGACAGGAGCGGCCGAGGTAGCCGCGCTCACAGAGACAGGAGCGGCCGAGGGAGCCGCGCTCACGGAGACAGGAGCGGCCGAGGGAGCCGCGTTCACGGGGACAGGAGCGGCCGAGGGAGCCGCGCTCACGGAGACAGGAGTGGCCGAGGGAGCCACGCTCACGGAGACAGGAGGCCCTGCAGTGACGTCCACGGAGACAGGGGAACCTGCGACGACGTCCACGGAGACAGGGGAACCTGCGACGACGTCCACGGAGACAGGGGAACCTGCGACGACGTCCACGGAGACAGGGGAACCTGCGACGACGTCCACGGAGACAGGGGAACCTGCGACGACGTCCACGGAGACAGGGGAACCTGCGACGACGTCCACGGAGACAGGGGAACCTGCGACGACGTCCACGGAGACAGGGGAACCTGCGACAACGTCCACGGAGACAGGGGAACCTGTGACGACGTCCACGGAGACAGGGGAGGTGGGCGCCGCGTTCACGAAGACAGGAGAGGCGCGCGCCGCGCTCACGAAGACAGGAGAGGCGCGCGCCGCGCTCACGAAGACAGGTGTGGCTGGAGGCACCGCGTTCACAAGGACAGAAGCAGCTGGAGGCGCCGCGTTCATGAAGACAGGAGCGGCTGGAGGCGCCACTTTTACAAGGACAGGGGTTTGTGCTGCTCGCCGGGCTCGCGCTGGAGCTGTAGAGGGTTTAGGGGGTTTCACAGGTGCACCCATTAGACCCCTCAGAGGTGCGCCCCTGTTAGCCCCACCTCCGTTGTCCTGAGGTTGGAGGCTAACAGCCCCTACCCTTAACCCCCCCCAAAAAATTTCCCCGGACCTAAGGGGGTAATCCACCGTCGAGGGGGGGACTCCAGCACGCTTTATCCGCCGACTCTTTCGACTCCTGCTGGCGCAACTACCCGATTCACAAGTCGACTCCTCCGGTATAGGATTCGGAACAGCGCCAGGCAGGAGCTGGAGCCGGCGACTCCATTCCGAGGCCGCTTTCAAAACCTCCCCCACAGGATCTTTGGGGCCTGTACGGAATGGAGTCCGGCGAATGGCACACCCCTTGAGAAAATAGTCCGTGCTAGCTGCGTCCATAGTTTGGTCGAACATTCTGTCAGGAACGAGGGGCGGACTGACGGAGGCAGACGCACTCGCTAAAACACAGTATTTTTAATAAAGGAATAAAACAAAACAAAGAAACTTTAACAGAACGAAAACAAACAGGGAGTCAAGCAGGCTAAACTAAACACTGGGAGCTACACAGGGCAAATGGGACTGACAGACTAAAGAGTTAAAGAAGTAACGATAAATGAAAAGAAACTACGACATGAAACAACGACTAGGAAAACAAACACAGAGAAGCTGTGGAGACAGACGGACAGACTAGAAAACACGACCGACTAGACAAAGGAGAAAGGAGAAATGTTCAACAACAGGAAGTGAGGGAAGGGGACTTAAATACACAACACAGACGAGACGCACCTGGACAGATAACGAGGAGGACGAGTTAACACATGACAGACGAGGAGGCGGAACAAAGGCGGAGACAGGGGCGGAGACAAGGACAATAACAAACAAAGCCATGTGCAAATAAAGCACATGGCGGGGACAACAGACTTGACAGGGTGAAGGCGTGACAAAATTGTAAGGCGGTAGATGGTTTTATTATACGCCTTGTAGAATAGCGAGGGGTCTTACATATATTATGGCTAAGACGTAGCTCATATGAAATTAGGTAATGGTCGGAGATTGCTGAGGATTGCAGTAAGATATTAATTTTGTCAATGTTAAGACCTAGTGTCAGAACTAAGTCTAAAGTGTGACTGCAGTAGTGTGTAGGCCCTGTTACATTTTGAGTAATACCAATAGAGTCTAAGATTGAGGTAAATGCCTTTTTTAGTGGGTCACTTTCCTTCTCAAAATGGATATTGAAATCTCCTACAATTATAACTTTATGATTGCACACCGCTAGGTTTGTAGCAAAATAGCTGGATTCTTTCAGAAATTCTAAGTAAGGCCCTGGTGGTCTGTAAACGTTGCATAATGCGTCCTTTTTTGTGACCGGATTTGTAATAATTGTGGAAAGAACCTCGAAAGAAGAGAAGGTGTCACATTGTTTAAGACTAATTTCTAGGGTATTTTGGTAAATTACACATACTCCACCTCCTTTGCCTGATAGTCTTGGGCTATGTGCATAATTATAGCCTAGGGGGGTGGTTTCATTTAGTGCTGAATATTCATTTGGTCTAACCCACGTTTCCGTGAGACAGAAAACATTGAATTTATGATTACTTATAATATCCTTTACGATGACTGCTTTTGAGTTTAGTGATCTTATGTTGAGTAACCCAAATTTTTGTTCTGAGGTGTTGCTGCTAGGTGTTGTGTATGATTTAATATTGATTAGGTTGCTGAAACAGGCTGATTTTGTTTTTCTACTTTTACATTTAGTTCAGGGGAAAGTCTCAATACAGTTAAGGAATAAGGAAGATTTAATGTAGATTTAATGTAGCCATATAACAACAGCCTGTCCACCCATATTGTAAAAATATATAGACTTCATCTCCACAAACCCACCAAATATCTTTGAAAAGTCCTATAGTAACATTTACCAGCAAAACCTGATGCTGCACCATTAATGTTCTACTTTGTTTGCAATTTGGTACATGAAAAGTCACTTTAAACAAAGCATTCTTAGTATTAGGTTCTTTAAACTTCATCATTTAATGAGCACAATCTGACATTCCCATAAACATCCCAGGTTCATTATGAGTATCATTGGAACAAATGTCTTTATAAATAGCCCCCACAGGTTTTCTTTCCATCGCATCAGGAAGATCAAAGAAATTCACATATGGCAGATCCCGCAACCAAGTACAGTTTAATCTAGGTCGAAACAGATTCACTGATAAAGCCATTATTATATATCTTCTGCCTATTTCTGCTGATATAATAACCAAGATGGGCATATGATTGACATATAGTATGCAGTGGTTCCGCTACTGTCTCTAAAATAGATGGCCATGTACCTGGTGTTGGAACTTTCACCACACATGGACCAGTCAACTTCCTACTCATTCTTACTGAATGAGTAATGAGTAATCTGCTGAAACCATACATTCTTCATTTCATCCTTCATTTTCTTGACCTCTTCCTCTCTAAGTCTGCCCCTGACTAAAAACTGGCTGTGGCCAGGAAGCAACTGGAACATCCAATGTTGACTGGCTCACTTGAGGTGTGGAGAAGTCCCAAAGAAGCGTACCACTCAGACTGTTGCATGCCCAGAGTGAATCATGGGGGTGGATCAGTGATGGTTTGGGCTGCCATATCATGGCATTCCCTTGGCCCAATAGTTGTGCTAGATGGGCGTGTCACTGCCAAGGACTACCGAACCATTCTGGAGGACCATGTGCATCCAATGATTCAAACATTGTATCCTGAAAGCGGTGCCGTGTATCAGGATGACAATGCACCAATACACACAGCTGGTGAAAAATTGGTTTGATGAACATGAAAGAGAAGTTGAACATTTCCCATGGCCTGCACAGTCACCGGATCTAAATATTATTGAGCCACTTTGGGGTGTTTTGGAGGAGCAAGTCAGGAAACGTTTTCCTCCACCAGCATCACGTAGTGACCTGGCCACTATCTTGCAAGAAGATATATATGTGGTCTTTCCGATTTTTTTATGTCTTCATTTCTCAATTCTTCCTTATATATCTGCAACTCTTTCAGCTGTGCCTCCAGTGCTTTTTGCATTATCTAAACACTACAAACATTGGTCTATACTCTTTTCTACTTCTCTTAAAGCTCTTTGTCTGTATTCTTCTAGTTTGGTACTAGATGTTGCGGGAAAGAATCCTCTTAAAGAGAAAGGTCCCTTACTCTTCCAACCATCATCGCTGTCTTCATTCTCTGTTTTATCAGAACTTCCATCTCTTGTGTCCTTTTTCCTCTTACTCACACCTCCTCTTTTTTTTTTTTTTTTTTTTTTTGCTTTAGCCAGTATTCGTCTGATTGCTGGGTGGTATCCACACATGACCTCCTCCTGGTCACTCAGATCATCGTCATCTCCAACTGTCATCCTTCTCATTCTCAGGTCTCCTTTAGTCTGCAGACATAGAGTTCTATTTTTGCTTTTGGAAGTAGGATATAGTTTTATCGTTGTCTCTGCTTGTCCTGTTTCTATTGCGTAGTCATCCTCATCTCGTATGTGATAGTTTCCTCCTTGACTGATCACTGGGAGCTGAGGATAGGCTTCCTCAGTTTTTGCTTCCTTCTCATAAGGGGGTGGTGTCTTAACTGAGTCCACATGTGAAAAAGGCAGTTTAATTTCTGGTATTTTTCCTATTACCTTTGTACGCATCCCTTTTGCTTCTGACCTGCCTTATAGGTAGACACAAGCACATCCATTTAATTTAATCTGGGTTAAGAGTCCCCTCTACTGGCCATAGTTGGTCTATGTCAGGCCATCACTTATAAAATTTAGCAGATATCTTTGCAATGCCTTTAATTCAATTATTTTTCTTAACTATCTCAACAGGAGTAACCCCTTTTAAACATTAGTGTCCATTTTTTGGCATGATAATGGCGCAATATGTTGCCTGATTATAAAGTAATATTAATTTTCTTAAGCAGTATACACTATTTAAAATGTCTCCCTCTTTTTCCTATGTTTATAGGCCACTATATCACCACAATCAACAGAGATTTAAACCTTAATATGCAATATCAATTTGCACCACCAAGTTGCCCTTTTCTACTAATTACACATTAAACTTGTCTAAGTTTAAGTAGGAATTCAATAACCTCCTTGCAATAAAGAACATACAAACTCATAGGAGGCTCAAAACCCTCCACTCCAAAGGATAAATATCACTGAATGTTTGCAACACCTCAACGCAGCTCACAATCACTACACTAAACCCCCAGTTAAATCTCGACTTAATCAGAACAAACCTTGCACAAATACTAAACTCCCAGTTTACAACTCTTAATTGAATTATAAACCTAATAAGTATATTATCTTGATAAATGAACTGCATGAGTCAGCCTGTTGCCAAGCTTTTCCTTTAATAAACTATGTCATATAGTCTCTTATATGCTCACACACAAATAACTACAAACCGGATTCCAAAAAAGTTGGGACACTAAACAAATTGTGAATAATAACTGAATGCAGTGATGTGGAGATGGCAAATGTCAATATTTTATTTGTAACAGAACATAGATGACAGATCAAAAGTTTAATCTGAGTAAATGTAACATTTTAAAGGAAAAATATGTTGATTCAAAATTTCACAGTGTCAACAAATCCCAAAAAAGTTGGGACAAGTAGCAATAAGTGGCTGGAAAAAGGAAATTGAGCATATAATGAACATCTGGAAGACCAATTAACACTAATTAGGTCAATTGGCAACATGATTGGGTATAAAAAGAGCTTCTCAGAGTGTCAGTGTCTCTCTGAAGCCAAGATGGTAAGAGGATGACCAATTCCACCAGCTGAAACTCTACAGTGCAAAGAGGAAGTCATTTCTAAGCAAGCTCCACAAGCTCAGACGTTTGCACTGGGCCAGGGGTCTTTTAAAATGGAGTGTGGCAAAATGGAAGACTGCTCTGTGGTCAGATGAGTCACGATTCAAAGTTCTTTATGGAACATTGGTACACCATGTCATCTGGACCAGAGAGGACAAGGATAACCCAAGTTGTTATCAACTCTCCGTTCAGAAGCCTGCATCACTGATGGTATGGGGTTGTTTGAGTGCTTGTGGCATGGGCAGCTTGCATGTCTGGAAAGGCACCATTAATGCACATAACTATGTTCAGGTTCTAGAACAACATATGCTCCCATCTAGACGTCATCTCTTTCAGGAAAGACCCTGCATTTTTCACCAAGATAATGCCAGACCACATTCTACAACAGTCACAACATCATGGCTACGTAGGAGAAGTACTGAAATGGCCTGCAGTCCAGATCTTTCACCTATAGAGAACATTTGGCACATCATAAAGAAGGTGCGACAAAGAAGGCCCAAGACGATTGAACAGTTAGAGGCCTGTATTAGACATGAATGGGAGAGTATTCCTATTTCTAAACTTGAGAAACTGGTCTCCTCTGTCCTGAGTGTTGTAAGAAGGGAGGATCCCACACAGTGGTTAAAAAATGGCCTTGTCCCAACTTTTTTGGGATTTGTTGACGCCGTGAAATTTTGAATCAACATATTTTTCCCTTAATGATACATTCTCTCAGTTTAAACTTTTGATCTGTGATTTGTGTTCTATTCTGAATAAAATATTAGATGTTGGCCCCTCACATCATTGCATTCCGTTGTTATTCACAATTTGTTTAGTGTCCCAACTTTTTTGGAATCTGGTTTGTATTAAGTCTAAATTGAGAAGTCTTACAGTGGTCTATAAGTAAAAGTAGTCTAAATGAGTATCAGCAATAATGACCATTATAATATATATATATACATGTATTAAATGCAGGTATTTGTGAAAGAGTCTGTCTTAACCTCAAATTACTAACCACTAGAAACACATAGAAACAGCTAAATGTATACCATACATTTATTTCAACACATTTTGAGTGACATAGTCACATAATGGTATGACTTATGTTCTTGAAAAACTTAATATATCAATATTATTCAACTAGTTGTAATTTATACTTCAATATATGAACAGCCATTCAAGTGGTATGTTTTAAACTCTAGAAATTACCACATTCAGAGTTTATTTTAAGCTCAAATATTAGTAGCACTTTTGTACTTGTGTCAGTTGGCTAATAATTAGTTGTTTATATAAACTATCAATACTGCACAAAGATCTAGACAGCAGAGATTATAACATTTAAAACCTTACATCTGAGCAATAAATGTTAATTTACTAAACCCAGATGAACAACAAAGAAGATCTATATTAGAACCAACCAAACAATACCATTGCAACAAGCATAACTCTCTATACACAAATATTGCCCTTTTTAGATTCACACTTTAATCTCTACTGTGATCACATACAATTCCAAGTGCCGTACCCACTGAGAAGCAACAGATAATCCTCTTAGTGCCCAAACCTTTGCACAGCACTGCATATTATATTTTTTATATTTATACCTCTTTTTGGTGTCTTCCACAATATTCAGCCCCAAACAGGCTCATGTGATGTTCTTCATAATATATCTTAAACACCACCCCAAGGTGTACCTATATGCACAAATTTACTTTTAATTTGCCCCATTACTTATTTTCTTATACTCCTCATATTAATCAAATTAATGTGGCTTTTATCAGTAGGTCACAAATCTAAGTCCTGCCATCATTTTCTTCTTTTTTTTCTTAAGTGTGAAACCTAGGCCTTATGCAATTATCATGCAGGAACACTACAGACAAAGCATTAGATCTCAAGGCTCCAGTGAGAGTAACTTAGACCCGTGATCTTTTTTTTTTCCCAGTAAAAGCCAACATGTGGGGTTGATCATTAATCTTCTTGTTACAGAAATTCATATAAAATCATGCAGACAAAGTTAAAATACAATTGCATGAGAATAACATAAAAATCATGATTAAACAATAATAATACATTGGGTAATGCATAAACTGGAGTATGTCCATGACACCTTCTTTTGGGTCAGAGAGAGAGACATGGAACAATGGATGCTTTTATGACATATGATTTCCCAAATGTCCACTTGGAGGCAATGTTGGTTCTTCTGGGTTGAACTTTGAATGTTCGATTCAAAGTTTCACATTCAATTAAAACTTCCATGCCATCTTGTGAAAATTCCTTATTTTTTGTTGTTTTTCCTAAGAAAAATTATATTTGAAAAAAGAAACAAAGAACTAGAAAAGATGTGTAGTGAGGGGAGAATTTTTATTTTATATTTATATTGTGGTTTCTCCTTTTCTACCTCAAAAAGATTTATTTTGCTAATGTTAAGGCAAACTTTGTTTTCTTACTGTTCCATTGTTTCTAAACTAAAACATTGATTGTGATAATAAAGTATTTTGTTGTCACGTACAATGTTTGGCGAAATTCTATCCTTGGTCTTTTGGATCCTTTGAATATATGAAGCTTAAATATTAAAAAGTATCGGTATCTGTATTGATATCGGCGATACTGGCCTTGCATTTACTTGGTATCGATATCAAAATTCCCGGTACACTACAGCCAAGGCTGCGCTGAATCCCAAGTATATATAGGGGCTGTAAATATGCTGACAGACCAGCGGGTGGTGCCAGACCCATTTAGCAGGAATTTCACTTCACACATATTAATATAGGGCAGCACGGTGGCGCAGAAGGTAGTGTCACACAGCTCCTGGGAACTGGAGGTTGTGGGTTTGATTCCTGCTCCGGGTGACTGTCTTTGAGGAGGTGTCCGCGTAGGTTTCCTCCGGGTGCTCCGGTTTCCTCCCACAGTCCAAAAACACATGTTGGTAGGTGGATTGGTGACTCAAAATTGTCCGTAGGTGTGAGTGAATGTGTGTGTGTCTGTGTTGCCACCGATACCGGTGTTGTCAATACCGATACTGAGTCTGAAGGACTGGCACCCCCTCCAGGGTGCATTCCCGCCTTGCGCCCAATGATTCCAGGTAGGCTCTGGACCCACCGCAACCCTGAACTGGATAAGCGGTTACAGATAATGAATGAATATTAATATAACTATTTTACACTGTTTCACGTATTTTAGTGAAATGATGAACAGTTTTTTGTGTATATATGTTGATTATGGCACATTCTTCTTAGCTATTATATGGCCCAAGTTCTTAAACTAATCTCTTGCTTGTTCGTTCAGTTTTCCTCAAATTGCCAACCTGGTCGAGCTTCACTTCTCACGAGGAGCTGGTTTGTTATTCGGTTGATTTCGCTGAGCCGTCGGAACCCACTGTATCTGCTTTTGTTGATAAAGATGATTCAGACTCTGGAACTCGCTGTGATACACACATGGTCACACCCACTGTGCTGTTGAAGGCGAGAACTCGCAGGGAGTTTATGGTCAGTGGCGTCCACGGGGCTGTTCCATTGCTTTCTGGGTTCAGACTCTAGACGAGCAAATGATGTAGCGGTTCTGGCATAGAGAGTTGACTGGAGCCAACAGGTGGCAGAGGGACTTTTTTCAGAATAAATGTTGAGTCTGATAATTCTTACTTGATATACTGACTAATCTCAAATGTGATGACTTATTCTGTCCAAGAAATAAGTTTCGCTTTTCTAAGCGTTTAAGAGTCTATGTATACTTCCACACAATGAGCCAGAGCCGCTGGACACAGAGACTCAATAATTCTGCCCAAGATATAGCGCTCAGAGACCCCGCATGTCTCAGAGGGAACACGCTCAGCTGCACCATTACTGCCTGAAGGCCGTGGTCTGTGCTTGCCAACAATGACAGCACACTCAGCCTAGCCATTGCTGCCTGGAGCTGGCTCTCTTATCGTTCTACCATGTAAAACCAAGGTACACTGTTCTGATATTCCTTTTTGCTCTTTTGAGTGAAGCGACCACTTGGGTCTATACATTTTCAAGCATCATCTTAGGCCTACAATGTCCTTTTTTTTCTTTTTCTCTATATTTACTCAATCTGGGCCCACAAGAGTTAAATTATTTTTTTAAGATTATATTTTATTCCCAACATTCATAACACTCTATTAAATGTGTCATTCATTATTATCTGTAACCGGGTCGCGGTGGGTCCAGAGCCTACCTGGAATCATTGGGCGCAAGGCGGGAATAAACCCTGGAGGGGGCGCCAGTCCTTCACAGGGCAACACACACACACACACACACATTCACACATACGGACACTTTTGAGTCGCCAAGCCACCTACCAACGTGTGTTTTTGGACTGTGGGAGGAAACCAGAGCACCTGGAGGAAACCCACACGGACACGGGGAGAACACACCAACTCCTCACAGACAGTCACCTGGAGCGGGAAACGAACCCACAACCTCCAGGCCCCTGGACCCGTGTGACTGCGACACTACCTGCTGCGCCACCGTGTTGCCCCCTTTTAAATGTGTATTATATACTAATGTTTAAGTACATTGTACACACAGACAAAGGGTTGTTTAACTGTGTGATTCTTTAAAAGCTGTGACTGGTTTATAAAGTGGAATTAGGCACTTATCCTAGATGGGTTTATTCAAACACGCACTGTAAATATAAGCTGTAAATTGGGCATCTACTTATTTATGTAATGTAAAATTTCGAATACCTTTTTGAAACATCTAATTTTTTGTACATGCGTATATGAGCTATTACTTTGTCTTAATTTTGTGTTTACGGTGTTTATTTATTTACACAGAGGAAAAGGGGGAAAGCAGATTGAGTTCAGCGCCCTTCTTCTTGCCATAATAAATGGGGCAGGTGTCCAATAAATTGGAGACACCACTGGGATATATTCCCCTTTAATTATTTCCTTTTTATTTCCTATTTTATTTTATTAGCAGGCATCCATGTAGGTATTAGCAGGTAAAATGCAGTTCCAGTTAATGTAAACAAATAGAAAAGTCATGGCAGAACACACTAGGGTTCCCTCTTCTGTTGAGCTTCGCAACTGGTGCAGAGGTGAAGACTTGGACATTAAACATGACTTTATGCTAACTGGTAGTCCATAAGGCACTGATATTGCATATATTGACGAGACCCTGCAAGTCATAAAAGCATAGCGTAAGTAGCAGAGTAAGCGTGACGGGCAAGCCATTGACAGTCTTGTGGTGCTTTGTGAATGCCGTGAGGTTCATTCATTCATTATCTGTAACCGCTTTTCCAATTCAGGGTTGTGGTGGGTCCAGAGCCTACCTGGAATCATTGGGTGCAAGGTGGGAATACACCCTGGAGGAGTCCTTCACAGGGCAACTCACACATTCACTCACACTGCCGTGAGGTTGTTTATCCCAAAAGAATTCCACCTGAAATCAGTCCTAGTCATGGAATTTCTGCTTGGAAAATAATCCTTTCAGATGAGTCCAGAAGTAGTACTGAGAATTTCACAGAGAAACTATTCAGACTACTGAGAGAATGAGGTAAAACACTCAGTGATATTTCAGCATTTCAACGCAGTGTAGTCTGAATGTTGAATAAGTAGCCCCAATTAAGTTCTAAAAAAATTCAAACTGTCCTGAAGGCTCGTGTGCATTAGTGTCAGCTTGAACTATCAACATTTGAATGAAATTAAATGAAAGCTTTTTGGTAAAGCACATCATTCTGCTGTTGACCGAAAATGGAATGAGAGCTGCAAAGAAAAGAACACAGTACCTACAGTCAAATGTGGTGTAGGTTTAAAGATGTTTTGGGGTAGTTTTACTGCCTCTGGAGCTGGATGCTATGAGTGTGTGCAAGGCATCATGAAATCTGAAGATTACCAAAGGAATTTGGCTTGCAATGTAGGGCCCAGTGAGTCTTCCAGCAGGACAATGACCCTAAGCATACTTCAGGCAGCACCCAGAAATGGATGGAAACAAAGGGCTGGAGAGTTCTGAAGTGGCCAGCAAAGTGTCTGGATCTAAATCCCATTGAAAACCTGTGGAGAGACCTTAAAATTGCTGTTGGGAGAAAGCAACCTTCAAATATGTGAGACTTTAGCAATTTGTAAAAGAAGAGTGGTCCAAAATTCCAGTTGAGAGGTGTAAGAAGCTTATTGATGGTTATAGGAAGCGACTGATTTCAGTTATTTTTTCCAAAGGGTGTGCAACCAAATATTAAGTTGATGGTGCCAATAACTGTGCCCTAACTGTGCCAATAATTTTGTCTGGCCCATTTTAGTAGTTTTGTGTGAAATTATATGAATTTTGGGTGCTAACATATTCAGCCCTGATTGTATTTTACATTCGAGTTAATGAACTAAGTTTGGAATCGTTTGACGTGTTTCTACCGACATTAAGGTGACCAAACTTTTCCCTGGACAAGTCCTCTATTTGGGACATAAAAAATGTGTCCAGCCTTGATTTCTAAATCGCTAAAAATTTTTGCTGTCTGGATTTTGCTGTCTTCAGGCTCCCATTTATTGCAAATAGCCCTAAATCTTTCATTGAAGTGTTCACTTTGATGATGATGTTGAAAGTTGAGCAGAAGGCACGAGGGTTGAAGTGTGCAAGGGGAGTGTTTAGAGCTGAATTGGGCCACCGTCCATCGCGTTCAGCCGTTCAGCAAATGTGTTGAATGTTGCTGAGGTAATATTGATCATAGTCTCTTGTTTATGTTTGGATAAAAATATATTTAACAAACAGAAAGTTATCTTGTCTGTCCGTATAACGATTCAAATACACAAATACAGATCACTGTTACGGACTTTTTGACATGTGCATTACATCTGCACAGTTTTTGTTTAACTTTACACAAAAACAGGCCAAATCTCCGGATTATTAAAGCCAGAACACCAGAGCAAAGTGTTTCTCAAAATAAATGAGGCTGAATTAATTAATTAATAAAGGCTGAATAATTAGTTACAGCACCATTTTATCAGTCAGACCCTTATAGAAATGTACTGTAAATCAGTACATAAATAAATAGTTCCCAGCCATGCCCTGTTCCTTTATCAAGTATAGATTACTTGGTTGATAAAATGTTAAGGTGCTTCGGTTCAGAAATATTCAAAAACTTAAATGTTAAAATGTTATCTTGTTGGTTTCTGGTAAATGAGTTGCTTTAATGTCACCTCAACACAGTGCTGCAGTTTTGTAGCTTAGTATGAACAGAAATTTCAGGTTTTCCATAATCATGCATACATGGTCAGCAACTGACAAGATTATTACTATTTGTTATTTTGGGAACAATGCGAACGCAACCCTGAGAAAATCTGCTGACCTGAGAGGCTTGTGCCAAAATTGATTACAAAACTTGGGCACAAATCTTAGAGAGCACACGCAGAACTCAGAGCATTTTACATTTGAGATGGACTTTTGAGAGTTTCTTTTTGACACAAATCTGATCCCATATTATACAGCCAGCCACGGGACAGACAAATGACGAGCAGTTTGCTTGTATTTTGGCCATGGATGCTGTATTGAGTTGGACAGATCTCGCGGTCAAAGCTAGAACAGCATGCTAATTCTTAGCATCTAGCACCCCAAAAATCCCTGTGCCTCCTCCCTCATTTTTAATCTGGATATGATGAAAAAACCTTTTAAATCCCCTGGTGATAAAGCTGGAAGAGCATGCTAAATATTAGTTGTTTTTTTAACCCTAAGGTGCACCTCACTACAAGGAAAAAAATAGGTTTTTGATGGATAAAATTGTACAAGTGATGCTAGAAATAGTTGAAATAGTTTTTCAACTGTTTTTGGTGTGTACAACAGGCAGAAAATTCAGCCTCTGATCAACAAGCCCAGGTCAGATAATAGAACCCAGAGTTCAACAGGTGAGGCAGTGATTAACAGTCCTGCTTCACACAGCTGGAACAAAGCCAGATGTTGTTAGCTGTATCTCAGCCTAACAGGTAATAAACACATTTCTCTTTTCCTGTCCTGTGGCCTAGCTTTAGAGCTGATAATAGTTTATAAAATTATTGGTTTCATTTGGTCTTTGATGAATTATTATTTCTCTGTGCTTTTAATTTTTTTTTTTTTTTTTAATTTTTAAACAGCAAAACTTTGTTTTCTTATGTATTAACTAACCTGACCTGGAGGTTGAGGGTTCAAGTCCCGCTCTGGGTGACTATCTGTGAGGAATTTGGTGTGTTTTCCCCTTGTCCACATGGGTTTCCCTCCTACAGTCCAAAAAAGTGGGTAGTTGGATTGGCGACTCAAAAAGTGTCCCTAGGTGTGAGTTTGTAAATGAATGTGTGACTGTGTGTCACTCTGTGAAGGACTGGGGCGCCAGTCCTTCACAGAGTGACACACAGTCACACATTCATTCACAAACTCACACCTAGGGACACTTTTTTTTTTCCCCTTTGAAAAAAGTTTGGACACTCCTGGTGTAGACTGTGTGTAGAATGTATAGAGTGGGGATCAGAGGAGGGGATGGAGCATCAGACGCTGGGGCTTGGGGATGTCCCTGTAATATAAAATTAAGCTGAGCAAACACATTACTTTTGATCACATCTTCCACTGGTTCGTACACATGAATCAGGAAATGGCTCATGAAGCAGTGTCGTTTTGAGAGTGGTGCTTTGAGAGAGTTTAAAAAATGTCGTTTTGAGAGTGTCATTTTGAGAATGTCGGTTTGAGAGTGTCATTTTGAGAATGTCGGTTTGAGAGTGTCATTTTGAGAATGTCGGTTTGAGAGTGTCATTTTAGAAGAATGGTTTGAGTGTGTTTTTGAGAGTGTTGGTTTGAGGGTGTTATGAAAGTTTTGTTTTGAGAGTGAACACTGGGTCAAGCGCGATTGCAGTGTCTCATCAGGACACTACAGAAACGTCAAGCTCTGATTAAAATCCTGATATTGAAGTTTCTCTATGCAGTTACAATAATGGTTTTAATCTGTGTGATGTATAAATAAAGCAAACTTAATCTTTTAAATAATGATTATTTGCCAATCTTTTCTTGACACTTTCCTCTGAAAGTTCTGCTGTTCTTTACATTAATAAGCCATGGTGTATCTTTGATAAAAATCAGTATAAAATCACTACTTCAACTTTGTACAGGTTTGAGATATTTACAGACAGCATGGGAAGGTGGGGGTGGCTTTATTACAGAAGGGGTCAAGATGTTTTTCCTGTGTCAGAGAAAAGGAAATATTTCTTTGAAAAAATCTTGAAAAAATGTCCTTCCTCAGTCTTTATACTGATCACTGCAGCTCTGAGAATAAAGAAAACAGTAGGGAGCCTATTACAGAAAATTGTGGAACCCCAGAGATTATAATTAGAGTTTATGAACAAACCCACTCACTTTATAACCACAAAAAAAAAAACATATTTTTATTTGTTAAGAGAACTTGAAGGAACAGTATACAAAAAAGCTAGATTCACTTTTACTTTAATTTAGAGAAACATTTTCAGTGTTCACAGGTGAATTGTGAATAGATCTCAGAAAGGTTTCAGAGTTTGGCACTGATTCAGTTCTGCAACGGAACCTCAATCTGGATCTGTCCAGAAAAGACCACATTCCTGACTTCCCTGGTATATCACGTGTGCACATGTGCGTTTGTGTATGTAGCTATAGTGGGATATCCTGTGTGTCATGTACATATTGCGTGTTTTGTGCGTGTTTTTGTGGGTCTGTAAGGATGTCCTGTGTGTTTTGTGTGTGTTTTTTTGGCTCTGCGAAGATGTTCTCTGTGCTTTGTGTGTGTATTTGTGGCTGTTGGAAGATGTCTCTTGTGTGTATGGAGGATTTGAGTTCTATCTTGGCTGTGTGGAGGTTCTCTTTTAAGATGAAATAGTAGCAGGCTGCATCTGCAAGGCAGTTCACACTGCTCACACACAGGCTGCTGTGGACAAAATGTCGCAGGGGGTGGGGATAGTCTGAGCACAACACTCTGTTGGACTCAGCACAGGGCCCGTTGTTGCTGGTCTTGTAGTGGAAGTACAGCAGTGCCGCAATATGGTAAGGGGTAAAACAGATGAGGAACACCAGCAGGTTGCTGAGGACAATCTTAACGCTTTTGTTTTTGCGCAGTTTCGGGTCATTGGATTTTCGTCTGCGTAGTTCTCTGAGGATCCGTACGACCTCAACAGAGCAGAACACCATCACTGCAGCACTACAACAGAACACAGTCTCCATGGACACCACAATCCAGCGGTTCTCCCAGGTGTCATTGGAGAAGTTCTGGAAGCAGTAGGAGTTGTTCTTATGGTGCAGGCCATAGACAGGGTAACTGCAGGAGAACACCAGGACCCAGATCACAGAACACACAGCTGTAGCTTTGCAGGGTGTTCGCAGGCGTCTTGCGGCGAAGGGGAAGCGCAGGGAAATATAGCGATCGGCTGCGATGCACACGCTCAGAAAAATACTCCCGTAAATGTTAACATAAAGTAGGCTCTCCAGCAGGGAGCAGAAGTGTCGGCCCAACTTCCATTGCGAGTTGTAGGCGTGGATTTTAAACGGCAGTGACAGCAGCAGCAGCGTGTCATTGATGATGAGATTCAGCAGAAAAATGGTGGACACTCTCCAGCGCCGCAATCTACGCAACTCCCAAAGAGCCGCCAGGTTCAGAGGAATCCCCAGGGTCAACACAGGCAGATACACCAACCACTGCATAAAGCACACCCAGTCAGAACAGCTACCAGACATTCTCCCCTCCTCTGCATTCACTTCCACGTGGCACACAGACGCATCCTGCATAACAGGGAAAACACCGTTAGCTCCCACTCTTGCTTCTTTATGTCCTTTCTCACTCTTTCTGTAAAACTGGAGGTGTGTGTTTCCTGTTACGGTACAAAAGACGCAGGAGGTTCTTTTACTGATGATGGGCAGTGTTTCCTATCACTGCCCCAGATATTTAATGACAACAGCTGAAAGAAAGGATTTCCAATGTTTTAAACATTTTGACTGTTTATAGTGGAACACTTTAAAACAGAGCAACTGGTAACTATGAACTCTTCACTCTTATTTTACCTCTAGAAATTTTTCACATATTCGAAATGTGTTTATATTTACCATTGGAAGAAAATTTTGGAAATATGTTTGAGCTTTTGTCGTTAAAGGTTCAGTGGAGTTAACACAGGAGATAGTCCTGATTTACTGCAGTTTAGAGAATGGCGGTGTGTCTGTGAGACATAGTTCGAATGACAGGTCAGAATTTCCCAGATACACCCTCAGAGTAATGAATTAAATTGTAACAGTTACAACATTTTAAAGGTTTTAAAAATGAATGGCAACTCAGAGTGGTTGGTTCTCACCATCTTTGAGAAAGAGCCTGCAGACCATACACTCACACATTGTTTCTCTAGCTCTCTTTTTCACACTGTCTCTCTCTCTCACACACACTCTTACTTGCACGCACGAACGCACACACACACACACACACAAATACTGTCTCTCCTGCAAACACACACACAACACACACACACACACACACACACACAAACTGTATGCAAATATAGTGCATGCCTTCAGTCCAAACCACACGGCATCATGGGTAAAGATTGGAAAGGACATAAACTGATTGTAATAATGATTACAAAACAGAAATGACATTACTCACGCAAACACACACATATGCTCCAGGGTAACTCTCTCTGCCAAAAGATTCAATGTGTTCTGTTTGTTTAAATAAGAAATTAAATTTAATGAAAGTTAAAATCACTTTATTATTCTTTTTTCTATTTCTATATAAACCTTAAAAATAAATCTTTAATTATTAAAATCCCTGAGAATTGTTTTATTAACTACATTAAGTTTAAACTGAATTCACTTAAGTTTGCAGTCAGAGAAATCAACTTATTTTTTAAGTGTTTGTATTTTTTTAAATTAAAGGCATATATGCTAAAACATAAACTCAATATATTTAGAACATCAAAAGATTACTTACCGCAACTGCACCAACACACACACATAGAGAGAGAGAGAGAGAGAGAGAGAGAGAGAGAACACACAAGGAACAGAGGAAGAGAGAGAGACAAAGAACAGAGAGAGTGAGGCGGGGGGTATATTTCCTCTGTGAGTGGATGGTTTCGTCACACCTTGACCTGTTTTTTCTGCAGAAAGCTGCTGTGATGAAAACGTTTCTGTTTAACACCAACGCCAACATCAGAAACACTTTCAAACATAAAAACAGGCTAAGAGGCTAACTGCTGCTGCACTGCATGCACTCCCCCCGTATTACAGTTTAATACAGTGTAATATGGACTCCCCCCATATTACAGTTTTTCCTCAGTCGCTTTGGAGCATTTCTAGAATCATTTATATTTGCACAACATTGTGTGCATTTCTCAAAAAATTTGAGACCACAAAAATTTGAGACAAACAACACCACAAAATGGATTACTGACAAATGCCTGTAACTTGCTCAAAATATTTAGTTCATGTCCCAGAATGAAGTATTTATACCAATGAACATGTCAGTGTCATCAGAAGACAAGACAAAACTTTGTTTCAGTGTTTACGAAAATATGTTTCATAAATATATTTTTAACCACATTGTCAGTCTGTCAGTAACCCTGTATGTGTTTTCTGAATGTTTTGATGACAGTGAAAATGCACTAGGCTGCACTTATTTGAAGTACATGAAAAAATAAAAATTAGAAAAATTATTACTGTATGTGTGAAGAAACTGGACAAGATTCATATTCATGCTGTTTACTGTTACAGTTTTTCTCAGTTGTTTTAGAGCATTTCTCAAATCATATTGGCACAACATTATGTGCATTTCTCAAAAAATTTCGTACAAACAGCACCACGCCCTGGATTACTGGCAAATACCTATAACTTGCTCAGAATCCTTAGTTCAGGTCTCAAAATGAAGTTTTTATGTCAATGAACATATCAGTATCATCAGAATGACAGAATGACAAGACCTTGTGTCGTTGATTATAAACAGGACAGTCAAAATGTTTATCCACGTTGTCAGTATATCAGTAACTCTGTACATTTTTTCTGTTTCTCATTTGACAATGTTTTTGTATGTGTGAAATTTACTGAAAGAGACTGGACGAGATTTGCATTCATGCTCTTTACTGTTGGTCAATGACAGACCATGTCATTTTTTTTTCAGAACAGAAAGACAAAGCTGTTTAGCACACATGATGAAAAAATCTGACAAATCAGAAATATAAACATGAGAAACAGCCTTTAGGCAGAGACACATAGGTCTGCATGGAGAATTACACTGGAGTCTTTCTAGACCTCCTGACACTCCTGTCTGTTGGGCCACAGATTCTCATCAATATCACATCTGATATCTTCACTTGCAATGCAGCAGGGAACAAATCTTTTTGAATGTCTTATCCAGTCTCAATAGGCATCAGCTGTGATGTTCTCACATGCTGCATCCATAACAACCAGCAAGGTCATCTGAGTATGTGTCTGTCATCTTACTTATTTTGGTCTGTTGACCCTCTGGTAATTTCATTGTTCTTCTATTGTCAGAAACTCTGTGTTGTGCTCTGTCTATATATGATTTGCAATTGAAGGTTCCTGAGATGCACCTCTGAGCTATTTTAGAGGACTAGTGGATGAACTCTCCCCTTTATCAGTGAAAGTCATGGTTCACCTGAGAGCTACTCATCAGTTCAGTAGACATTTACCTTCAATGTCAGAATTATACAGAAATGTAAACATATGCTTTTTAAAAAATAGCTCATGACAGCTGGATCATCTTTTCTGAGTGTACTAACTTATGCAATGAACTAGTGCCTGGATATTTTGAGGTGCTGAACTGTTCAACAGAGAACCAGTCTAATACATTCTGACCAGCATGATAAAAGCAACTGATAATGAAAGTCAGGACCTGATTCTCCAAGTCAAACCCCTCTTGAGTTGAGTCCTAATTTAAAATCTTTTGTTTTCTTTTTGAGGCCATTAAACTAACCTTTTTGTCAGACCACTCGTCTGACTTTCCTAAAAGGACCAAATGATCAAAGCAAAAGGAAGTCTATACCCCCCAAAACCATTGAACAGGACTCCAATCTATATTCATGAATACAGAACTTCACTCACAGGACACCTGGTGACTTGTCACCTAGGAGTATACCAGGCTGATCCTCACCATTGTTATGTAAAGATTCAATCAAGACAGTTCCCGTCTTTCTGACCAACTTAAAACTGTGTAATTCTTACACTTCAGCATTAAAAAGAAAAGAAATCTCGTGTTCTAGAAGGAATACCTGTTACATCATAACACAGAGACTTTACGTGACACTTAAAATGACACCAAACATGAGCAGAAATCTACAGGAGATCCTAAATAAACTTTCTAGAATGACTGCAACCACATGGAAAGAATGCGCCCCCTCAGTGGCCGCCTTAAGCTACAACGCCACGCGACATCAAAGAAGTCCTTTGTTCTGGCATCTGTGGCAATTCGTTCCTACAATGTAACCTTGTCAATCCAGGTGGTAAAGTGTTACAGACATACTGTTCTTGAAATCGCTGATATAATCCAACCTGGATTTGTAAAGATGAATGTTTTATTTCCACAGGCAACACTCAGTTGAATGAATAAGCGAATGAACCCTAGGTGCTTTTTTTAACATGACATTGAAATAAATCCTTCCCTTATTTCATGTATTATTCTGTATTTGGGTTAAAACTGTTTGTGTATATGCTATGTACAACACTCTAATAACACATCAAGAGAAATACCAAGTTACTAAGAAACATATTTTATCATGAAGACAAACAGACAAATAATCAATGACTTGGTCTAAAAGATTTCTCTGGGTGGCTCCAGCAAAATCACTGGAGGTCGGAGGTAAAATCAATCGGGGGTACTGGAGAAGAGAGTCCAACTGATAATTGAACCTCGGATCCAGGAGGAACAATGCAGTCTCCGCCCCGGTCATGGAACACAGGACCAGCTCTATACCCTCGCTAGGTTCTTGGAGGGTGCATGGGAGTTTACTCAACCAGTCTACATGTGTTTTGTGGATCTGGAGAAGGCATTCAACCGTGTCCCTCTTGATATTCTGTGGGGGTGCTCTGGGAGTATGGGTTATTGGGCTCTTTGCTACGAGCTATCCAGTCCCTATATAAACAGAGCAGGAGTCTGGTTCGTATGGCTGGCAGTAAGTCCGACTGGTTTCCAGTCAGAGTTGGACTCAGTCAGGGCTGCCCATTTTCATTGATATTCTAATTTTATGACCAGCACCTGTAGAATGAAAGATGCAGCAACTGATATCACAGCTCTACATTGTCAATGTTTTGTAAACATCCAAAAAAGTTGGGACACTAAACAAATTGTGAATAAATACTGAATGCAATGATGTGGAGATGGCAAATGTCAATTTTTTATTCGTAATAGAACATAGATGACAGATAAAAAGTTTCATCTGAGTAAATGTAACATTTTAAAAGAAAAATATGTTGATTCAAAATTTCACAGTGTCAACAAATCCCAAAAAAGTTGGGACAAGTAGCAATAAGTGCCTGGAAAAAGGAAATTGAGCATATAACGAACAGCTGGAAGACCAATTAACACTAATTAGGTAAATTGACAACATGATTGGGTATAAAAAGAACTTCTCAGAGTGTCAGGGTCTCTCTGAAGCCAAGATGGTAAGAGGATCACCCATTCCACCATTGTTGCGTAGAAAGATAGTGCAGCAATACCAGAATGGTGTTACCCAGCATAAAATAGCAAAGACTTTTAAGTTATCATCATCAACCGTGCATAACATCATCAAAAGATTCAGAGAATCTGGAACAATTGCTGTGCGTAAGGGTCAAGGCCGTAAAACTCTTCTGGATGCTCGTGATCTCCGGGCCCTTAAACGTCACTGCACCTCAAACAAGAATGCCACTGTCAAGGAAATAACAGAATGGGCTCAGGAATACTTCCAGAAAGCATTGTCAGTGAACACAATCCACCGTGCCATCCGCCGTTGCCAGCTGAAACTCTACAGTGCAAAGAGGAAGCCATTTCTAAGCAAGCTCCACAAGCTCAGACGTTTGCACTGGGCCAGGGGTCTTTTAAAATGGAGTGTGGCAAAATGGAAGACTGCTCTGTGGTCAGATGAGTCACGATTTGAAGTTCATTATGGAACACTGGGACGCCATGTCATCCGGACCAGAGAGGACAAGGATAACCCAAGTTGTTATGAACGCTTGTGGCATGGGCAGCTTGCATGTCTGGAAAGGCACCATTAATGCAGAGAACTATGTTCAGGTTCTAGAACAACATATGCTCCCATCTAGACGTCATCTCTTTCAGGGAAGACCCTGCATTTTTCAACAAGATAATGCCAGACCACATTCTGCAGCAATCACAATATCATGGCTACATAGGAGATCCGGGTACTGAAATGGCCAGCCTGCAGTCCAGATCTTTCACCTATAGGGAACATTTGGCGCATCATAAAGTGGAAGGTGCAACAAAGAAGGCCCAAGACGATTGAACAGTTAGAGGCCTGTATTAGACATGAATGAGAGAGCATTCCTATTTCTAAACTTGAGAAACTGGTCTCCTCTGTCCCCAGACGTCTGTTGAGTGTTGTAAGAAGAAGGGGGGATGCCACACAGTGGTAAAAAATGGCCTTGTGCCAACTTTTTTGGGATTTGTTGACGCCATGAAATTTTGAATCAACATATTTTTCCCTTAAAATGATTCATTATCTCAGTTTAAACTTTTGATCTGTGATTTGTGTTCTATTCTGAATAAAATATTAGATGTTGGCACCTCCACATAATCCATTCAGTTTTTGTTCACAATTTGTTTAGTGTCCCAACTTCTTTGGAATCCGGTTTGTATTTAAACTGTTCAGTTTCCACTAAATACTAATATTTTCTACAACTTTTATTGAGTTTAAATACATCTAAAAGCAGAGAAAGAGACACAAAGAGAGACTTAGAGAAAAAGAGAGAGAGAGTGAGAGAGGCTCTTTATGAGTTAAACTGTCAACAGTGCCTGCAGGTGTGCAGACTTGTGGCATGTACACACAAACTTGAAAACAAAACAAACCACAGAGCACTGTACAAAGGCGGGCGGAAAGAACAGAGTTACATAAGCAGAGAGATAGAGACGGCTAGAAAATTAGATATAGATGGACTGATAGATTGTTGGTGGAGTATAGTTTGAATCTGAGTTTGTGATACACTGGAGGGCCAGAGGCTGTAGATTTACATCACTGTTGTTTTTGCCAGTTTACTGCTCATTCATTGGCACATTATGTTCTTATTGTATAAACCTATTAAATACTTTATAAAACCCAACGCTCTGTCAACGCAGTAAAGAGGAGACATAGCTCACCACTTTGTGCAAAATTTGTAAAGAATTATCCAAGAGTTCATCATCTCTACTAATAATTCCAAAGGTTTCAGGTAATTCACCATCTAATGGATCATCTCCCCAACCTGTCATCAGTGAAAAGCCAACATTTGTCGTAGTGTGGATGGGTCATCACAAAACTGCAGTGCCTAATCTTCTCAATACCCAAACACTTTTGGAGTGAGTTGCAGGAGTCAGGTTCTAAAAGGATTTCTGCAAAATACATTCATGTTTAAAACACTGTAAATCTTTTTTTTTTTAATAAAGTTTCATGATAATGAACACATCACAGATTCCTGTCTTCATTACTGTTAACAATGAGGACATAAATTACTGACAATTTTATCAAATACAGAACAGGTAAAATCTGGAACAGCCAACAGTTTTTTTTTTTTTTAATTTTCTCAGCCCTCTGTTTTGACTCAGTGTGAAAGCAAACAGAGTTACTGTAGTTAATGCACCTGAGCTAACTGCCAGAGGTAAAGATGTTTGGGTGATTATTTGTTGTATTATTATTAATAATACTCTAGATTATTTATTTATTTATTTATTACTGCTCTGTCTGAAATGCATGTATGTGTGTTTACAATATTTTACTTCACACACAAACAAACACATGCATTTTTGAGTACTGATTGTTCACCAGTTAATCAGAAACAAATGTGCAACTACTAAAGAGAAAATACAGGGAAGTATTTCATTATAATTACAAATTATTACTGATAAAGAGAAAGGGTAGAGGGAAAATGATGACAGTTCTCCACGTCACATCTCAGTAGACCAGAAAACAAAATAAACCAACAAAAAGAAAATCATTTAACTAGAAAATCTCCAGTGAATACTTCATCCAAGAAATGATCAATTCAAAATGGTTTAATGGTCTAAGAGGTAGTGAATCTTTACAATAGAATTGTATTTGACCACCAAAAAATAGCAACCAGCTAGAATACCACAGCAACATGAGCCCTGTGGCTCCTGTAATCACTGTAACTGAATGTAACTGTAAATATGACTGTAACTGTAGTTACTGTACTTTAAATAACTCTAAATGCAACTCTAAATGTAACGATAACTGTAATAACACCGTAATTCCATTAACTATCTAGCGGGGGAAAGTTCATGAACAAATTTAGAATTTGGTTTGTCTCATATTGCTAACATTGTTGCAACATTACCTTATATTCTTATTAATAGCCATAAGGTTATATTAGTATAACCACAAAAAAATGACCACATCAAATAATTCTTAAAACCTTAAAGGACTGTCAATATATTTTTAGACTACTACCTTAAAGGTCCATCTTAAAATCTAACTTTAAATGACCACTGTAAAAACCATTTATACAATATTTGTATGAAAACCATAACTTGAAATTGGTCCCAAATTTGACAGGATGGGGCCTAGTATACCCAGGTGTCAGCATCTGAAATCCTGTGGTTATAGAATGAAAATGGACAGAGTTAGAGCAGTTTGAAATTTGGCGCAATGCATTCCTATGGGAAAAATTCCCAATTTGGAAGCTTGTATTCTGAAATCCATAAGTCAGATCGCTGTACAAAAACCATACCCCACACTGAAAATCGAATGACATTGTACGAGAAAGAACTTTTGGCAATCGATTTGATGCAAGAACAGTGCAGACTGAGCATGATTTTTTTGTGTTATGGCACAAACATAAAAAAAAATATAAAGGTGTGCTCATTGAAGTCTATGGGGCCTGGGACCCTCCCTAGTGCTGAACTGTCACGCCCAAAGGTGACACCTCGCCTCTGTTCCTGTGTTGGCGGTGACCTCCGCCGCTCCTGTCCCTGTGAAGGCGGCATCCGCCGCTCCTGTTCCCGCAAAGGAGGCGAGCGAGATTATCCAGGCCGCTCCAGATTCAGCGAGGGCGGCGATCCAGGCCGCTCTGGATTCAGTGAGAGCGGCGATCCAGGCTGCTTCGGATCCAGCTAGGGCAGCGATCCAGGCCACTCCTGTTCCCGAGATGGCGACAACCTCCGCCGCTTCAGTTCCAGTAATGGTGGCGAACTCAGCCGCTCCTGTCCCAGAGAAGGCAACTTCCTCAGCTGCTCCTGTCCCAGAGAAGGCGTCTTCCTCAGCCACTCCTGTCCTAGAGAAGGCGGCTTCCTCAGCCGCCCCTGTCTCTGCACCCGTATCTGTGGCCCTGGCCACTTCAGTTCATGTCAGTAGATCAGCCCCAAGGACTTCGGGGCCAATCCCTAGAGCTGTACCCAGGCTGGCTTCTCGGACAGCCCCACAGACTTTTGCCAGTCTTGGGCACCCTCCAGTTTTGGTTCCCCTGTCTGTCCCTGTCTTGGATCCTGTTTCTCTCCATATCCCAGTACTTGTGTCTGCCTTTGTCTCTGTCCCAGTCCTTGTCACTGTGTTCGTGTAAGTACCTGGGAACGTCCTGGTCCCTGTTCCCCTGCCAAGTCCTGTCCAGTCCCTGTTTCAGTCCAGTGTCTTGTCTCCTGTCTCGTCTCCCGTCCAGTCCCATTACCCAGCCTCAGTCCTGTCACCTGTCCTACCTCAAGTCCAGTCCCCAGTCTCTAATCATGTCCATTCCCCGTATCCATCCATCCGTCCAGCACCCTGTCCTGTTCTCTGTCCAGTCACATGCTCCTGTCCAGTCTTCCGTTCCTGGTCCTGTTTTGTCCCCAGTCTTGTCTCCATTTTCTAAATCTGTTCAATCTCAGTCCCCATCTAGTGTCCAGTCAAATGTCCAGTCTCATGTCTCCACTCCCATCCTGTCTAATCCTCTCCTGTTTCTGTCGTGTCCTGAGTCCTGTAGGTTCATTGTCTTGTTTTCCATGCTCTCTCCTGCACCAGATCCTGGGGGGTCTAGGTGTACGCGCCCTGGGGGTGGCGCGTTCAGGAGGGGGCATCTGTCACGCCCTTGTCCTGTCATGTATGTTTTCCCCACCATGTGCTCACTTAGCACATGGCTCTGTTTGTTATTGTCCGTGTCTCCGCCCTAGTCACGCCTTTGTTCCACCTCCTTGTCAGTGTCATTTGTAACCCTGCCCCCTCGTTATCTGTTTCAGGTGTCCCTTGTCTGTGTGGTGTATTTAAGTTCCCTTGTCTCTCACCCTCGTGTTGGACATTCCACATTCGCTGGTCTGATTGTCTTGTCTGTTCCTCATCCTCCTCCCTATCAAGTTGGTTTGTGTCTCTCTAGTTTGTTTCTCTGGTCTGTTAGTGTTTCCTTTCCTGTGCTTTGTGTACTTTTGTGGTTTCTGTCTGTAGTCTGTTAGCTCTCTCTGTTCAGGTCTCTGTATAAGCTCTCTTTGTCAAGGTTTATCTCTTTAGCTATCTCTGTCCAAGTCTCCCTGCCTAGCTCTTTCTTTGTCTAAGTATGCTGTTGTGAGATCATTTCTGTCTTGTTATCTTTTGTTTAAATAAAAGTATACTGTGTTTTAGCAAGTGTGTCCACCTCCGTCAGTCCGCCTGCCTGACAGTTATTTAAAAATGTTTTAATATTTATAGGTTTTAGAGAGTTGAAATTTAGAGAATTCCACTTAAAAAAAGCCCACCTTTAGAAACATTTATTTAAATTAGACTTCCACTTTACATAAATGACAACTTCAAATAACCCTTAAAACCTCAAAAAGACCACCAATACATTTTGATTGCCCCCTTTAAAAATTCCACCTTAAGAAACCATAATTTTATTAAGACATCTACATTATAAACAACAATGTTGTTTCGATTTCCACCTTAAAGATGACCTTTAAAATCTTAGACTGTCTATATATTTTTGTGTCCCTCACACCCCTCCCCCTCCCTTTCTTTCTCTCTCACACACACGCATGTAGGGCAGAGAGATTCAGAATTCAATAAATTCCTATGGGGTTACAAACTCATGTAGCTTTGAAATTTTTCCTGTTAATTTGTTAACAAAACATACCATAGCAACAAGGACACTCTGGGGATCAATCTGGTGTAAACATTTTTCAGTCTGAGCAATAATTGATCATGCTATAACGAGTTAATTACAGAACAAGTTTTTGAAACTGCGCGCTGAGCCGCTCTGAAATACATTCAAATCTATGGGAGCCAAAACCCTCCTTAGTGCCGAACAAAAATTCATAACTCGTATTTTCAGAAACCATATTTTCAAATGTTCTCACAGGTGCTAGAAAAGGGAAATTTATGTATTTCAAATTTAAACAAAGTATCTAGGTGAAAGTATAAGGAAGTTATGGGGAAATATTTGGCTGAAAATGGAATAGCTCTAGGGATTGATTTGGTGTAAAACTTTTGTAACTCAGAAAATGTATTTTCAAAAGATTTCAAATATGTAGGTGCTAGAAAGGGAAATTTCTGTACCATTTAGAATTTAAATTAAGTCTCTAGGTGAAAGTTTAAGGATGTTATGGGGAAATGTTCAGCTGAAAAGTGATAAAAGGCCTCTTGCTATCCCCCTTAGTAATTCACTGCCCCTACAGCTTTCTATTGCCCACTACATCTCTGCATGGATTATTACTACCCCCTACAGATCTCCACTGCCTCTACATCTCTACACAGGCTCATACAGCTATCCACAGGTTCTTGCAGCTCTCCACTGTCTCCTACATCTCTCCATGGGCTCTTACAGCTATCCATTGCACCTTACAGTCCTCCACTGTTCCTCCAGCTCTCCACTGCCCCAAAACCTTTCCATGGGTTCTTACAGCTTTGCACTGCCCCCTGGAGTTCTCCACTCAATACTACTAATCTTCTTACTACCCTAAATATATATCTGCAGTGCCCCTTACACCTCTTCATAGGTTCTTACAGGTCTCCACTGCCCCCTGCAGATTTTCACTGACCCCTACACCTCTAAAAGGGCCCTTACAGTCCTCCAGTGCCCCCTGCAGCTCTCCACTGCCCCTAGATCTCTCCACATGCTCTTACAGTTATCCACTGCCCCCTACAGCCCTCCACTGCCCCTTACATGTGTTCATTACACCTGACAGTCCTGCACTGTAAGTACAGCTCTCCCTACATTTCTCCACTGGTTTATACAGCTTCCACCTGCAGCTCTCCACTGCCCCCTACATCTTTCTGCAGGCTCTTACAGATATCCACTGCCCCTTACATCTCTCCAATGCACCCTAAAAATCTCCACATCCCTGTAAATCTTTACAAAGTCTCTTACATCTCTATACTGCCCTCTACATCTCTCCACCTTTGCACCTCTCCACTGGCCCCTACACCTCTCCATTGACCCTACATTTCTCCATGGGTTCTTATAGTTCTGCACTGCCTCCTACAGCTCTCCATTGGCCTTTGCAGCTCTCCACAGGATATTACAGCTATCCAGATTGTAAACAGACTGGGTATTTCACACTACACAAAGGTTTTTGTCAATTTTAACACACTACATGACCCCAAATTTCCCAACCAAATACAAAACTCGGGTTTCCTAGGAGATACAGATAAATATGGATGTATAAGTCTCAGTGGTTATTGCTTGTGCTGCTGTTTATATACATTCACAAAGAAAAAAACAGGTCGTGGATGTGAAGACTTAGTCAGGGCAGTCTCTACACACTGCAGCAGGAGCTGGAGTTAGAATACCGTTGGAATAAAGGCTGTGTTTTGTGGCTCACTATGTTTTCCTACAAGTAATACTCATTATTTGGGGACATGTACATCCTGCGACTGGTCTGAAATGCCATTTCGAGGCAAAATTATTTAGAATCGGACTAAAAGTCATGTAGTGTAACCCCAGCCTAAGGCATGCCAAAGAACACTGACTTCATTCAAGCAAAGAAGCACGCTAACACAGGTCAGCACCAGTCCTTAAGGTGCATTTCACAAGTGTAAAAAGCCGTTCAGTCAGGTTATACCATGTCTTCCTATTTGTACTTGTTATTGCATTGTGGAAATCTATATTTTTTCATGGCTCTTAAACTTAAATTTTTTTAATTTGCAGTTAATTAAAAGTAAATGTTGTTAATTCAAGCTTATTATCTTATTAGCAATACTTAAAAAAAATAAAATCTTTAGCAATATAAATATCTGGATTTATAAGAATCTGTTTACTAGTTAAGATAGATAGAGTTGGTATCAATACTCTGTAGTGGCAGATACTTCAACATGAAATATCTATATTGGAAGGGAAAAAGTGATATTGGTTGCTTCCTTAGCTTTTACAGCCATTCACCGCTCCCCTATATCTCTCCACTTCCCAGTAAATCTCTCCAGAGGCTCATACATCTACACTGCCCCTTACATCTCTCTACTGCCCTCTACATCTCTCCACTGCTCCCTACATCTCTCCACTGCCCCTATCTCTCTCCATGGGTTCTTACAGCTCTGCATTGCCTCTTGGAGCTCTCTGCTGCACCCTACATCCCTCCACAGGCTCTATTCACTGTCAGCTACAGCCTTCCACTGCCCCTACAGCTCTTCACTTCCACATACATCTCTCCAAGGGTTCTTAAAGCTCTCCACTGCCCCCTGCATCTCTCCACTGCCCCCTACATCTCTCCATGGGATTGTAAAACTCTCCACTGCCCCCTACATTTCTCCAAGGGCTCTTACAGTTCTTCACTGCCCCCTGCATCTTTCCACTGTTCCTACAACTGTCCATGGGGTCTTACAACTCTTCACTGCCCCCTGAAGCACTCCAGTTCCCTTACATCTCTCCATAGCCTCTTACAGCTATCAACTGCCCCCACAGCTCTCCAGTGCCCCTTACAGGTCTCCATTACCACCTACATCATATATCTCTCCATGGACTCTTACAGCTATCTACTGCCCCCTACATCTGTCCACTTCCGCGTAAATTTTTACACAGGCTCTCTACATTGCCCCTTACAGCTCTCCACTGCCAGTGCAGCCTTCCATAGCACCCTATATTTTTCCACAGGTTCATAAAGTTTTCCACAGACCCCTGCAGCTCACCACTGCCTCCTACATCTCTCCACAGAAGTTACAGCTATCCACTGCCCCCTATATTTCTACACTGGCTCTTAAAGGGGTCCACTACCCCTACATCTCTCCACAGGCTATGCACTGCCCCTACAGCCCTCCTTTGCCGTTATTGCTCTGCACAGCCCCCTGCAGCTGTCTACTGCCCCCTGCAGTTATCCACTGCCCATACATCTTACCATGGTCTCTTGCAACTATCCACTGTACCCTCTCTCTCCAGGCCCTATAGCTCTCCACTTCCCTCTACAGCCCTCCACTGCCAGTACAGCTCTCCATTGCCTCTTACAGCCCTCCACTGCCCCCTAGACCTCTCCAAGGGCTGTACAGCTATCGACTGCCCCCTACATCACTTCACTGCCCCGTACATCTCCCCACAGACTCTTATAGCTCTCCACTGCCCTCTAGATTTCTCCATTGCCCCTCACTGCCACCTACAGGTGCTGGTAATAAAAGAAGTATATCATGAAAGAAGTGAAAATTGTATATTATACTCATTCATTACACACAGACTGATATTTCAAGTGTTTATTTCTTTTAATTTGGTGATTATATCTGACAACTAATGAAAAACCCCAATTTCAGAATCTCAGAAAATTAGAATATTGTGAAAAGGTTCAATATTGAAGACACCTGGTGCCACACTCTAATCAGATAATTAACTCAAAACACCTGCAAAGGCCTTTAAATGGTCTCTCACTTCTGACTTGACAGTTGTCCAAAAGACGACCATTGACACCTTATACACGGGTTTCAGCATCGCATTCCTTGTGTCAAGCCACTCTTGAACAAGAGACAGCATCAGAAGCGTCTTGCACCTGGGCTAAAGACAAAAAGGACTGGACTGCTGCTGAGTGGTCCAAATTTATGTTCTCTGATGAATGTAAATTTGGCATTTCCTTTGGAAATCAAGGTCCGGAGGAAGAGAGGAGAGGCACAGAATCCATGTTGCTTGAGGTCCAGTGTAAAGTTTCCACAGTCAGCGATGGCTTGGGGTACCATGTCATCTGCATGTGTTTGTCCACTGTTTGTTCTGAGGTCCAAGGTCAATGAAGCTATCTACTAGGAAGTTTTAGAGCACTTCATGCTTCCTGTTGCTGACCAGCTTTATGGAGATGCAGATTTCATTTTCCAACAGGACTTGGCACCTGCACACTGTGCCAAAGCTACCAGTACCTGGTTTAAGGACCATAGTATCCCTGTTCTTAATTGGCCAGCAAACACATCTGACCTTAACCCCATAGACAATCTATGGGGTATTTTTTAGAGGAAGATGCAATACGCCAGACCCAACAATGCAGAAGAGCTGAAGGCCACTATCAGAGCAACCTGGGCTCTCATAACACCTGAGTAGTGCCACAGACTGATCAACTCCATGCCATGGCACATTGCTGCAATAATTCAGCCAAAAGGAGCCCCAACTAATTATCGAGTGCTGTACATGCTCATACTTTTCATTTGGCCAGCATTTCTAAAAACCTTTTTTTTTTTTGTAATATTCTAATTTTCTGAGATACTGAATTTGAGGTTTTCATTAGTTGTCAGTTATAATTATCAAATTAAAAGAAATAAACACTTGAAATATATCAGGCTGTGTGAAATGAATGAGTATAATATACAAGTTTAACTTTTTGAATGGAATTACTGAAATAAATTAACTTTTTCATTATATTCTAATTTTATGACAAGCACCTGTGCATTTCTACATGAATACTTAAAGCTTTCCACAGCCCCCTGCAGCTCTCAACTGACCCCTAAACCTCTCCAAGGGGTTATGCACTGCCCCCTACATCTCTCCATGGGTTCTTACAGCTCCCCACAGCCCCTGCCACTCTCCACTGCCTGTTACAGGTCTCCATGGGTTCTTATAATTAACCACTACCTCCTACATCTATCCACTGTCTCTTACAGTTATCCACTGACCCCTACAGCCCTGCTCTGCACCTACATCTCTCCACTGCCTCATACAATACTCCACTGTCCCCTGTATCGATCCACTGCCCCTACATGTCTCCACAGGCTCTTACAGCTGTTCACTGCACCTTACAGCCCTACACTTCCCCTACAGCTCTACACTGGCCCTAAAACTGTCCACAGGTTCCTACAGCTCTCCACTACCCCCTGCATCTCTCCACTGCCCATACAGTTCTCCATTGCTTCCTACAGCACTCCAGTGCCAGAACAGTTCTTCACTGCACCTTACAGCCCTCCACTGCCCCTTCATGGTAATAATCATTTCTTCATGATTATTTACAGTTGTTCACTGCCCCCTAGAACTCTGCACTGGCTCTTACAGCCCTCCACTGCCCCCTATATTTATCCACTGGCTCTTACAGCCCTCCACTGCCTGCTATATTAATCCACTGGCTCTAATAGCTCTCCCCTGCCCCCTATCAACTTCCAAAGGCAGAGGGGATCCATGGTCTGGGACAACTGGCTGGAGGAGTAAACAGGTTTTAACAGAGAAACATGAAAGGTTGGGGCTATGCGATAATGGGCAGGTGATTACAGATGATAAAACACAGGGTCGCCCTACTTGACAATCTTAAATGATCCACGTTGGGCAACATGTTGGCTTAGTGGTTAGCACGTTTGCCTCTCAGCGCTGGGATCTTGGGGTCAAGTTCTATCTGAGTGGAGCTTCCATGTTCTCTCTGTTTCTGTGTGGGTTTCCTCTGGGGTCTCTGGTTTCCTCCCACAGTCCAAAAACATGGAGGTTAGGTGAATTGGCTTCTCTCATAAATGTCCTGGTGTGTATGTGAATAAATGTCTGTATGTGTGAGTGAATGTGTATGTGCCCAAATTGGCGCTCTATCTTAGGTGAAACCCTAGTGCCTGATGCAGTCCTCCAGGTGAACAGTTGTTCCTGGTCAATAAAAACCTGGACATTAAATAAATTAAGTTCCTGGACATATAAAAAATGTAATTAATAAAAACAATAAATCTGGGATTAAGCTTTTTGCATGGGGTCTTCAACCTGAGATCTTTAGGAGACAGTCATACCAGTTGTCCAGGGGTATACTGAGGACAGACTCTGCAGCAACAATCTGCTTAGATCTTCTGCCTCCTAACAGCCCTTAGTAAATCTACATGTGTGGTTTCCCAGGTTTGTTCGGTTCTCCTAAACCAATCATTCACTTCAGGAACATCTGTAGGCTCTCCTGACCAAGAAAAGAAAGGTTGTTGATAGCCAAGTATACACGGGAAGGGAGAGAGACCCACAGATGAATGAAACAAAGAGTTTTGTGATATTCAGCCCATGGTAGATGCGATTCCAATCATGCCAACATTACTACAGTATGAGTGAAGGAATCGGCCTATTTCCTGATTTAAGCATTCAACCTGTCTAGTGGACTGTGGTTGATAGCCAGATGTTAGACTAACTGATATATTCAACATGGAACAAAAAGACAGCCATACTTGGGAGGTGAACTCTGCCCCAGTCTGAAACAATATCCTCAGGAAGACCATTAAATTTGAATACCTTTTGAAAGAGAGCCTCAGCCATTTCCATTGCTGTGGTTAAGTTGGGGAGAGGAATAAGTCAACAGCCCTTAGAGAAACAATCAATGGCAACCAGAACAGTGTTTTTTCCTTGGGAGGGTGGCAGGTCCATGACAAAATCCACAGCAATATGAGACCATGGCCGTTGTGGAATTGGAAGCAGTCGTAGTAATCCTGCTGGAAGTTGTCTAGATGTTTTACTCAGGGCACTAACAATACAGTTCTTAACAAAGGTCTCAACATCATCAACAACTGTAGGCCACCAATATTTATTTCTTACTGGGTTAATGTTTGTTGACTACCTGGGTGTCCTGAACTGGGGGAGGAATGAATCATCTCAAGCAAGGTAGCTCAAAGGGAAAAGGGTACATATGTTCAATTTCTGGGATATTCTCAATTAAAAGGTGAATCAGAGCTTCAGATCATCAAAAGCATCCTGGGCTGAAGAGTCCCAAACTAGAGTTTTGGTATTGCCTTTGAGGAATGAAGTAAGTGGGGCAGCTACAGTGCTAAACTTTCTAATAAATCTGTAAAAGTTGGTGTGATGAGGTCAGTGAATTAGACCCATCACCAAGACTGGAATATACATTAAGGAATGTATATTGGTATTATTACTTACCTTGTGTTTCAGTTCCTGTTCCTAGGGGAATGGCAGCGAATTTCCTGTCTCTCTTTGTGCTAGCCGAATGGCCCACGGTGAGGTATAGAGAGGGGGAGGGAAGAGCTGGATTCAGGAACCTGTGAAAGGGAAAAAGCAAATAAGTAAAACTATTAACAAACTATGTTCATAGATAAACACTTACCAGTGAAGCTGGAATGAGATGTGCTGGGGATATCTGTTAATGGTTATATTGAAGGGAATAAATATCTTCCTGTGAGTAACTTTCTTACCCCTTTGCCAGAGTTGGGTTAGTCCAATTAAGAGAGGGGTGGGTCTAAGTTCCTAAAAGGAGGGGGATTTGGCTGCAGTAGCCAGGTGAAGGTAGAGGGAACTGCAGTACGGACAAACTATGTCTGTGTAGGTCTAACGCGCTCTTTTTATTTTATTTTCTTTTCATTTCTTTTCACCAAATATTCATAGTGGCTGGTAGCAGTAATGAATGTTGTTTTCCACTCATCTCCCTCCTGTATGCAAGCCAGGTTGTATGCACTCAATAGATCTAGTTTGGTGAATATGGTGTCCTGACGGAGTTGTTCTAAAGCACTAGGAACAAGGAAAAGTGGGTAGTGATTTTTAATAGTAATGGCATTCAACTCATGGTAGTCAATACAGGGCCTGAATCTGCCATCATTTCTCCCAACAAAAAAGAAACCTGCTGCAGCTGGGGAAGTGGAAAGAAGCATATAACCAAGTTGAAGAGCCTCAGGGATGTAATCCTCCATGGCCTGTGATTCATGGATAGAAAGAGGACCCTACTCTTGGCAGGTGTGTTTCCAGGTATCAGGTCAATGGCACAATCTCATGGTCTGTGTGGGTAGACTAGAAGTTTGTTTTTTACTAAACACAAGGGAAAATTTGAGTATTCAGAAGGTAAGGAGATGGGATGTGAAGTGATAGGGCTTTCAGCATTTGTGGTTAAACAAGGTGTGGCCAGACAATGCCCTTGACATGTACCCCACCTGGTTATGTTCCCAGTGGCCCAAGACAGGGGGGGATTATGTTGTATTAACCAAAATAACCCCAGCACTAGGGAATTCTCTGCAGAATAAATTATATAAAAGGAAATTGTTTCTGTTTGAAGAATGCCTATAGTGAATTTGAGTGGAATTGTGACTTCATTAACCATACCATCAAATCCTTTAATATAATGGTACTTGAAGTGTTCTCTCCCACAGTACAGACACAATCCTTCACAAACTGTTGTCTTTCCTCTGAAGAATATTTTGCCCTTCATACTTACATGGCCTCAGGTTCTGTAGAAGTATTAGTATTTGAGACTCAGGTTTGGGGAAGTTTATGCTGTTTCTGCTCTCGAGGACTCGTTCAAGCTCATATGGTATATTGTCGCTAAGTCCATCCCATGCAAACTCTGCTGCTAGTGTTCTGAATGTGAGTGAATGTTTTGTTGTCCTGCTTTAAGGTTAGCAACTGTTCCCCAGGGTCCTTGCCTATGCTAGAATGTTCAAAAATTCTTAAAACCAGGTTCAGAAAACCAGGGCAAACGTATCAAAAAAGTGCAAGAGCAAAAGACCATCCAAAAATCAGACAAAGGGTTCTAAATGAGAGCTGGCGGCGTGTGCGTCAACACGCGTGCAGCGGCCACTCCGGAACCAAGTGGGCTTTATACAGTATCAGCGATGACATCCAGGAGACACTGCGGAACCTCCACTTGCTACGGAGGTCTGCTCGCTGGAAAATAAACTGGACTATATCAAACTTCAGCGAGCTGCACGGCAAGAATACAGAGACTACTGTATTTTTGTTTTTACGGAGACAGTATTCCCAACGCCGACATTCAGCTAGATGGGTTAGCCGCGTTTCGAGCCGACAGAGACCCAGCGCTATGCAGTAAGACAGAGCCCTGCCCCCATCTCGGATACTCAGATCACATGTCTGTTATGCTAATTCCTGCATACAGACCCATCATCAGGCGATCGAAACCTGTTCTGAAAGAGGTGAAAATCTGGCCATCAGAAGCAATCTCTGCTCTTCAGAACTATTTCGAGTGCACTGACTGGGACATGCTCAGAGAGGCTACAACTTACAGCAACACAATCAACCTGGAGGAGTACACATCATCAGTGACCAGCTACACCGAGAAGTGCATCGATGATGTGACCATCTCCAAGACCATCACCATCTGCTCCAACCAGAAGCCATGGATGAATGCAGTGGTGCATGCGCTGCTGAAGGCTAGAGATATCGCTTTCAAATCAGGTGATAAGGCGGCCCTGAGAAAAGCAAGGGCCAAACTCTCCCGAGCTATCAGAGAGGCAAAGCGTGCACACGGTCAGATCATTCACAGCCACTTCCAGAGCAGTAGAGACACTCGGCGCATGTGGCAGGGCATCCAGAGCATCACCAGCTACAAGACTACACAACCTGCTTGGGACGGAGATGCTTCCCTACCAGACGTGCTGAACCATTTCTACGCACGCTTTGAGGCACAGAACAATGTAACTGCGAGAAAGTCCACTCCTTCTCCCAGCGACCAGGTGCTGTCTTTTACTGCAGCTGACATGAGGAAAACTCTATGCAGAGTCGACCCACTGAAAGCTGCTGGACCAGACAATATTCCTGGCAGAGTGCTCAGGGAATGTGCAGACCAGCTTGTTGATGTCTTCACTGATATCTTCAACATCTCTCTGAGCAGCACCATTGTTCCAACATGCTTCAAGAACACTACCATCAGCCCTGTGCCTAAGAATTCTTCTGTGTCCTGCCTCAATGACTATCGTCCCGTTGCACTCACTCCTGTCATCACAAAGTGCTTCGAGAGGCTCGTCATGAGGCACATCAAGTCCCTACTTCCCCCCACACTGGACCCTCTACAGTTCGCGTATCGTCCTAACCGTTCAATGGACGATGCCATATCTACCACGCTCCACCTGGCACTCACCCACCTGGGCATAAAAGACACATATGCCCGAATGCTGTTCATAGACTTCAGCTCAGCATTCAACACCATCATTCCTCAGCACCTGATCGGGAAGCTGAATATACTGGACCTTAACACTCCTCTCTGCAACTGGATCCTGGACTTCCTGACTTGGAGACCTCAGTCAGTGCGGATTGGTAGGAACACCTTCAGCACCATCACACTGAACACTAGAGCCCTCCAGGGCTGTGTACTCAGTCCACTGCTGTTCACACTGCTGACCCATGACTGTGCAGCCATGTCATATCATCAAGTTCGCTGATGACACGACTGTGGTGGGTCTCATCAGTAAGAATGACGAGTCAGCATACAGAGAGGAGGTGCAGCGGCTAACTGTCTGGTGTGAAGTCAACAAACTGTCTCTGAATGTGGACAAAACCAAAGAGATGGTTGTAGACTTCAGAAAAACAAGGGGTGAGCACTCACCGCTGAACATCGACAACTCTGCTGTGGAGATTATCAAGAACACCAAATTCCTTGGGGTTCACCTAGCGGATGATCTCACCTGGTCCACTAACACCAGTAACATCAGAAAGAAAGCCCAGCAGCGCCTCTACTTTCTGTGAAGGCTGAAGAGGTTTTATCTCCCACCTCCAATCATCACCACTTTTACAGAGGAGTCATTGAGAGCATCATGACCAGCTGCATCACTGTCTGGTTTGGGAACTGCACTTTGGCAGATCGCAAGTCCCTCCAGCGGATTGTGAGGACAGCTGAGAAGATTATCAGTGTGTCTCTTCCCTCCATCACAAACATTTACACCACTCGCTGCACCCGCAAAGCACTCAGCATTGTGGGAGATCACACACACCCTTCACACACACTTTTCAACCTACTGCCGTCTGGAAAATGGTATCGAAGCATTCGAGCCCTCACATCCAGACTAGCGTAACAGCTTCTTCCCACATGCTATCAGACTCCTGAACATCTAGATACTGAGACTGGACTGAAGAAGGGCACACACACACACACACAACTTCACAAAACACTGGTTTGATGGAATGAAAATGATATACTGAAAATGAGTGTACTGTTTACACATCCTGTTTACAGCATGGTTACAGACATGGTTTATGTCTTTTGCACTTTAATATGTGTGCACTGTTTTATGTTTGCACTAGCTTTGCACTTGTTGCACTTTAATGTTTTGTATTGGTTTATGTAGCACCTTGGTCCTGGAGGAATGCTATTTCGTTTCACTGTGTACTGTAAACACTGTATACTGCTGGAATGACAATAAACGTCTTGAACTTGACAAACTTCTTGAATAAAGAAGAACTAACAAGGACAAGAGCTCAAATAGGCTTGTTAAGGTAGATAAAAGGTTACTGGCAATACTTTGCAAAGAGAGATTGCAACTAAGAGGTTTAAATAGATTAGAGTGGAGATGAGGAACAGATGGCAGTAATTGTGGTTGTCCTGGTGACATTGTTAGAATTCAGGGGAGGAGGACCTCTGGTGGCCAGAAGAGGGATTACTGACACACCATCAGTACATCTCTCCATTGCCCCTGCATATCTACTCCCTCAGTACCTCTCTCCACTGTCCCTACACCTTTCCATGGATTCTAATATTTCCCCACTGCCCACTGCAGTCCTCTTCTGCTCCCCAACAGCTGTCCACTGCTCTTACAGGTCTCCACTGCCCCTTGCAGCTTTCCACTGCTACCTACAACCATCCACTGTTCCCTATATTTCTCCACCACCCCTAAAGCTGTCCACTGTGCCCTACAGTCCTCTAGTGCCCCTTACAGGTCTCCACTCCCTTCTACAGCCCTCTAGTGCCAGTACAGCTCTCTATTGCCCCTTACATATCTCCACTGCACCTTACAGCCCTCCACTGCCAGAAATAGCACTCCATTGCTCTTGTTATGCAACACTGAATAATTCCACATTAAAAATACAGCCATTTTATTTAAACTCAGACCTTAAGTAAATTTCCACCTTAAATAATTGCCCACCATTAAATTACAATTGCAATTTTAAGGAAAGTAAGGGAGCCACGGCTGGTGTGTGGCAAAGCTGCCCACTGTGAAATCATCATCTAAACATTTCATAATACATTTTAAAAAACATTTCAATGGGGGGGATTTCTTGTAATTGTATAATTCTAAAATTGTACAGCAACCTGAGTTGGCATCATATGATCCTGAGAGGTTTTGTGGTTCTAGCTCAAAAACTGTAGGAATAGTAGCATTTTACATTTGGAACATAGAAAATTAATAAGAACTAGAGGGGGAAAGTTCATCAACAAACTTTGAATTTGGCTTGTCACATATTGCTAGGACCCTTGCAACATTAGCTTATATGCTGCTTGATTGCTATGAGGTTAAATTAGTAGAGCTATCTATCCAATAAAATCTTAAGCTTAAAAAGACTGCCAATAATCTTTGAAAATTCTACTTTAAAATATTACCATATTATTTAGACTTCCACCTCAAATAAATGTCCAAATAATTTTCAATTCAAATAAACCTTAAAACCATAAAAAGACTGCCAATATATTTTAAATGCCACACCTTAAAAAAACTATTTAGACTTCCACTTTAAATAAATGACCACTTCAAATTATCATGAAAACGTTTAAAGGACTGCCAATATAATTTTCAACTATTACTTTAAAATTCCACAATAAAAGCATAATAACTGGTTAAATGAACAACTTAAAAACCATGCCACATTAAAAATACAACCATTTTATTTAGACTCTGAAACATCCACATTAAATAAATGACAGGAGCAGGACTTGAACACCCAGCCACAAAGACTGTATTTATACTTAGTCTGGCACCTTAAAATAAATTCCACATTAAATTTACTGTTCTTATTATGTCCCCATCCACTTTAAATTGCCTGGGCAGGGCAAGAAACATCGTCAAGGACGTCACCCACCCAAATCATGGACTTTTCAGCCTTTTACCATCTGGCCGACGTTACAGGAGCCTCCGTTCCCGCACTAACAGGCTTCGTTTCCTGAGGCTGTTATCCGGATGAACACTATTCAGGCACTTTAAACAAACATTGCACAATCATTACATTGCACCTTCTGTAAAGTTGTATTTAATTTATCCCTCAGTACTTAATGCATCACCTACACAATGTTACTTTGTTTACAATTTTTTCATTTTTCATTTCATTTCAATATGTATATATGGTTACTTTAACTTCCATAATCACAATGTCATATCACAACTGCACTTTAATCACAATCCATAATCATAATGTCATTTCACAACTGCACTTTATGTAAATAATGTTATATATTGCACTTCTGGTTAGATGCTAACTACATTTCATTGGCCCTGTACTTGTACTCTGCACAATGACAATAAAGTTGAATCTAATCTAATCTAATCTAATCTAAATTACCTGCTAAATGTATGGACCAAGGGCTGGATGGCCCATAAGCCCCTCAATATACAAAGACTACTGCAGGACTGAAGGAGAGGAAGGGAGCCATGCTCATTCTCTCCTTGGCGTGTTTGAAATGTGCCCACTGTGACATCATCATCTGAACATTCCGTAATGCATTTCTATGGGGGGAATTTGTAGAATAACTCTTCGAAGACTAACTCGAATTGGTCCAAAATCCCAGAGTGGGATCAGGTATCATCATCTGAAATTTCGTAGCTGTAGCATGAAAACTGACAAAGTAGTTTGCAGTTTGAAATTTGGCGCAATGCTTTCCTATGGGAAAAATTTGGCAGCTCCAAATTAGGGCGGCACGATGGCGCAGCAGGTAGTGTCGCAGTCACACAGCTCCAGGGACCTGGAGGTTGTGGATTCGTTTCCCGCTCTGGGTGACTGTCTGTGAGGAGTTGGTGTGTTCTCCCTGTGTCTGCGTGGGTTTCCTCCGGGTGCTCCGGTTTCCTCCCACAGTCCAAAAAACACACGTTGGTAGGTGGATTGGCGACTCAAAAGTGTCCGTAGGTGTGTGAGTGAATGTGTATGTCTGTGTTGCCCTGTGAAAAACTGGCACCCCCTCCAGGGTGTATTCTCGCCTGATTCCAGGTAGGCTCTGGTCCCACCGCGATCCTGAACTGGATAAGCGGTTACAGATAATGAATGAATGGATGAATGAATGAATAATAAAGAGAAAGATTTTTTTTGTTTTGTTTTTTGTTAATATTGTTTTATTTACTTATATTTTTTGTTGAGGGTGTGGTGGGTAGTGTTGTAGAAAACAATTTTATTACTTTGTGTTTGTTGACAAATATCCTTAAATGATGATTAGTTAAATTAGCATACTCATTGTGTGAAATCCTGTACCCTATATGCATTTATATGAATGACTAACCAGCATTTACATTATGAATTACTTACACATGTAGTTAAACATTTTTGCTTGATTCTGCACTACTAACTCATATGATAATTACTTCTAAAGACATATTATAAGCTTCACTATATGGCATGATAACTTGAGATTTACACATTTTTAATTCTTAACGTCTAACCTTGAACAGATGTGCACTCCAGGATTGTAACACACTGACATCATAGTGTTGGTCACGGAGGCGCTGATCTGTAGCTATTTGTGGCCTTGAAGTGTATATTTCTGACTCCCTAAATTTTATTCTCTTGGGAAAAGAGTGCTGAGAAGAGAGGCCCATTGTCAGCCTGGCCAGATAATGAATGTCTTCAGGGTCACAACAGGCACCTGAATATTGCACGTGAAGAGCTGAGTACTAACACGTGAAATTATGCATATTAATATACGCTAATCAGCCAGAAACGCCTCACCACCAGGATATACGTCATCTGGGGTATAACTGTTGGAGTCAGATCATGTGAGGTCAGAGCTTCACTTGGGAGGGGTATCACATTGTTCTCAATGTGTTAAGTTCTCCTGGATCCAGTATTTGGTAAATAAATACTTTGATTTTGCTTTGAACTTCACTCTACTGGTGTCTGCGACTCTCTCGTGACGGACACGCCTCCCCCGAAGAGGGAGGGTGTATTTTGGACCTTTTTGTTATTTTCTCATGAGTTGGTAAATTTTAAATACTTTGAGAACGGTCCAAAGAAACATTTTTATCTTCAGTAGGGAGAACGGGGCTAACGGTTCTCTGGGGGCGGTGTGGCGAGAACGAGGCTAACGGTTCTCTGGGGGTGAGAACGGAGACTAAGTGAGAGACACAAAAAGGAAGAGGCACAACGTATACAAAGACAGCAAGCATCGTCGTACTTTCGGGATTTGGAACACCAGTAATGAGTAAATGCATGCTTTAATCATCATACAGCTCTAAACGTTTCTTAACACAATGGCTTTTTAGCAAGATAGCTGGTGCTAGTTATGATAGCTGCTAACATTTAACCAGCTAGCTAAATCCTGTGGATTTTGCACACCTGTTTGCTCCCTAAAAATGTTAATGTTTTATCATCGCAGATAGAGTCAACTGGCATTCCCCCCCTCAAAATAGTAAGTTGGAGGGGATTGGAGCCTGAGATATCACCAGTTTTGTGACGTGCTTACAAGCAGGAGGCTGAGGGAAATGTAGGAGAGAAGAGGCGGTATGGAAACAAAGAGATGCCGGTAAAGTTGGTTTCATATTCGCATATTCAGATTTTTTTTCTTCAATAGCTCTCAAACGGTGCATGCAAATGACTTAATACTTGCAAAGTATTGTTTTTGGGATCCAAGACAAGCAGCTACAACTCAGTTTATGTCAGAAATGTTTGCCATTAAAAAAACACGAAATATATTGTTTTACTATGGGCTGCCGCCATCTCCGCGAGAGCTAAGGGACCGTTTACAAACTACACTACACAGTAAAAACGAAGCTGACGAACCTGACACATGACTTAAACTACATCTCTTACGTTGGTAAATTTAACCATTACTGGCCCATAGTGATGTGTTTTTGAGAATAAATTTCAATAGTGTTTGAACCTTTCATAATTTTGTTTCTAAACAAGTTGTATTTGATCAAGCGCAACCCACAGGACATACTACCCAAGCTAGCAAGGTAGATCTGGGCCAATTCCGGCTCAGGCTCGGCACTGTCGGCTGGCTGCCGTCTCAGCGTGAATGCGGCACGCCGCGTCTGGCCCAATTCTGGCTGCACGTTGGCACTATCGTCTAGATGAGGCTTGGCGTGAATGTGGCACCCTGCATGTGGCCCAGTTCCGGCTGCACGTTGGCACTGTCGGCTGGCTGCCGTCTCGGCGTGAATGCGGCACCCTGTATATGGCCCAAGTCCAGCTGCACGTTGGCACTCTCGGCTGGCGAGGCGATTGCCATTGCAGTTAGCACACTACACTGATCAGATCATTTTATTAAATACTGCGTATTAATTGTATGTGGCCCACATTTAAAAATGAAAGAAAATACTGGTAACTGTCTGGAAAACGATGTAAAAAATGTCAAATAAATAGAATCATTATTTTAACTTGTTAAATGCCATAAAGTTATAGGTAAGCTCTGTACTGTACTATTTTAGAATATTGATGTAATGACTGGGACACGAACGACAGAAATGATTATAATAAATATGATTAATAAGGAGAAAGTGCGGTGCTGAAGGGAGGAAATTGTTATTTAAGTTTTTGAAGACGGCAGCTTTAAAATGAATGAACTCTGAATGAGAAAACGGAAGGTGGCAGAAGCGAACCGCTGTAAAAACACAGAAGAAGAAAACGATGAAGATTCGCGCTCTTTTCTGTGACCACGGCGCGCGAGCAGCTCTCACCGGCCTCAGGCAGCAGCTTCATCCCGTAAGTATTTCAATTTAACCTTATATTTTCGGATACATATTGTGACGAGCACCAGAAGAAGAAAGAGACTTCTTTAGCTTTTCTGCTGGTTTCCTGTGCCCACCTGGTGGTGTACCACAGAAACTGCACCTTTATTGACACAACCCAAAGCTTAACAACACAGGAAAATAGCCCAAGGTCATTAATTGCCATACTCATCTCGGTCATGGTGGCCACCCAAAATAACAATGCATAACTGACACCACAACCCATAAACAACAGTAAGAGCAGCACAACATCACTGATTAACTGAAACCATTAATAACTAGAACATCTAAGAATAAACAAAAACAGTCCCATGAGTCTCTGCACCAGTGGCACCTCCCATTGGCTGCCACATAGCCCCCACCAGAAGGGGTTAGTCGCTCCCGACAACCCCATCGCCCAACACAAAGTCTCTCAAGTGTCCCGGAACCCGTCTTAGACGAGTAGGCTGCCTGATACCAGCAGAGGGGGCATCGTCCCTGTTTGTACATGGAGTACCTCCAGTACCCCCATCTCCAACGGTCGGCGAGGCAAGTGCCGATATAGTGAGAGTCTGTCCTGGTGCAATACCACCATGCGCCCCCGGCCGGGCATGCGCACCCGATACACCACATCTGACAGCCGTGTCACAATGTCAGCAGGCCCTTGCCAGTGACAACAAAGCTTGGGGGATACACCCTTCTTGCGGACCGGGCAATACACCCAGACCTTGTCCCCTGGCACAAAAGCCCTCCCCCTGCACCTGGAGTCATAGGCCCTCTTCTGCCGCACTCCAGCTTCTTCCTGGGCTTGGCGAGTATAGTCATGGACTACCTGTAGACGTTCCCTCAGCCTCCTAAGGTAGTCCATTTCAGTCCTTCCAACAATCTCCGGCTCAGGTGGGGCCCCAAACACCAAGTCCACTGGTGTGCGGAGCTCCCGCCCGAACATGAGGGCAGCAGGTGTGCACTGGCTGGACTCTTGGACAGCAGTTCGATAAGACCAAAGGACCAGGGGCAGATGTTGGTCCCAGTCGCGTTGGTGTTGACTGGTGAGGGTGGCGAGTTGAGTAGCTAGTGTGCGGTTGAATCGCTCAACCAGACCATCACTTTGGGGGTGTAGTGGTGTTGTCCTAGTCTTGTCCACTCCAAGCAGCCTGCAGACCTCCTTAAACACCTGTGACTCAAAGTTCCTCCCTTGGTCACTGTGGAGTTCGGCGGGGACCCCAAAGCGAGTGAACATCTCCTCCACCAGCTTTCCCGCAGTCGTAGTTGCACTCTGGTCCGGTACCGCATATGCCTCAGGCCACTTTGTGAAATAGTCCATGGCCACAAGTATGTACCGATTGCCTGACTCAGTGATGGGGAAGGGCCCCAGAACATCCACTCCTACCCGCTCCATTGGGGCCCCCACCATGTACCGTTGCAGTGGGGCACGGGACCGCTGAGTTGGTCCCTTCTGGGCTGCACAAGTGTCGCAGCAGTGCACATGTAACTCTACATCTTGTCTGCAACTAGGCCAATAGAACCTTCCCCTCAGGCGGTGAAGGGTCTTAGCATTCCCATAGTGTCCCATCCCCACTGAACCATGGACAAGCTCGAGTACCTGAGGTCGTAGCGATTGGGGCATTAGCAGCTGTAGTATGTCTTTACCCCGCCCTGGGGCATGCCATCTCCGGTACAAGAGGCCATCATGGATCTCCAGGTTGCCCCACTGGGAGTAATAGGCTTTCACCTCGGGTCCTTGTGCTGACACCCCCTTCCACTCGGGGCGCTGTGCACTCTCCAGCCTGCCCCTCACCTGAGCCAATACTGTGTCTGCCTCCTGGTGCTCTCCCAGTTGTTGCGGAGTCAGAGGGAGCCACCCATTCCCACTGGGGGTAACCTGAGCAGCTGCTACCATCATTGCTAATTGGCCCCGCTCTTCTTGCCGTTGGCAGTGACGACACTTTTCCGCTATGCAGGGACGTCTGGAGAGGGCATCAGCATTGCCATGCTGACGACCTGCTCGATGCTGGATCTCAAAATCATATGCCTGGAGTACTTCTAACCAGCGAGCCACTTGGCCCTCTGGATGCTTGAAGTTTAAGAGCCAAGTCAGACAGGCATGATCGGTGCGAAGGAGGAAATGGCTACCCAGCAAGTAGGGACGGAAGTGCCGTACAGCCAATACTACTGCCAAAAGCTCACGTCGAGTGACACAGTAGTTTCTCTCAGCTCTGTCCAAGGTGCGACTGAAATAGGCCACAGCACGTTCCCTACCTCCAGACTGTTGGGACAGGACAGCTCCAACCCCTACGTTGCTGGCATCAGTGTCCAAAATGAAGAGTCGTTGGGGATCCGGATAAGCCAAAACAGGGGCCTTTGTGAGAGCCTCTTTGAGTTGGTCAAAGGCCGTGGCGCACGTGTCGTCCCAACTGAAGGGCTGGCCCTTGTTGGTCATGCAGTGGAGAGGACTGGCTATGGTGGCGAACCCTCTTATGAACCGGCGGTAGTAAGATGCCAGTCCTAGGAAACTCTGAAGCTCCCTGACATTCCTGGGGTACGGCCAGTCCTGAATTGCAGCCACTTTGGCGGGGTCAGTGGCTACCCCATGAGCACTCACCACATGCCCCAAGAAGGTGGTCTCCCTCGCCAACAGCTGACACTTTATCGGGTTCAGCCGCAACCCAGCTTGCAGTATAGCAGTGAAGACCTCACTCAGGTTCGACAGTGCTGTGTCGAAGTCGTTGGCATGCACCAGCAGGTCATCCAGGTACACAACACAGCAGGTTCGGGGAATGTGTGCCAGTACTCTTTCCATCAGTCTTTCAAATGTTGCCGGAGCATTGCAGAGTCCAAATGGCATCACATTGAACTGCCACAGTCCTTGTCCCAGGGTGAAGGCAGTTTTTGGTCTAGCTTCAGGGGCAAGCTCTACCTGCCAGTAGCCACTGCGCAGGTCAAGGGAGCTAAACCAGCTGGAACCTGCAATGTGGTCAAGCGCATCATCTATCCATGGAAGTGGATAGGAGTCCTTCCTGGTGACAGCGTTGAGAGGGCGGTAGTCTACACAGAAACGCCAGCGGCCATCCTTCCTCCTCACCAAGACAACTGGGAATGCCCACGGACTGTCAGAAGGTTCGATCACACCAGCAGCCGCCATCTCGCGGATCATATCCTCTGCCACCTGTCGTTTTGCAAGGGGTAGCCGGTGTGGGCGAAGGCGAATAGGCAGAGCAGAACCAGTGTCAATGGTGTGTTGGACTAGCCCAGTCCGCCTGCAGTCTCTGTCGCTGGCAGCAAAGATGTCTATGTTGTCATCCAGGAGGCACTTTAACTTGTGGAGCTGGTCATGGGTCAGGCCGGCCCCACTGCGTTGCCATAAGTCATGGACAGCCATGATTGTCTCAGCAGATGGGAGGATAGCAGACCCAGTTTTTGGGGCTTGGACGAGAGGCGGCGATGCTGGGTCACAGGCAGTAGTCGATGTAGCACCAGGATCCGGAACTAGCTGGGGCGTGGCTGCATGACAACTTGCTTGCCGGCTTTTGATCTTCTTTTTACTTATTTGGCCACGCTGGAGGGCAAAAGTCTTTGTGCCAAGGGTGATGGCCGGCCTCGACACATCAACACAGGCCTCCCAGCGGCTCAGCAGGTCCAAACCGATGATGCACTGGTCCTGGATGTTGGCGAGCCAGAACTCGTGTGCCAGCTCCATGCCCCCTGCCAGGATTTGCAGTAATTTCCTCCCCTTCATGCCAGTCCTCTCTCCAGTCACTGTCATCAACTGGGTGTCGGTTGGTAGCCACCCACCTGCACGTGAGTCGAGTGTGCTAGGGAGGACACCAGGTCGAATGAGGGAAATAGTAGATCCTGTATCAACGAGGGCTCTGCAAGGTTGGCCATCAACAGTACAAGGCAAGTATAGCCCTTTCTCATGACCTAGCCGGCCTACCAGCGTGCATCGTCCTTGGAGGGGGGTGGTTAGACGGAGTGGTGGTCCCCTCACTAGGCCACTCCGCTGTCGTTTCCCTGTGGCTGGGTAGCCCTGGCCTTCGGAGTTGGTGCAGGGCAGTCGCGTGCCACATGTCCAGGCTCATCACATCGATAGCAACGGTCTATTATTCGCCATGGACGTCTTCGGGCTGTCCTGGGTTGAAGCTGGTAGACCTCTGCTATTTCCTCCGACCCCTCACTGTCAGCTGCTCTTGCATATGGGTGGTGGGCGAGAGCTCTCTGCTGGTTTGGTCATGAAGAGAGCACTAACCCAGCTCGTTCGGCTTTGTGGAGGGCTTCGCTAAGAGACCGGGGCATGGCAAGGCGAACATGTTGGCGCAGCCGCTCCGGGGACAGACCTTGCAGAAAGGCATATAGGCTCAGCTCCTCCTGGCCAGCCGGGGGGAACTCCGGATAGCCACGCCTGGCATACAGCTGCACGTCTGCGGCAAAGGTGCCTAGGTTCTCTCCTTCTTGGCGACAACGTTTGGCTAGTTGTTCTCTGCTCTGGTTGATGGAATGCTGCTTCCCAAACCGCCTCTCCAGTGCCATTGTGAGGGCACGCAGGTTTTGCTGCTCCACTGGGGCCAGATCAAGGAGCACCTGCAGTGCACCCCCTTCCAACGCCAGGGCCAGGTGTGTGGCAGCCTCTTCGTCGCTCCAACCACTGTGCCGTGCCGCTAGTTGGACTTGTGAAAGATAGGGCTAAAGCGGTGTCATCCCATTGTATTTGGGTAGCTTGGCTAGTGTCTTGGGCATAGCTCCTGCCTGATGTGAGCTAAACATAGGCGCTAGCATAGCTGTTTCGCTAGCAGGAGAAGCTGTATCATTAGCTACTAGCTCACCATCTTCTGTGCGTTGCAGGCTTTCACCCCTCCTCCGTGCCTGTGGGGGGTGGTGCCGTCGCGGTGCGCTGGCCCCATCTGGGAAGCCTTGAAACGCTGATCGTTGGCTCGGCTTCTTTGTCGCTGTATCACATCTTCCAGAAGGCGCAGATCCTGCTGTATGGCACGTTGCAGTTCCTCAATCTCTCTCTCCATTCTGGGAGGCACTGTCATCCCACTTCTGACACCAGTGTGACGAGCACCAGAAGAAGAAAGAGACTTCTTTAGCTTTTCTGCTGGTTTCCTGTGCCCACCTGGTGGTGTACCACAGAAACTGCACCTTTATTGACACAACCCAAAGCTTAACAACACAGGAAAATAGCCCAAGGTCATTAATTGCCATACCCATCTCGGTCATGGTGGCCACCCAAAATAACAATGCATAACTGACACCACAACCCATAAACAACAGTAAGAGCAGCACAACATCACTGATTAACTGAAACCATTAATAACTAGAACATCTAAGAATAAACAAAAACAGTCCCATGAGTCTCTGCACCAGTGGCACCTCCCATTGGCTGCCACAATATGTATTTTGGTATCGCCCAAATGTAGTTAACATCGTTAATGTTACGTACGTTATTCTATAAACTGCTATACGTTACATACATAATATTGAACCGTTTTTTTTTTTCAAATGACAAACTTTATAGCTAGCGATAACCTGTTTAACTCTAGCAAGCTCCTTTTTTTCTCTGACAGAAAACATTTAAATGACATGACAATCGCTCATATATGAGTTATTTTAATTTGAGTAATTATGTAGTTTGATGGCGTATTTTACAAGACGATGTGAGCATTTTTGTGGGTTTTTGTGTCACACAGAACCGCATACCTCAGTATAAGAAATAAAACTGCTTAAACACATTAAGATACTAGCTAAGTAGGTTAAAATACATTCTCAATCTCGGTGCTGGTTTTTGGTGTAATGTAATGTTTTAAATATATAATTCCACATACACTAATTCTTTGTTAGGGAGTATCAGTGATTTTGGGCTAGTGATTTATGGGTTGAAGGAGGTTATATTGAAAATGATAGAAGGCTATTTACTGAGAGAAAAACTATGAACATGAACTAATTAATTTTCTTTATGTAATTATGTAAAGATGGACTGCAGTAAGAAAACTAGTGGGGCATTGAAAAATGCAGGTGGCAGGGAGAAAAGCAGATAGGAGGTTAATTCAAGTTTAGATGAGATCTTTAGTATTGGTTGTAGCATAATCATTTGTATAATCGTTTGTAATATAACCTGATAATCTGTTACATTTGAAGTTCTGTAGTTAATGAATCTGCATGCATAAGCAGTTCAGTTTTTCATTAAATATTTTTATAGAAAATATATTGAAGAGAACAGAACATGTACATAATCTCTATATGTTTAATTATAAGCTGGAATTCAACAAGGAGTACAACTGAGGTGACTACACTTGAGCGTTCTTTCACTTCACTGCATGTCCTGTAGATCCCTGTTTTCCAGGCTGCTAGAGATGAGGATACAGCTGATATTTCCATCATTCCTGAGGGCAGTGAGGTATTGACAAAGTGTGACACAGCAAAGGCTTGCAAACTGTTGATCAAACTGATGTGTGCCATGAATAAGTGTCAAATGTGTACTTCCACACATTTGAGGAAACTCAAACTGTTTTAAAGTACCTTTCTGCATTTTGTTTTTTACTTTCCCAAACCTACTGGAGAACTTTAAGCGATTTGTTATATGGCCTTAGCATAGTATATTTTTAAAGAAAAGTCTGAATTTAAATGGCAGTTCTTAGGGTGTAAAACCAATTGTTTTTTTGAAAAAGAGTTTTTGAATGTTAATTGGATTTAGGAAATCATGACACTGCCAATTTCAAATTTCAATGCCAATTACAAATGTATTTTCTATTTATTGATTTTATGTACTGTTTGTATACATTGCAATTGCTGTATGTTTACACTGTTTCAAGGTTGTATGAAAAGCACACTTACTAATATTACATTGTCAGATATGTTGTCATTGTGGTGGTACCCTCAATTGTACATATTTGTACATTTAATTAGGAAACATGATTATATTATAATTGTAGATTTTAAAATGTGTTGATTTCATACACCGTTTCATCTTCAGGACTTTTATTATGTTTTTTTGTTATATGACATTTCCATAATGAAATACTACAAACATGTATGTCTCCCTCTGGAGAAGAGAACGCAATGTACCTATAAGAAACAAAACTGGACTTTTAAACACTTGTACCTTTAGTGACCAATAATGTACCTTTTTTCCTGAGTGTAAAAGTTATTTAATAAAGCAGTTATTTCACCATGAACCTGATTGTACCGTTTTCTGAGGGAAGGGAGGGGTGTGTGTGTGTGTGTGTGTGTGTGTGTGTGTGTGTGTGTGTGAACTATTACAACCGATAATGAGCCAGATCTGGGCCGAGTCTGGCACTAATGGCGTGCTTCTGGCTCAAACTCGGCCGTGGTCCGGTTATCGCGATTTAGTTATGGCTTGCCGGACTAGGGCCGAGTCATTTGAGCCGCGCCTCAGCCACAACACTTGGCCGAGTCTGCGCCGAGAGTTTCCCAGCCTCGGGCCAGAACTATCGGCCCACTTTACGGCCGTATATCACGGCCGAGACAATGCCGACTCCGCGTGCCGGCATCGGGCCGGGTGTTTTTGTTCCGGCGTGTGTGATTCGGCCCGAGTGTGGGCCGATACAATTTTGCTAGCTGGGACAGCTCTTATTTTGGTCAGTTTAACCATTACTGGCTCATGGTTATAGATTTTTCATTAAAAAGTTCAATAGCTTTTCAACCTTTGATGATATTGTTTCAAAACAAATTGTATTTGATAAAGTGCCACCCACATGACATACTAGGGCCGATACAATTTTGCTAGCTGGGACAGCTCTTATTTTGGTCAATTTAACCATTACTGGCCCATGGTGATACATTGTTCATTATAAATTTCAATAGCTTTTGAACCATCATCAAAAACCCATCACCACGGGCCAGTAATGGTTAAATTTGACAAAATAAGAGGTGTAGTGGTGGCACTAGATCAAATACAATTTGTTTTGAAACAATATCATCAAAGGTTGAAAGGCTATTGAAATTTTTAATGAAAAATCTATCACCATAAGCCAGTAATGGTTAAATTGACCAAAATAAGAGATGTAGAATGTCCTGTGGGTTGCACTTGATCAAATACAACTTGTTTAGAAACAAAAACTTTATCGGAGTAACAAAGAGGGGGTTCTGCTCCATTGAAACAGGCGGACGGTGAAAGGACAGGTCAGTCGTAGCATTAATATTTAGCGCAGTAGAGACCACCAGGTAGAGAACAATAATTTCTCTCTTACAAGAGCCGGCTCTTTGAACTGGTTCGTTCGCGACCGACACATCACTACTGGTTATTGACGTTGGTCAGTTGTAGGCGTTGGTAAAGTTAGCTACGTTCATTATAATACAGAATAGTAAATGTAGAACATGTAATGTTAGCTACAGAATTACAAACTGCATTCCAGTTTATGAATACTTATTTGGAGTGTCAGGTGTGAGTGAGGGGCAAGAAGGCGGGAAAAAGATGGGGAAAGGCTTTGCTGTGAAATAAGGGTCCATTTTTTTGTTTTACTTTGTGCAGTACTGAGAATTGTAGGTTACTGTATTTTGCTGCAGAATTATGAGCGCCATTCCAAATCTGATTTGGGACTCATTTTTGTTATTTAGTTTATAGTCAGATTTTGAAGGGAAGAACCTATTTGCTAGCCAGGTATGCAAAACTAGTAAATGAATTAGCTTGGCTTAATGTGTGTGCATTTTAATTATTTATCTGTGTTTAGTTAAAATATTGCTTTCAAAGTGTTTAAAAACAAAATGTTGAGCTACCGGTTCTGTGATCACAAATGCAGTGTGTTGGTTTATGTAATGCATGTACTATATGTTTTAAGTGTGTAGAGGCTTGTCGTGCCATGACTTTCATGAAGTTTGGTGCATTTAAGGCTCACATTTATAGGTATCATTAAAAACAGCAAAACTGAAACTAGACCTAGGCTATATCATGTAGATTTTAATTTGATATGTCATTGAAAACTGCAATGGTAAATGTGAAGACTTATATTCTCATCATTTAGGCAAGTGCCACAGCTGCTGATTTGAAACCCTTAACCTGTCTATGAGTCCTCACATGATTATTCTGGGTAAATTGCAATATTTGTCAAAGTACTCCAGAAAGACAAAAGTTTAAGACATATTTGAATTATAATTACAGTGAAATTTTTGACCAATGCAAGATGGTTGCTGACAGCGGAAGGACAAGTGGCCTGTGTTTGCTCAAGCCTCCATTAGTCTCTGGAAAGGCAGCCCTATTCTTCTTGTACTACCATTTTAATCTCCAATATCGACAGGAAACTTCATGTATAATTCAGTTAATCTAGAGGTAAAAATTTTCATTCTTTGTATTTTTCTTTCTTTTTCTCTCTCTACTTGTGTTTACTTCCTTCTCTGCATTAAACTAGTCTCTATTTCATGTTATCTTACCTGTAGTTAAATGTATTACTAAATATAAAAACCTTGAAATATGATAACTTTACAGATGTAGAAACCCCATGTATGAAAATGGATAAAAAATTCTAAAATTAACTGAAGGTAACTGCTTAGAAATTTTGACCCGTTTCTGTTGGATAATTCTTTATGAAATTTTTATGAAGAGTAGTTACTGTTTATTCATTCATTCATCTGCTGCAACCATTTAATTCTAATCAGGCTCATTATGGGGATCATTTGATGCAGTTTAAATTTGTGCTTTTAATATATGAAATTAAAGGTCAAATACAGGATTTCCTGATCACTATGATATATTGACAGAAGTGCATAGCATATCAATCTACACTGTGAATTAATACTGTTTGTATTAATATCTTTCCCTGTTCACTGCAAAAAGCGTGAGCAAGTGACAACTAGGGCTGGGCAAAATCTCATATCTCATATCTCAATATGCCTAAAAGAAATGAAGCTATACGATATGATATGGCATTATGAAAGCCTTAACAAAATACAGTGTCAAAGTATTAGTGTTCATTTTTAACAACAAATTGGACATGCTGCATTATCTAACCCGAATTATCAATATAATTCACGCTTTATCTCATTAATTTCCTCTAATTACTTGCAGAGAATTAAACATAGCACAAAAAGTAAGGAAATTTGTGTTTGGTATATTATTTCTTTGTCGTAACAGTAAGGAACATGCATTTGTGAGATGAGCAGTAGAGTTGAGTATGTGGGTTGTGCCCATGAAAAATTTGTCAAATCTTGTCTGCCAATGCAAAACAGCTTAATTTGTGTGATGGTGTAAGGCGGCAACTCCCTCACTGGAAAAATGAGGCAATCTCAATGCAGAAAGATATCGAGATGAAATTCTGCAACCAGTGGCAATCCCATATCTCCACAGTCTGGGACCGAACTCTATCCTCCAAAATGACGTTTGCCCCCACAGAGCAGTGTTTATCAGACTACCTACCTCCAGAATTTGGGAGTGGAGAGGATGGAATGGCCTGCCAGTTCCTGACTTCAACGCCACTGAACACTTGTAGGATCAGTTTGGGTGTGCTGTTCGTGCCACAGTGACAAACACAACCACGTGTGTGACCAGGCTGCTGAGCTGCATGAAGAGGAGGTGCCAGGCTGTTGTGGTTGTGTATGGTTCTTCTACATGCTACTGAGACTCCTTTTTGTTAAAGGAATAAATTGTTAAATTGCCAATAGGTTTTGTTTCTTCAACCTTCAATCAGCCAGTCACAACCCACCAAACAAGTCAATGGCAGAATAAGCTGTTTGGCATTGGCAGAGAGGATCTGGCTAATTTTTCATGGACACAAGCCACATACTCGGCTCTACTGCTTATCCCACAAATGCATGTTCTTTACAAATGTGGCACCATTTAAAAGGGAAATTAACAGGCTTCCAACAGTATAAGATTTATCGCTGAGAAGCATTGTTACAACAAATAAATAATCTACCAAGCAACATTTCCTTACTTTTTGTGCCATGTTTAGTTTTAAAAATTGTCCTGCCCTTGATGCCATCTGATCTTCCCTTACTGTATCCTCTAAGCTTTGTGTACACAATTTTCATTGCAACTTTTTTGTTCCTTTATTTTCACATGCTATGTTACTAATTATGGAATTTTTTTCTATAGATTCCTCATTGGTATAAATCCCGAGGGGTGGTCAACGTCAAGAGCAACCAAGAAGTCCTGAACCATGCATCCGTGTTTATCCTCACTTTTAAAGAGACTGATGGACTTTGAATATAATATTATTTAAAGGGTCATGTTCAACGCAAAACAGACTCTGTGTCTTGGCTGATCAGTAAATATAATTGATAGTTGAAATACGAAGTTTTAGTAATCCTTTAGTAGGTTTTTATAAAAATTTTCATGATGTATTACGGTCACAATTAGTGTGATCTGGTAAGATCAAAAGTCATGTAATATAATGTAATATTTTACTATAAAGATTTGGGCACCTTTCTTGTAATCCATCAAGGGCAATAATGTAATTTGATATTGTGAAGTATTTTGGTTATAAAAAAATTAAAATATCACAAGGGGCAAAAATATTAATTCCAGTAAAAATGTAAATGATTTGAACATGTTATGTAGTACCTGAAATTTGTCCTCATTTTGCATATATTTGGTTTTAATTAAGTGCATTAATTAGTAGTTTTGGACTTTTTTGTGTATGTAATAGTTATATTTTTACAGTATTCATGCTTGGCAGTTTTTGGATTGCTTTTCTTATTTAATAGTAACACTATAATCTTATTACAAAAATATTACATGCTGGTATTGTTCAGTATACATAAAGAATTGAATGTAATTTAGATAAAGTTTCTAATTAGTGTTTATTTGTAAAAAAGTACTGTTTCTATAAAAAGGCAATCAATGGCTGGCAAATCTGCTGAATTTAAATTTAAACATTTAAATATTTACAGTAAAAATGTATTATGCAATTACAGTAGTATTCTGTAAAGTTGAAATAAAGTAGTGTTCTTGTAAAAATGCAGTAAATGGCTGGGAACTCTGCTGCCAGGTATTTACTGTAAATCCCAATATTTACAGTAAAGTCTTGTATTATTCAATTACAGTATTATTCTGTAAATTTGAAATACAGTTGTGTTCCTGTAAAAATACGGTAAATGGCTGGGAACTCTGATGCCAGTATTTTACTGTAAAAGTTACAAGAAATTTTTTACAGGCTACAGGTGAAAACAGCATTGGGGCAGGTGCTCACAGTGGCTCTCTGCACTTGTAGCAGGTGAAGGATGGGCGGTGCTTAGTTAAACCTTGTTTTAGGGCTGTAATGTTGTGAAGAACAGCCACGTTTTCCTTCAGCCGAGTGTTTTCTTCTTTATTGCCTTCACATGTACAGAATTCTTATTTTTATATTTTTGACTCTGGATTTAGTCCTTCTGGGCTCAGGTCTATTTACACACACACACATACCATTCCCTTACATTCATACCATCTTCATACAAAGCTAAAAAAATAAAGCACCATGACCCAACAAGATAACATTTACATTTTTGAACATTTCTAAAACCAAGCACCTTCAAATTTTATCAACCAAATAATCTATACGAGATACAGGGCATCGCTGGGAACTAGATATTTACGTTATTACCTATATTTCTATAAGGGTCCGACTGATAAAACGAAGCCTCGTTTATTTTTGAGTAACACCTCCCTCTGTTGTTCTGGCTTTAATAATGCAGAAATTTTTCGTCCCCGCCGAATGGTTCCAAATTTATTTCAAGAACTGTAATGTGAAATACAGCTAAATTAACAGTTCCTTGCACATGTACATTTCAACATTACGTGTCAATCAGTCAGAAATGGCATATGCCTCTTTTAGGCTTGCCTGGCAGGTGGTCCAGCAAAAAGAACTGTTAATTTGGCATCACACACTCACCCAGACACTCACACTCATTCACACACTAACCCAGCCAATCACACACTTAGCATGTGAACAGCTTAACTGATTAAAATAAAAAATCCCAGAAAAAGAAACACTTTTCAGACCTGTTTAGAAACAGGAATGGGGTGTTATCAAAAACCCCAAAAAACAGCAGAACGTCATCAGTGCAGCTCAAAACAAACAGAGACAGAATTCCAGCAGCAGACAGAAAGGACTCAGACATTATTTCAGCTCCATTCAAAAACTTCCATCCCATGGTTTAAAGACAACAGGGTCAGGACTGAAGATGTGTTTAGGAGAGAGGTCAGATGGGAAGAAGAGAAATGGAGTCATAACTGAGGTTCATCTTCTTTTTCTAATTTTCTCTTCTGCCATAAACAGAGCAGTAATTGTGGTGCCTCGATGTATCCAAATGTTACAGCTGCACTGTTTAAGGTGGAATAGAAGGTTTTTACCATGAGCCTCCTGCACAGACTTTATAGGCTGCTATAAATTTTAAGCCTTTGGTGTTACAGGATGGAAAATAAAAAAGAGAGAGAGAGAAAGCCTGGTTCAGATGTTTTACTAAATGTAGGTGAAAGGTTGTGTTTGAATTTTAGGGGGAATGCAGGTGTTCCAGTCATTCAGCTCAAAAAGAACAATAAAAACAGAGAGAGAGAAAGCATGAGAATCAGAGAGTGACACAAACAGATTGAGACAGGAACAGAGACAGTGAGAGAGAGACAGGGTTCAGAGACAGAGAGCATGCGAAAGAAAGTGAAAAAGAGACAGAAAGAAAGACAGGGACAGAGAGAAAGGATGAGAAAGAGAGAGAGAGAGAGAGACAGAGACAGACAGAGAGAGAAAGTGAGACTGGAACAGAGACAGAGTGAAAAAGACGGACAGAAACAGAGAGTGAGACAGAGTCTGACAGAGAGCGAAAGTGAGACAGTGACAGAGACTGAGAGCATGACAAGGAGAGAGAGTGAGTCAGACAGAGTGAGACAGAAACAGGGACAGAGACAGAGGGTTAGACAGGGACAGATACAGGAACTGAGAGTGAAACAGACAGGGAGAGAGAGAGAGAGAAAGGCACTAAAAAATCTATAAAAACTATAAAGCACTGACCTGCCAGGAGCTGAACATGGAGTAGTCCCCTAGCCTTACTGGTCCTGAGCCTCAGTGATCTTCAACACACTGGCATCACACACACCGTACCTCAACACACACTTTCCCAAAGAATCAGACTCAAACACATTATAGACAAACAACAGCAGAAGTACATCACACACTGGACAGAGACCATCAGCCACTAATACACACTGCAGTGTTACACAGCCCTCAGCTGAGAGTATGCTCCGGCTCTGTACCTCACCCACATCAAAGACCAGACACTGAAGAAAGTGTTGACTATGTACAGACTCAGTGAGCACACAGACAGAGCTAAAGACCCAGAAACGCCCGGTTGTGCTCTCAGTGTGTTCATGCAGTGGTGGACACAGAGCTGCAATTCCTCACAGTGTCCACTCTACCACTCCATCAGGAGTTTATTCTACAGGAAAATCAGCAGGATCTCTCCTGAGTTCCTGCATTGCACAGACACACAGAAACTGCCCTTCCTCCTGGAGGGAGAGTAGGGGACTAATCACATTCGCTGCACGTTATGTAGCAGCCTGTCCCAGTAAACATTTAGCCGTTGATTCAACGTTGAAATAACGTAATGACTGCCGTCTAATCAACGTTCTCTTAAGGTTGAAAATGTTTTTAAAGTTGTAAAGACGTCCAAACACAGACATTGAAAAGACAACTATTAGACGTATTTTGGACGTCCACAGACGTTATTAATTGGTCCCGAAATAAATTACTAGTATAATACGCATTTTGGACGTCCACTGACGTTATTGATTGCTCACCACTTAACTAACTTATTAAGATGGATTAAGACGTCCATTGACGTTTAAAATATGTCCTTGACGGACAGACTACTTTTTGACCTATTTTGAACGTCCAGGGACGTTCCTTGTTTACTGGGGTTGCTTCTTTGTTTTCTTTTTCCTTCTTTGTTGATCATAATTAATCTTGTAAACAATCTGTGATATCTTTTTTTGTGATTATTTGTGACCCACCCCTAATTTCTTTGAAATGTTCATTTTTTGTTCTTTGTTAATTGCTTTGGCAACAGTGTATCTCACTACATTCATGCCAATAAAGCACCACTGAACTGAACTTGACTCAAAGAGAGAGAGAGAGAGAGAGAGAGAGAGAGAGAGAGAGGGAGGGTAAGACAGACAGTTAGACAGGAACAGAGACACCGCTCTTCTCTGACCTTTCCCTTACTTCCCCCCACCCCAACCAAACACTCCGTACCACCACCTCCCCTACCCCGCCCACTTTTTCCTCGTGGCACGTTTTCCTCGTCCGTTCCGACACAGACCGGAGTCCGAAATCACTGCCTTTAGAACGGATCTTTCTTCAGGAATTCTCCCTTCGATACAGCCACAGCTTGTTCCCAGCGCCGGGGTCCGCCCCCACCACACAGAGAGACCTGAGTGGAAACCCAGCGTCCAATCAGAGCATCAAATTACAACGTCCAACCAGAGCGTCCGAAGCGCGCTGAGAGAATATAAATACGGCGTGCTTCGCTACACGCTTTGATCCTGGAGAGAAATTGAGACAGAAAGAGCAGACAGACAGACAGAGAGGCCGTCAGAACAAGTGGACATGCAGCTACTGCAGGTCATGTGCGCGTGTCTGGCGCTGAGCTCCGCGCTCAGTTTCCCGTTCGAGAGTACATCCGAGCGAAAAGGGAAGCGGGTCCAGTTTGCGGCGTGGGATGATGTGAATGTCTTGGCTCATGGTCTCCTGCAACTCGGACAGGGTCTGAAAGAGCACGTGGACAAGACCAAGGGCCAAATGAGGGACGTGTTTGTGAAGCTGAGGCTGATGAACAGCTCCGTGTCCGAAGCGTCTCGAATGACGCAGCGTCTGCAGGAGAACAACGAGCTTCTGAAATTAAAAACTCAGAACCTTGAAGAGCGCGAGTCTCAGATTCACAACGTCTCTAAAGTCCTTCAGGAGAGAACAGAGGTACTGCTGGTAGACAAGCAGAACGTCCACGAGAGGATGAGCAGACTGGAGGAGAAAGTGGACGGACTGATTCAGGGCGAGGGACTGAACGCTGCCGGGAATTACAGCGACATCCGCGTCGTCCAGGTATCATCAGAACCGAGCTGGGTTTAACTGGTTCCGACTATGTTTAATTCGGTTCTAAACTGATTCCACTAACGCAGGAGGTCCTGTCTGTGTTTTGTGTTTGACAGGTGAAGTTAATAACTGTAATAATAGTAAAGACGTGTTATGAATGTGTTATTAATGATAATGGGGCTGCAGCTGTTAGGCGTGTTGTACGTGCAGCACAAAAGAACATCTGTCCCGTCCTGTGCCAGAACTGAACCGACCTAAAAGCCCGGTGTCTGATTCCGGTTCACAGGATTCAGACGACGGTTCCACTTTCAGAGCTGTGGTAGATTTGATGTTGCTTTTGATGATGTATTCTTGGTGTTGCTGTTTATTCATTTAGAATTTTAAATGCTCACACTTTAGCACTAACCACTCCAGGAGGACCCCGGACCTTGACATTTCTGATTGTTTGCTTTCGTTTGTTAAGTTTTTGTAAGAGAAGAGAACCGAGTCAGAGTCCAGACCATCAGTCAGGGATCAAACATTATTACTTTGTTTCCTGATATTACACATTTATAACTGTTAAACCTTTTTTAAAATCTTTTTGCTCTTTAATATGTAATATTAATCTTCGTCTGTGTCCATCTGTCCTGGGAGACTGTCCACAGCTTGATCATGTCCACAGACCGATCTAAACCCTTTGCCTGAGATCGGAACCACTTACTGAGTCACCACAGGGTTTTTGTAGTTTCTAAAGATAAAAGTTTATGTTCAATTTGTTCGTTAGGGTTTGATCTATACTTGATATGCATCAGGAACAAAATAAGATTTACCTTAACCTACAAACTTAAACAGCAATAATAATTATAAATAATACCAATATTATAATATTAACTCATCAGTAATAACACTGTTATATCAACTCAGAATTCTGCACCTTAACAGCTGGATCTGATATTATAGAAATGTAATGGAGGTTTGGGCACCTTTATTAATGATTGGATATTTGTATTGTTTTTAGTGGATGCTGGAGGCTCAGAATCAGAGGATCGATGAACTCATGGAGCAAATTAAACAACAACAAGAAAAATTGGACAAACAAAACATTCGCCTGCTGACTCTTCAGAACCAGGTGAGAATAAGGTCATGACTCAGACGCTATCAGTCATCAAAGGGGTTAATTGATAATGCTGATCAATAGAAATAATTGATAATGATGAACATAAAGCATGTTGAAAATACTGATCAATATCCCATACAGATATTATTGACCAATAAAACAGATAGATTATGCTGATCAATAACCCTGATTGATAATGCTGATCGATAACCCTGATAGAAAATTCTAATAATGCTGATCATTAACCCTGATTGATTCTGACCTCTGTCTGTTCTTCGTTTTTAGATTAATTCACGAAATGAGCACAGATTTCTCCAAACAGATGATGAAACTCTGAACAGAAACACAGAACAGAGAGATTCTCCACAAGGTGAGACTGACTCAGCCCACACTAAACAAAAACACATCTCACACTCAACCAGACAGAGAAGCAGAGAAACACAAAGGAGGGAAACACAGAGCAAGATGTTCTAATGGGTTCTAGATTACTGTCCACTTCTGCACAAAGAGGTTTGTTTTAAAGACAAAATAGGACTGAGAGTTTTACAAACAGCAAAGATTTCAAACACCTGGAGAAACATGATTACTATCAATGTCCTATTCATAATCAAAATAATCAATATTATAAAGATAATTTGTTTCTTATTTTACATTCATACTTACATTTTTTCTTCTGTAAAAAGACATGTTCCTGGTTTAAACATCTAGCTAAAACCACAGTTAACCACTCTGGGTAAGAGCTAAGAATTAGTCGGGAGTTGTGTGTTTTTCTAAAAGCGGGTAAAATGTGGAATAAACAGAATTAAATGAAAGCTTTGAGTCACTGGAGCTGGGCATGAAGCCCAGCGTCCGTGGCACAGGTCCAGGTCGGTGAAAGGGGAACAGGGGTGTTCTGAATATGATTAGTATCTTAGGTTCTGAGTAAAACAGAGACCCTGTGGCGGAGTGGGGGGTGGAGGGGGTTCTCCTGTTGGTGTGTGTGTGTGGGGGGGTATTTTTAGCCACAGACAGTGAACTTTGTACACACTTTCAACAAAACTCTGCTTGTATTTTGTCACAAAGAAAAAAAAGCATTTCCTCCAGGAATGCATGACCTTTCCCCCAGACCTGTCTCTTTATCTCTCTCACACACAAACACACACACACACACACACACACACACACACACACACACACACACACACACACACATTCTCTCTCTCTCTCTTTCTTACTCTGCACACACTGATCACTCACTGTGATGTCAGAGCAGAGCTGCTGCGCACGTGAAGGAGGCATGATGGGGAGGGGGGGATTGGGGAGTTTGTTTGAGTGTGTGTGTATGAGAGAGAGAGAGAGAAAGAAAGAGAGAGAGTTTGTGTGAGAACTAGGGGAAAGGTTGTGTTTACATAAAATTCCAAACATACTCAGCTGGACTCCACTGCTGAATACAACTGAAAAACTATAAATCATAAAACATCTGTATTTAAATAAGTCAACAAACAAACAACAAACATATGACAAACAACTTTTAAACATATGACATTAAAACCAATCAATTTATATTAAACATAAACACATACACACACACAAACTTTTGGCTTGTTTTGTTAATGTTATTAACATGTATGTTGTTGTTTCCAAACCTAACTAAACACTGTATGTGCGTTTGTGTTTAGCCCTGAGTTCTGACTGTTACAATGTGTTTCTGAGTGGAGAACGCTCGAGCGGCATCTACAGTGTCCAACCGCCTGACGCCAACTCACTGCAGGTTTACTGCGAAATTACAGCAGGTACAAACTACACACACACACACATACACAAACACACACACCAGTGAGTTAGTGGTTGAAAGAGGTGAAATGAAAGAAGGAGATGAATATTATTTAACATTTGGCATGACATTAACATGGTGGCACGGTGGTGCAGCAGGTAGTGTCACACAGCATCAGGGACCTGGAGGTTGTGGGTTCAAGTCCCGCTCTTGTTGACTGTATATGAGGAGCTTGGTGTGTTCTCCCCTGTGTCCACGTGGGTTTCCTCCGGGCGCTCTGTTTTCCTCCCATGGTCCAAAAACACACGTTGGTAGATAAATTGGCTACTCAAAAGTGTCTATAGGTGTGTGTGAGTGTTTGTCACCCTGTGAAGGACTGGTGCCCCCTCCAGGGTGTGTCACTGCCTTGCGCCCAATGATTCCTTGACCCTGAACTGGTTAAGCAGTTTCAGACAATGAATGAATGATTTTAACATTTTGGATGTGGTGTGTTTTTGAGCAGAGGGAGGATGGACAGTTATTCAGCGGCGAATGGATGGATCGGTCGATTTCGATCAGCTCTGGGATGCGTATCGAAACGGCTTTGGACATTTGGATGGTAGGAGCTTGTTTCTGTTTCAGTTAAAGCTATGAAACAATGAAAGGAATAAACTGCATGTGATTCAGACTCAGCTTCATGTTTAACACATAGCATTAGCGTGCTGTGAATCATGGGAAATTAGTAAAATGAGGATGATGTGATTAAGTTTAAAGGATTGTGTCACGCCTGACTGAAGAGGTTTGGTAAAGTCCTTTTCTATAATGGACTTAAAGGATTTCTTCACTTCAAGTGACTTAATCTCCTGAGATTGAATTAGTTAATCAGAATTAAACAGCAAAGGTGTTTGGAAGGAAACACAGTTACCTTCAAGTTGACCTTTAACTTTAACAGGTGAGTTCTGGCTTGGTCTGGAAAAAATCTACAGTTTGACCAAAGGCCAAGTTTATATCCTGAAGATTCTAATGACCGACTGGAGAGACGAGCAGCAGATGGTGAAGTACCATTTCCGTTTGGATGGAGAGGACAGTGATTTTACTCTGAGGATCATGGCACCCCCTGCAGGACACCTGGAGAGTGCTCTGTCCTCTGAGTCTGTCCTGGCCTTTTCCACTCGGGACAAAGACCATGATCAGAAGAGTGACCTCAACTGCGCCAAGCAGCTCACAGGTAAGGCTTTAAAGATGTGGTGTCAGGGACCCGAAGCGAGTGTGACCCTGTGTGTAAATGGTGTCTTTTCCTCCTGCAGGCGGCTGGTGGTTCAGTAATTGTGGAAAGTCCAACTTGAACGGAAGGTACTTTGTTAGTGCTCCTCCCAAACAGAGGCACCAGAGGAAACAGGGAATTTTCTGGAAAACTTGGCGTGGTCGTTATTATCCGCTAAAATCCAGCATGATGATGATCACTCCGGCCAAAACTGAGAGCAAGTGAGATTTTCACTGTTCTCTGATGGACCTTTACCAGACACTTCCAGAGTCCAGCTCTACATTGTTAGCCAAAAGAATGAATGGGTGCTAAAGGTCTCTGCGACGTTCTCTAACCAGCGATCTCTGGTTCTAAAGTCCTCATTAGAACTCTGAGCTGAGTGTGAGTGAACTCTGAGGAAACTTCAGCAAGTTAAGACATGTTTAATTAATGCAGGCCACTGGCATGTCAGGACGAAGCCGGGCAGAAGTTTTTAAAAAAAAAAAACTTCTGAAAGAAGATCTTTCTGAGGCCTCAGGCTTTAACAACTAATGGCATAAGCAAGATAGTTTACAAAACCCAGTTTTTAAATAATGGACCAAACAGAAAATGTCAGTAGTTCATGGTTTAAGGCATTATCCACACACAGCTGCAGTATTAATGACAGAAATGATACTAACACCAGTATAAAGCAATATTTTCTATAACCACATCATTACTGGAACCTGCATCGTTCAGGAGTTTTCAAAAGATTAAATATTTTTATTTAGCATTAACGTTGAAATCCTGTGGAGACAGATTTTCTCGGTCACATTGACTGAACCTAATGTATCAAAGCAGTTTCTATGTCTCTGTAAAATACCTGTACATTTTAAGTTTTGTCTTATTATAATTTATGTGAAAAAAATTTTTGGTTATTTCTGCAAAAGAAAAATTTCTGGTCTTAAAAATGGCCAATAAAGCTTATTTTTTAAAATTTCTTTTCCTTGTTTGTTTGAATTTGCACGAGCTTGGAGTAATGAAGAATTTTTATAATACAGTGGTTCTCAAACTGGCAGCAAGAGGTGGTACACCATTCATTCATTCATTATCTTTAGCCGCTTATCCAAGTCAGGGTCGCGGTGGGTCCAGGAGCCTACCTGAAATCATTGGGCGCAAGGCAGGAATACACCCTGGAGGGGGTGCCAGTCCTTCACAGGGCAACAGACACACACACACATTCACTCACACACTCACACCTACGGACACTTTTGAGTCGCCAATCCACCTACCAATGTGTGTTTTTGGACTGTGGGAGGAAACCGGAGCACCCGGAGGAAACCCAAGCGGGTACGGGGAGAACACACCAAACCTTCACAGACAGTCACCCAGAGTGGGAATCGAACCCACAACCTCCAGGTTCCTGGAGCTGTGTGACTGCGACACTACCTGCTGCGCCACCGTGCCGCCGTGGTGGTACACCAAATGACCTCAAAAAAATTTTACTACTTAATAGTATTTTACTACTTACTCCAATAGTATACAGAAACATGCATGCTCTCACATCAAAGGAAACATCAAGGGCAACAAAATTATTGTCCATTTTCAATTTGTCTTTTCTTGTAAGTCAGGTATTTATGAGATAACTTAGAGCAGCTTTTAATTGAAAGTACATTGTATAAGAAAGAGGAGAAGAAAAAAAAACAATGGGGGAAAAAACCCAAAACAGGACAAAAAAAAAAAAAAACAAAAAACACTCATAACAGGAACAAATAAGGTTTTTCTATTTTATCAAAGTCAGCCCAGGTGAATTCCCCAAATGTTCTGAAATAGTGATAGTTTCCCCTTTATAATGTAAGTTATCTTTTCCATAGGTAAAGCTGTGGAAATTTCATTAATCCAATTAATGAATTTCAGTTTGGTACTCTTCCATGAGAGTGGTATGACTCTTTTTGCAAGTAGTAACCATAAATCCATGGCAGTGATTATTTTCCTGGACATACAATGATTCAGAGTATAGACCTAGGATGAACAGCTTGGGGTCAAGAGTTAATTTTATACCTAGTATAGTCTCTAAGGCTTATTTAATCTCTCTCCAGAATTGTTGAATTTTATTGCATTTACAGACACAATGAAAGAACGTTCCCTTTTCCTCTCCACATCTGATACACCAGTCGGGTATGGCGCCATTATACTTATTAAGCCTTTCTGGTGTCACATATGTTCTCATTAGCCAGTTATATTGCAGTACTTTGAGGCGTGTATTGGTAGTTTGTGTTTGTGTTTTAGCACATGCCTCTTCCCAGTCCTCAGAGGACAAATTCTCCTGTAGATCTTCCCTCCAGGCTTTAAGTTAGCATAAAGAAGACTCAGAAGATCCCTCTGCTAACATGCTATATAATTTGGAAATAATTCATTTTCCAAGGCAGTCTTTCTTTATTTAACTTTCCAAAGCGGACAGAGGGGGGACTGACACACACTGATTTTGAGATGATCTGATAAAGTTTCTCACCTGTAGATATTTAAAATAATGTTTCCTTGGAATATCATAACTGGTGATCAGCTCTTCAAATTACACCATAAACCCACCCTCTGATGCCATTAAATCTCCTATTATCTTTAGACATTTTCAGCCCATTTCCTGAAACCAGGGTCTGCCCTGCCTGGAGGGAAAAAATGGTTGCCACATATTGGGCTGTAGCGTGACAGAGAGAAGGGTTTGCCTAAATACCTTTTAACTTGGAACCAAATTGAAATCATATCTTTGACTATAGGGGTTTTTTGTCTTTTTTTTTCAACATTTTGGCTGTTGTTGAGTATATGTACTGTGGGAGAGGAAGAGGGACAGAACAATTTTCAATATTCATCCAAGGTGGGAGGGACTTATCCGTAAAGTAATACATTCATTCATTCATTCATTATCTGTAACTGCTTATCCAGTTCAGGGTCGCGGTGGGTCCAGGGCCTACCTGGAATCATTGGGCGCAAGGCAAGAATACACCCTGGAGGGTGCGCCAGTCCTTGCCACAGGGCAACTGGAGGCACCTGAAGCCTCCTCTATCATATGGAAGGTACAGAAGAGATAAACGTAGCCTCGGTCACCTATTATTCCACAGGAAACGTGTGAAAATATTCTTTAGGGATGGAAATAGGTTGGTAGGAGGTGGCAGTGGGATATTCTGGAACAAATACAGAAGTTTGGGCATTTAATTTAATTTAAGGACATTAATTCTTGCTATAAGCGATAAGGGCATGTGGTTCCATCTATCTATAGAGGAAGTAATCGAGTCTAGCATGGGGATGAAATTGACCCCGACAATGTCGTTTATACATGGTACTAACCTAATACCCAAATATGTGACACAGTCTACCTTTTTGAGTTGGAAACAATTCCCGGCACAGTTTCTTTCTTTTGAGTTGAGTAACATTAATGAAGATTTATCTTTATTTACTTTATATCCTGATATCCTTTGTGGACAAAACTGTCCTGCGTGTTTGTTGATGCAAATAATTGGAACAGAAGAGGTTAACACAGAGTTTGAGTGAACAATCAAAACAGTTTATTATACAGAATTCTGGGAAGAACAGTACAGCATGCTTCTTCTCCCTTAGCTGGTCTGTTCTCTGCCTAAGTGACCTCTGACTCCCTGTATTATAATAATGGTAGTCCTTCCCCCTAGGTATATGCTTCATCCTGATTGGCTCCCAGATAAGTCAGTCGTTGCTAGGGTGTTGCTAAGGCTTTCCAATAACCTAGTGACCTCTCTACTAGAAGACCCTGTTGTTTACTGCTGAGTTCAAGCAGTTAATCACACACCCCCTTCACACACACCTTTTCCTGTTGCCCTGTTGCGCAGATCATAAAGTTAATACTGTTTCTTAAAAATAATAAAAGTATCAAGCTAGCTGAAAAATATAATGATTACTGAATCATTTCCCACAATTCCCCCTTTTGACCTGTCCTAATGACAGGTCAACATTACACATATACTGTGTGAATCAATGGTGATAGCAGGCATTTACACCACCCCATTTTTAAGGGAGAGACAACCTCAGTCCTACATACCACTTCTTTTCTAAATGGTTTTATTGCCCTATATGGGTATGTGTAACGGTGTAAAGTCTTCTGATTTCTTATGCTGAGCAGGTCGGTGCTGTGAGCAAGGGTAGACTGCCCTTGTTGTGCTCCTGCCTCAGGGGATTATTCTGCCCCTATGTTGGTTGAGGCTACCTGATCTGCCTCTTCTGAAGTGTTGTTTTCCTTCAGTGAATATTTGATATTGGGTGCCGGTGCAGCTCCGCACTGTGTGAGGTGGTACCATTGTGAACCTTTACCCCTCAGCCGGACTGCATAGCTGGTTCTCTCCATCACCTGATAAGGCCCTGTCCAGCGAGGTTCGCACCACTTCTGCTTAATGACCTTCAGGAGCACCCAGGGTGAGACTGCCACTTCTGAATCCTTCTCCTCCGGTTCTTCTCCTTCTCTCTTTTCCTGCACCTGTATAGAGAAATCTTTACAAACAGCTTTAAGTTCTTCATATAACTGTCGGTACTCTGCTTGAGATAGTTTCTGGGGGGACGCAAGCGCGGTGGAGGGGCCTGGAAAAGGGATGCCCCTCACTAATTCAAAAGGAGTGAACCCTGTATTTCTGTTCACTGAACTACGGACACTAATTAAAACAATTGGAAGGGCATCAAGCCAATTCATGCCCGTGGCCAGTTTGATTTTTGCTAATTTGGTCTTCAAAGTTTGATTCATCCTCTCCACCTGACCTTGTGATGGTACACACAACCATAGCTATGTTTCAATCCTAGTGATTGTTCTACCCACTGCAGTGCCTTACTAGTAAAATGAGTTCCATTATCGGAGTGAATCTTTTTAGGAAACCCATGTTGAGGGATCCAGTGGTTGATCAACTGATTTGGCATCCTCCTTAATAGTGGGGATTGCCTCGACCCATCCTGAATACCTATCTACTACCACTAGAAGGTACTTATATTTGCGTATAGGATCGATCATATCTGTATAATCAATCTGAATTTCTTCCCCGTGGGTTAATGGCCGTGGAAACCTTCCCTGTGTTATAAATGAGGCAAATGTTACAGTTAGCTAGGAAATCAGACACTAATGATCGCATAAATGGATGCCACCACTGTTTAAGATTTTCCATCATTTGTCTCCTTTCTACATGTGCCATGGTGTGTGCTTCTTCCAACACACTTCTAGCTAAGGACATAGGTAGTACGTACTGATTGTCCTTGTTCATCCATAGTCCTTCCACTACGTGCTTCCTGATTTACCCACATTGATTTTTCTTCTGGACTAGCCTGATCCTGTATTTGTCTGAGTTGTGTTCCCGTGGGAATGGGTTCCCATGGGACGCTAAAGTCTAATACCATCATAGTATTGGGTTCTGTATACCCTGCTGCTTTTTTCGCTGCCTTGTCTGCTGCTTCATTTCCCCTATTCACCAATGTGTCCCCCTTCTGGTGACCTCTGCACTTTACAATGGCAACTCGCTTAGGCTTATGTATGGCTGCTTCTAGCAGTTTCAGTGGCTAGAAATGGATGACCTATGTGTAGCTGATATACCTGTCGATCCTTGTGTGACAATCCGGCCTAGAAAAGTAACTCTGGATCTACAACACTGTAATTTTGACCTAGAGACCTTAAACCAAGCGGCTGCCAAACATTAAAGGACCGCATGGGTGGCTGTTAAACAGGTCTCTGTGGTGTCTGCGGCAATCAGTAAATCATCTACATATTGGATAAGAATAGAACCTATAGGTAACTGGCAATTCTCGAGACTTCTTCTTAAAGCCTGATTGAAAAGTCCCGGGGATAACGCAAACCCCTGTGGAAATCTAGTATACCTGTACTGCTGGCCCCTGTGCGTGAAAGCACATATGTCTCTGCAGGCCGGGTCTAAAGGTACACAAAAAAATGCATTTGCCAAATCAATGCATGTGAACCATTTCATATCTGGGCTTAAATCCGAAAGTGCCGTGTATGGATTGGGGACAGGAATAGTCTGTGTAGCTAATGCTGACTTTATTGCTCTGAGATCATGCGCCATCCTATACTGACCCATGGGAGTGTTCCATTGGGAACAGCATGGTTCCAGCACACCTGCAGTCACCAGTGCTTTTGCTGTCTTATCTAATGATGATATGGCTTCTGGCTTATGTCTATGTCAGGTGTTGACATTTGAAACACAACTGGTGTCTGTTTAACATGTCCTACGTCATCTGATCCTGCTGACCACAGTGTGTTAGGTAGATTACTCAGAACCTTTCCCGTGTCTGGGTGATCAACATCTTCCCTCCCATGGTGTCTAGCTAAGATGTCATAAGTCAATGTAACGGTGTCAGAGCAGCAGCCCTTAATATGATAAATTTGACTAGACGGCGAGTAGATCACGTTAGGCAGTTGAGTCTGAACCCAGTCCGTAGTCTCCGCAGATGTGAGTGTACAAGTGATGCCACCCCCTCAGGTCCCACATAAATACCATTGGACTCAATGGTCCATTCAGTATTCATTAGTTCTGATTCAAACAAGTCAAAGTATGCTAAATCCCCTCCTGTGTCATAGAACAAGATGACATGGGGCGGATCAGGGGGTGGTGCATAGGGCTCCAGTACCATGATCCAGGGCTTCCAAAGGTTGAAAAGAGTCAATAACTGACTACTGGATTCCTGAATTAGTCCCCAGTAGATGTCCACCGATTCAGGGGTAAAAGTTTTCATCAGATACATCCCCTCTCCATGACGTCCTATAGAACATTGGTTGGACCCGTCTGGCCATGTAATAGTTAATCCCTCTGGGGAGTACATAATACATGCCCCCATTTTCACTAATAAGTCTCTGCCACACAAGTTGAGTGGTGCTTGTGGCACAATCAGGAAAGAGTGTAAAACAGTCTGTATACCATTGTTTACACTTAAGGGTTTTGTTTTTGGCAGTGAAATGATTGATCCCGAGAAACCCCTGACCGGCACTGAAATGTCACTCATCATACTCGAGGGTAGACTGCTTGTCAATGCAGAGTGAGTGGCCCCTGTGTCAATCAAAAATGGAATCTTCAGGGTCCCGAGGGTCAGTGACAGCATGGGTTCTGCCAGTGCCATACTGTCTTGATGGTCCTCTGGGCATTGTCACTGTCCCCCCCAGGGCCCCAGACTGTACTGACCTACTGGAGCTGCCTCTGGGTTGGGAGCCTGATAGTAGGCTTGTGGCTGGTGTAACTGTGAAGGATGTTGTTGGGGATGTAACTGGTTCTGCCTGTATCAGTCCCTGGCCCAGTGATCAATCGCTCCACACTGGAAACATCCTTGTGGCCTGGAAGACCCACCGCTACCACGCCCCCTCCCTCTTCCAAGTCCCCTGGATCTAAAAGGTTGAGGAGCATACTGCATTGGACCATAATTATACTGAGGTGTGGGCCATTGCTGGGGTGGCATGTATGGCATGGGTGTCTGTCCCGGAACCGCTGGAGCTGGAAGTGGTGGTGAAGGATTTGGAACTAATACTGGGGCTGATGCTTGTGGCTGTGTAAGAAACATTATTGTTTCCGACTTAATTTTAGGCTCCTTAGGCTCCTTCTTATTTATATTAGCGTTCTTACGGATCTCTTCCAGTTGGGCTTTTAACAGCTCCAATTCCATTTTATCCTTTTCTTTCCCCTTGCTATCTACTCTATCTTTGTGCTTGTTCATATGAAACAAAATATGTCTCAACCAGTCCTCATGAGGCTTATCTGGTCCCATATCTGGATTGTCTTCTACCTTGTCCTTAATAGGAGTAGGTAGACCCTTAAGAACTGCAGTCCTAAACCACACCTGCTGACCCCGAGCTGGGTGAATGCCAGTAGTCATAGTCCAGTGCTCAACCGCCTGACTCAAATGTTCTGCCGGGTTAGTTTTCTCATCCCAGGGATAACTAGGGACAGTGGTCGCCGCTCTGACTGGCCACATATGCCTCATGATATCTGCTAAGTTCTGTGAGTATGCTGCAAATGGAGTATTATCTGCCAGCCTATATGTGTTTGCCTGTCTCTCCAATTCAGCCACCTCCATAGCAGTTGTGGATCTGTTGATAATGTTCCTGAAATCTCCCAGAGCTAAGGTAATTCCCCCCATTAATTTATTTAATTTAGTTAGCCAAAGTCCAGCTCCCCACAGAGAGGGGAGGTAATTGATCAGTAATAATCTGAGCATCTGTTACAGTGAATGAAACATATTTTCTATGACCTGAGGTGGTCTCTAAATGTGGCATCACATGTGCAGGGCCCCTATCAGTAGCCCCTGTACGTGACCTAGTGCTCATGTACGGCCCCTGTTGTGGACTCTGTTGTTCCATTATACTTAGCTGTTCTGTCAGGGGGTGTATCTCCTCATCTATCATTTTCATAAGCTCTCTCCTAGTTATACCACTTTCCCTTTGTTCACGTCTAATCTGCGGAGAGACCTCTTCCTTAAGTACCTGCTCTGTAAATGCAGCCTTAATTCTAACGCCTTGTCCCTCAGTCAAGTCAATCAAGTCCATGTCACACAGATTCCTTATTCTTCGATATGCATATAAGTGTTCTGAGTCAGGGATGGGTGACGGTCACATGTATCCGTGGCCTGAGAGCTGGGAGGGTCTTGTGACCCATTTTCCCTCACCATTCTATCATGGAATGGATTATTCCCTGATGAGGGCGATTGACATTGATCCCCAGTAGGAGCACTTCGCCTTAGTGTTTCCAGGTCATCCTGTGGATATATACAACGTGATGTGGAATGCTGATATGGTGTGTTCATGGATTCCAGTTTAATTGTTCCTATCTTAATACTGATCATGGGCATCATATTACCGACTGGTGTGGGAGACATAGGTGGGGGCAATGTGTTCAAATAACTCACATTGTAGGGCGGAGGTATCTCTAATTCTAGTGCAGGATCACATTTCCTGTCTGGAATGTGTGTGGGGGGAGTCCCTGCCTCCTAGCTGTGCTGAGTGCTCTGCCCCTTCTGGGTCTGCTCACATACATCAATGTCAGCAGCTAGTGAATCAGTACTAGGTGTGGTATGTGTAATCATAGCAAACAAATTACCATTATAAGCAGATTTCAATCTTAACTTAATCCACACAACTTCTGCCTGATCACTTTTACATTTAGCCTTTTTACGTCTTAAAAAGCCTGAGTTTTCCAACTTCTCTTTAGCCTCCTGCGCTGCCTTATTTCTGATTATAGTCATTTCAATTAGCATTCTTCCTAGGGATATCTTCTCCTCCCATTTACCCGCAATAAATTCTTTGACTGCCTCATTCAAATCCCTGTTCACCTCATTTTCTAAATACTCCCTTTTCTTAATATTAGGTTCCAATCCTTTCACTATTTTAGCAAGTAATTCCCATTGTTCTTTTACAGATTTCCATTGCCATTTCCCTTCCCCGAATCTGAAATTTAATTCCTTTTCTAAATACCTCTTATTTGAGTCTGCCATATTGATCAAAGACTGGACTTACCCTCGAATTCTTCCAGTGGGTTCTTCACTCCTACTCACTCAACTCCCGTGCTTTTGTTGTCACCGTTAGGTCTCCACACGGGAGGAGTTATTTTCGGAGAACACGGTTTCCTTTACTGCAGTCCCTGACGTGCAGATCTCGGTCCCTGACTCGAGGCTTTTCCTTTCTCGGTCCCAGACACAAGCCCCAGTCCCTGACTCGGGGTTTAGGGAAGACCACTCCCAAGGAGACACAGTCTCCTAGTCTTTAATCTGAGTGCTCGTCAGCGGCTCAGAGGGGTCCACCACCACCCAGCCAAAACACAATTAGTACACACAGATTCACTCGAAACTCACTTTTCCTTAGGGACTCTAACCCAAAGACCTTGGTCCCTGACCATGAGGCTTTCTAACTCTGGGACTCTAACCCAAAGACCTTGGTCCCTGATCATCAGGCTTTCTAACACTGTTTTATATTGTTCACAACTACTTCCCTACCATATGGTAGGGATTACCTACCATACCCCAGCATTCATCCCTTTTTCACTATATTCAATTTGCAGATTTTATTTAAATAGGCTTCTGCTTACCTTTTGAGGAGGCGCCTGAATGAATGCTAAAGTATTTCAGTCCCTCTGATACCTTCCCAGCTCATTTGCATCACGTCGGGGTCACCAAATTGTGGACAAAACTGTCCTGCGTGTTTGTTGATGCAAATAATTGGAACACAGAGTTTGAGTGAACAATCAAAACAGTTTATTATACAGAATTCTGGGAAGAACAGTACAGCATGCTTCTTCTCCCTTAATTGGTCTGTTCTCCGCCTAAGTGACCTCTGACTCCCTGTATTATAATAATGGTAGTCCTTCCCCCTAGGTATATGCTTCATCCTGATTGGCTCCCAGATAAGTCAGTCATTGCTAGGGTGTTGCTAAGGCTTTCCAATAACCTAGTGACCTCTCTGCTAGAAGCCCCTGTTGTTTACTGCTGAGTTCAAGCAGTTAATCACACACCCCCTTCACACACACCTTTTCCTGTTGCCCTGTTGCGCAGATCATAAAGTTAATACTGTTTCTTAAAAATAATAAAAGTATCAAGCTAGCTGAAAAATATAATGATTACTGAATCATTTCCCACACCTTCCAAATGTGTCTATTATGTCAAGGCTGGGATAGATTTTGTTTTTCCAAAAATGGAATGACATCATCAGCAAATAAAGCAATCTGTGTTCCTGTTGGCCTATTGTCAAACCAGTTATATTTTTATGAGACTGCACCACAATGACAAATGGTTCAATTGCTAAAATAAACAGTAATGGGGACAAGGGACACCTCTGTCTCCTCTTTTTATTTTAAATGACTTAGATATAAGTCCATTTGTTAATATTTCATCATAGGGCTCATTATATAGAAGTTTAACCCACAGACAGATATTGTCCCCACAGCCAAATCTTTTTCCATCCATCCATTATCTGTAACCGCTTATCCAATTTAGGGTCGCGGGGGGTCCAGAGCCTACCTGGAATCATCGGGCGCAAGGCGGGAATACACCCTGGAGGGGACGCCAGTCCTTCACAGGGCAACACAGACACACACACATTCACTCACACACTCACACCTACGGACACTTTTGAGTCGCCAATCCACCTGCAACGTGTGTTTTTGGACTGTGGGAGGAAACCGGAGCACCCGGAGGAAACCCACGCGGACACGGGGAGAACACACCAACTCCTCACAGACAGTCACCCGGAGCGGGAATCGAACCCACAACCTCCAGGCCCCTGGAGCTGTGTGACTGCGACACTACCTGCTGCGCCACCGTGCCGCCCTCCAAATCTTTTTAATATCTCAAATAAATAGGGTCATTCAACTCTATCAAAGGCCTTTTCGGCATCCAATGATAGTATAGCAATGTCTGGTTTTTCTTCCATATTGTAAAGAATATCGATCACTCGTCTCACATTATGAAATCCCTGTCTGCCTATTATAAACCCATTCTTTATTATTTTCATATTTTCTCTAGTCATTGAGCCAAGATTTTGCACAGTATCTAAGTCCACATTAAGAAGGCATATTGGTCTTAGATTTTCACATTTGTTGCAGGGTTTACCAGATTTGGGTAATAAAGTTATCAGCGCTTCTCTTAATATGGCAGGGAGAATTCCCTTTTCAAATGAGTCCGAATACATATCAAAAAGAGTGGGTAGCAGTTTAACTTTAAATACTTTATAAAATTATGTTGGCAGCCCATCTGGGCCTGGGGATTTACTTGTTTTCAAGTGATCTATTGCTGTAGATATTTCCTCCTTAGTTATAGCTACACCAAGGTCTTCACTCATTAATTCTGAGATATTGGTCATTTGGAGGGTATCTAAGAATAGGTTTTGCACTTGTTCCTTATGTGTTATGTCTGGGCTATATAATTTTTCAAAAAAGACCTTAAAGGTTTCATTAATTTCTAGAGGGTCAGTTAGAATCTGTCCCTCACTGTTTTCAAGTGAGATAATATTTTTTTCGCTTTGCAGTTGTCGGAGGCACCAGGCTAGTAGTTTCCCAGGTTTTCCCCCTTGGTCATAAAATGCCTGCTTAAGACGCAAAAGATGTGAAGCTGCTCTAGGGGCAGACAGTTCATTATGCTGTATTCTTAATAGCAAAAGTTTTAGATGGAGGTTGGGGCATAGCGTTTGATAATATTCCGTCTCAAGTAATTCAATCTCTGCTGTCAACTCTTTTGTTTTTTGATAAGTTTGGTTTGCCTTATAACTTGTAAAGCTAATTATCTGACCTCTCATGTAGGCCTTAAAGGTTTCCCACCTTGAAGAGGGTAATGTTTCATCTTTATTGGTTTCAAAAAATATGTCAATTTGGTTATCTATGAAAGATATAAATTTTGAGTCTAGGAGCCATTTCTGTTTCAATCTCCACCTAGGAGGCTCTCTCCTTAGTCTTGGGTCTTCATATATTAATGAATTCGGTGCATGGTAGGATATTAAGATGCTATTGTATTGGCAGTCCTAAATTTTATGTCTCAAATTGCAGAGATTAAAAAGTAGTCAATACACGAATATGATTTATGTGTATTTGAATAACAGAAGTATTTTAGACCCTTGGGATTCATATCCCTCCAAATATCCATCAAATTAAGTTCCTTCATAAAGTGTTGAATTGTTTGTCTACTTTTAGGATGGGGAATGGTCAATACCTGAACTTCTATCTAATGCTGGGTTCATTGTGCAATTAAAACCCCCTGCTACAATATAGCTACCAGACAGAGATGAGATTGTGAGGAGCAGATTCTGAAAAAACTTTGGGTCATCAGTGTTTGGAGCATAAATATTTATCAGATTTATTTTTTCTGTAATCAGTGTACCCTGTAGAATAATATACACCACAATCTTTTCTTTAATAACCCTTGTCACATGAAATAGTATGGATTTATGGATCAAGATCATAACTCCTCTTGCCTGAGAAGTAAAGGGAGCCGAATATATACTGCCCTGCACCTCCTCCCAATCCTTGCCTCTTGACCAGACAAGAGGTGAGTTTCCTGAAATAGCGTAATATCGGAATATATAGATTTCACCCTAGTCATTATCTGTTTGACTTTTTTCAGTTTTTGTAATCCTCTGCAGTTCCTAGACGATATTTTAACTCTTAACCCACCAGACATACTGTATAATATTGAATGGGTTTCCCAGTTCCTTCAAATTATTTACAGGCAAAGAAACCAAAAACACTTTGACGTTAAAAACTTCATCCATAACAATGAACACTGAACAGTATACCCCTATTAACTAGAACTCTGTTACCTACCCTCCCCCCACCTAGTATACTGGTACCTGTCTAACAGCTGGAGGCTGCTCCACACAAAGGTGAGGATCAGCCGAATATTTGTGCCTGAATACTTTTCTCTCCTACCCCACCCGCTACATAATAAACTTGTTACTAAATTCACTCATTTATTCATCATCTGTAACTGCTTATCCAGTTCTGGGTCGCTGTGGGTCCAGAGCCTACCTGGAATCATTGGGCGCAAGGCAGGAATACACCCTGGAGGGGGCGCCAGTCCTTCACAGGGCAACACAGACACATAGATACACATTCACTCACACCTACGGACACTTTTGAGTCACCAATCCACCTACCAATGTGTGTTTTTGGATTGTGGGAGGAAACCGAAGCACCCGGAGTCCTTACAGAGTCCTTACAAAATTCTCTGTTTCAGCTGGTTGGTTAAAGATGCGAGACTGACCATTCTGCGTCATCAGCAGTCGTGCGGGAGGAATCATGCCGTATCGTATCCCCACGGCACAGAGTTGTTGTCTCACGCCGTCAAACTCTTTCTGTTTTGTGTTCATGACGTCCTCATAAAATCTCACTGGTTGGTTCTTGAAAAGAGTCTGTCCCTTTGCCCTGGCGGATCTTATCACGGTTGTTTTGTCCTTGTAGTTTAAGAACTTCAAGATGAGGGTCCTTTGTGCAGCGGCGTTTGATGTACTCTTCTGACCCACCTGATGCGCTCTCTGAAGTGTCAGGGAGGTGCGTAACGGTGCCAAGTTTAGAGCCTCCGGCAGCCCTTTTACCAGGAAGGCACATGCATCCTCTCCCTCCGCACCCTCGGGTAGATTAACCAATCTCAGGTTGGATCGTCGTGATCTGGCCTCCAAGTCCAGCACTTTCCCTTCAAGATCTCTGTTTTTATTTTCCAGGGCTTGAACCCTGGCTTGCAGACTGGTGATGCTATCCTCTGCTGCAGATATCCGGACCTCCGCCTCACTGACCTGCTCGGCACACTCATTAACATCTTTTTTCACATTCTCTATTGCTGACAGAATACCATCAAGTTTAGAAGAGAAGTCGGATTTCAAATTTGCAATTGCAGCCAGTATTGCATCTGAGCCAGCTTCGGCCGTCTTTTCCTTCTTATTCGACTTGCAATGTCCTCCTCCATTGCCTGGTACGTGCTTGTGCTAGCTTCGCTATTGTCACCGCTAGTTTCAGGGCTCACCTTAGAAGTAAAGTTGGATAACTTCAACTAAGTTGGCTTACTGATATTTTTACTGGACTTCCTTTGCCAGAGAGGCATCACAGCTGTCTTTAGACGTTGGTCAAGGTCTCACATAACGAGTCTTATTCAGGATTTTATAGAAAGGTAGCGGAGCTGAAACGAACACGTCCTCTCAGCAAGCCACCATTACCGGAGCCCCAGAAAGCTCAGTTTAAGTTGCTTACTAGATGTAAGCAAAGGCTACAGAAAGACGTGATCAATTTGGATTTTATTATAAAAAGGGCAAAGCGTAAACAAGAAAAACAAGCCGAGACCAAGCCTGAGAAATAGCCCAGAAGGACTAAATCCAGAGGCAAAAATAAAAAAAAAACGAGAATTCTGAATTCTGAAAAAGAAAACACTCGGCTGAAGCAAAACATGGCTGTTTTTTGTATCAAGACCCCACAAAATTGGTTGGAAAAAAGGTTGGAAGCTGTTATGTTAGGAAACTGTGGAGGTTGGTGACTTTGTATATTGGAGGCAGTGATGTTGGTAGACGGCACACTGCAAAAAATTTCTTAAGCAAAACGTCATGACAACATATTTTTGTAATTTACCTTAACTTATCAAATTAAGTTTTGTGATTTCAATGGGATTGTATGAGTTTTCAGCCTTTCAACTCAAATTTGAATTTAAATTTGAAGGAGTGAAATGAACTTAAAACTGTGAGTTATGGTACATTATTGGTATGTCAGGAAGAACTCCCATCATGCACCGCAGGCTCACCTTTTTTCATTTTTTAAGGTTTATTTTCATTCAGTGACTGTAGGTTGGAGACTTTGACTTTGGAGTTTAGAGACTGATGTTAGTAGATTATGCTGGGTGGAGAATGTGGAGGTTGGAAGCTGTGATGTTAGGAGACTGTGGTGGTTGGAGACTTTGCAGTTTGGAGCATGTGATGTTTGAAGACTAGCAGCTGGAGACTGACATTAGCAGACTGTATCACTCTAATCCCGAATTAGTTGAGTATACTAGAAAATTGCCTTAAATTAATTAAGTTTTTAACTAAGGTGAAACTAAAAAAGTTAAGTTGCATTTGTTTCATTCTTTATTTGTGGTTGTAAATAATAACTTCTGGATATCTTTGTGCTGCTTACAAGCTTTTTTATTAATTCTCAATTTCTTTACAGACATAGAATTCCCGCATATGATGTACTACATGGCTAACCCCCTGGCTCCTCCTGGGGTCCTTATTAATTACATTCCAAACCAATCACAATCCATCATTTGCTAGCATCCAGTCACAGTATCCATATAATATTTAGGCAGTATCCAAGCCAACTAAGTAATTATTCTGTGATATTAAACCAAAATATTACATCTCCCTTTAAAATAAAATAAATAAATAAAAAAAACCCTTGGAACTTAATACATATGTGCATTGGACAATTATTCACTGATAATGTAGAACAAGAACATTACAGTGGTTTTCAAACATAAGGGCAGCGATCCTTTTACATCCTTTTACAAATTATAGATCCAGATTAACCCTGGGCTTGACTTGACATCCTGATCTAGTACGATAGAGTGGTGTGTCCGTTTCACATACTTGCTCTGGGTGACTTGGTGTAAGGTCAGTACCCTGGGTATCATTAGTTGATTCAGCAACATCACAAGTGGGGCTTTCATTCAAATGTGATTCTTTTGTGCTGAGCAGGTGACAATGATTCCGATGATATACAGAGCCTTCAGCTGTACGGATGTGGTAGGAACGAAGAGTATCAGCTGGGCTTAGAACAACAGCTGGTTTCCATCTGCCATGCTCTTGGACTCTTATGATTTCACCTGACTGTAAGGGTGACAATGGCTTTGCTTTGTTGTAGTATCTCTTTTGGTGGTCATGTTTGGTGGTCTGCTCTCTTTTCCAGTATCTTGCAGCGGGTAACAACTTTTAGCTGAAGCTGCTTGTCCGTGTTTGGAAGAAAAGAGTGCAGACATTGACTCATTAGCAACTGCACTGGGGATTTGAAATTGTCCACAGGAGCATTGCAGTAATCTAAAAGTCTTAGATATGGGTCTCTTTGATCCATTTTTGCCTTCTCCAACAGTGATTTTGCAACTTGCACAAACTTCTCTGCTAGGCCATTGCTTTGTGGGTAGTGTGGGCTAGTTGTGATGTAGGTGAACTCTCAAGCGCTAGCAAAACCTAGAAATTCTTTGGAACTGTACTGGGGTCCATTGTTGGATATGACTGTATCCAGAATGCCATGCCTTACAAATATAGCTTTGAGCTTATGTACGATTGCTGGAGATGTAGTGGAGCTGAGCTTTTCTAGGTCAGAATACCTGCTGTAATAGTCAACAGCAATTAGGTAGTCTTCATTTTTCCACATGAACAAATCTGTGGCCACTACTTGCCAAGGTCTATCAGGTACCTTGTGGCTGATCATGGGCTCCTTAGCATTTGAGGGACAATGTTCAAGAGAGATTTGGCATTCCCCAACCATCTCCCTGCACATTCCAGGCCAGAACATGATATCACAAGCTCTTTGTTTGCATTTTTCTATTCCCCTGTGTCCTGCATGAATTCTGAATAACATCTCAGCTCTGAGAGAATAAGGAATGACAATCTTCTCACCTTTGAAAATGATTCCTTTTATCTCAGACATTTCATCCCGGTGGTTCCAGAGCACAGTCACATTCTGCGGGCATCTTTTTCTCTCTGCTGGCCACCCATCCTTTATGGTTGTTTTCAAAACAGAGAGCTATGCATCATTCTCTGTTTCTGCCTTGATTCTGCCAAGCTGTGTGCTACTGACAGGTAAGTTGTCATACAACATGTGCACTTGTACATTCATGCCTTTCTGGACAGTGTGTCTGCAACAGGTATTTCCTTGCACGGTCTGTGTATGATTGTGAGGCTGTATCTCTGAAGCTGGAGAATCATCCTTTGTAACCTTGGGGGTGCAAGGGGTTTTTTCATGATTGACTCTAGGGGCTTATGATCACTTTCCACTACAGTATGCTGACTGTATACATATGCATGGAAACGTTTGCAGCCGAATAAGATGGCGTACAGATCTTTTTCAATCTTTGCATAGTTGCTTTCACTCACTGTGAGAGATTTGGATGCATATGCTATAGGCCTGCCCTCTTGCAGCAGAACAGCACCAAGGCCGCTTTGTGACGTGTCCACCTGAAGCCTAAGTTTTTTTTGTGGATCAAAGTAAGCCAAAACCGGACCGGGTTCTGTTGTTACAATATCTTTCATCTGCTGGAATGTCTCATCATGCTGCGTTTCCCAGGTAAACTCATTGGAATCCTTCAGCAGCTGTCTCAGAGGGGCATTAATGGATGATAAACTGGGAGCGAATTTTGCCAGGTAGTTTACCATCCCCAGGCCTGCCTGAAGCTCTTGTCTTGTCTTTTGGGGGCTCCATGTCTTTGACCGCAGCAACTTTTGCAGGATCCAGTTTTATACCAGCACCTAATAGGAGATGTCTGAAATAACTCACTTTGTTGGTGTAAGAGGTCTGCCTGGGGCTGGGGCGAGGCTGCCTGCTAAGCCACCCCCAGTCACTAGAGGGAGACAGAGACACTCTTAATTTGGGGCAATTGATTCCATCTGGGCTACTCCTACTTAAAGGAAGCCAACACACACCTCAGTGCTCAGTCTTGGGTTTCTCTTTTCAGAGTGCCGTGAAAGTTTGGCTGGTAATTTGGTAAAGGCTCTTGAGTTTTCTGCTGGGTCACTCTATCTTCTTCTTCTCCACCAGAGCTTTCCCTCTGGTTTTTCTCTTGGGGTTCAATATTTTCTTTTCTTTACCATTTTTTAGTATAAATAAATAATTAGAAATAAGTTGTGTTCTATCTTTAATTTCTTTTGTCTCACCTTGTCCTTCCCTTTTGTTTTGGGAAGCTCTCTTGCCTTTGTTTTCTTTTGCTCAATTCTGAGCTGATCAGTTTTCCTCTCGTGTTTCATTTTGTCTGTGTTCCTAACTTCCAGAGGGGTTGTTTGTGTGTCTCTGCACTTGAGGCCTATTTCTCTAGTGCTCTGTTGGTGGCTTGCCCTGTTTCAATCCACCCCTGGGTAAGCTGCCACATTACAGCAAGACTGAGCCATTACCATGGACTCAGCAGAGTTGCCCGACATAGAGCAGCTCAAAAATGCTTTGAGTCAGGGTGCTGCCATTGGTAGACATGAACAGACCCTTCAACAAATTCTGTCTCAGCTGCAGGGTCTTATCGCAGTCCTTCAGGCTGAACCATCTGTGGCCACAAGGGCTGCACCTGCCACCACCGGAAAGGTATAATGGGGATCCAGGCCATTGCAGAGGTTTTCTGCTTCAGTGTTCTCTTGCCTTTGAGCAGCAACCCTCTGGCTTCCCCACAGAGAAGTCTAAGGTGGCATTTATCATTTCACTGCTAACAGACCAGGCTCTTGCTTGGGCCACTCCCATATGGGAGAATTGTCCTATTGTGTGTGCCTCCATAAACGAGTTCACAACCACTATGCGTAAAGTTTTTGATCACCCTGTCTGTGGGGGGTGAAGCTGGTCCCCGTATTCTACGCTTAAGTCAGGGAAAGAGATCCGTGGCCAATTATGCAATTGAGTTCTGTACTCTTGCTGCTGAAAGTGGCTGGAATAATTCAGCACTAACAGCAGCCTTTTTGCAGGGGCTGAGTGAGTAACTCAAAGATGAGTTAGCACCAAGAGATCGCCCTACCTCTCTGGAGAGTCTCATTGAGGTAGCCCTCAAATTAGATAACCGGTTATGAGCGCGTCGGCGGAGATGAGAAACCTGGGTTCCTCTTCAAAGGGGCTACGTATACCCCCCCCCCTCTTCTCTGCTTCTTCCAGAGTCACCTGATGAGGGTGAACAACCTATGCAGTTGGGGCATGCTCACCTATCTCGCAAGGAGCGAGAATCCCGTATGCAAGAGGGCCGATGCCTATACTGTGGGCAACCAGGACACTTGCGTCCAACTTGCCCAGGGCTCAGGACAGGAAATCTGTGATGGGCCAAAATCCTTCTCCTGTTATCTCTGGGGTGTTTGTTAATGCAACAGTGTCCTGGGGACAGAACCATGAGAAACATCTTAGAGCATTTATAGATTCCGGGGCAGCTGGCAACTTTAGACTTTGGCTTAGCTACAGCCTTAAAATTGCCACTGGTATCTTTAGAACATCCTCTACCCATTTAAGCAATTGATGGGTGGTCTCTTTAGCCAGGGGTTATTTCACAACAGACACGACCACTCTCTTTGCAAATTGGCCAACACACTGAACTTTGTTCTTAATCAGTGTCCCCCATTTGCAGCTGGTACTGGGGTTTCCCTGGCTGCAGCGTCATAACCCTCGCATTGACTGGGGACCTCAGTGCCAGGGGTCCTGTTTGCAAAAGCACCCCACTTGTCCTGGATTCGCTTCATCACTCTCGGACATTCCAGGTCCATCTCGAGTTCCTTATGCATACCTCAACTTAAAGGAAGTATTTAGCAAGCAAAAGGCCCAGATTCTGCCCGCTCATCGGTCATATGATTGTGCCATTAACCTTCTCCCAGGTAACACCTACAGTTTTTACTAAACTGGATTTGCGCAGTGCCTACAACCTCATCCGCATTAGAGAAGGTGATGAGTGGAAAATGGCTTTCATCACTCCATCAGGCCACTACGAGTACCTTGTTATGCCATTTGAATTGATGAATGCTCTGGCTGTCTTCCAACGCTACATCAATGAGGTCTTGAGGGAGGCATTAGACCACTATGCTTTTGTGTACCTGGATGACATTCTTATCTATAGCCAATCTATGGAAGAACACATACTTCATGTGAGAAGAGTCCTTCAGCTACTCCTAGAGAACCATTTCTATGTAAAACTCGAAGTCTTTGTTCCATGCTTCATCTGTGTCCTTCCTTGGATTTGTTGTATCCAAGGGCCAACTATGCATGGATCCAGCTAAGATCAAAGCAGTTGCTGAATGCCCACCACTTCTCTCAAACAAGCTCAGCGCTTTCTGGGCTTCACTAATTTCTTTCGCCGCTTCATCAGAAATTTTAGCACTGTGGCTGCTCCATTAACCTCCCTAACAAGAAAAGACATAGGGAGGTATCTATGGACTGAAGCAGCACAGAAGGCTTTTGAGGAGCTTAAACATCGCCTGGTCACTGCTCCAGTATTACAACTACCAGATCCTGATCTCCCTTTTTTGGTTGAAGTAGATGCTTTGGATATTGGAGTTGGGGCAGTGTTATCACAGCATTTTGGAGCTGACCAAAAACTACACCCTTGCGCATTCTTTTCTCATCGCCTTATGCCTGCTGAGCGGAATTATGCTGTGGGTGAGGGGGAACTCTTGTGTAAAGTTGGCCTTGGAGGAATGGAGGCATTGGCTGGAGGGAGCAAAGTATCAATTTCTAGTCTGGACAGATCACAAAAACTTGGCCTACATCCAACAAGCCAAGCGTCTGAAATCCTATCAGGCCAGATGGACATTTTTTTTTGTTGCCATATTTGATTTTGTTTTGTCATATCAACCAGGTTCTAAAAACACTAAGCCTGATGCCCTCTCTCGCCAGTGGGATCCTCCATCCACTGTCCCACCAACTGAACCAATGATCCCTGAGACTCGCATCATTGCTCCCCTATGCTGGGGACTGGAGACAGCTATACAAAATGCCCTCCAGAATGAACCAGATTCAGGTGAGGGGCCCCCAGAGCGGCTCTGTCCCCACTTCTGTCCGGCCGGAAATTCTACAATGGGGACATGCGTCTCCTTTTACTGCACATCCAGGGGTTATCTGTACCCTAAAGTTTTTGCAGAGACGATTTTGGTGGCCTAACATGGAACGAGATATCCGGTCCTATGTGGCCGCCTGTCAGACGTGTGCCTGAAATGGAGCCCAGAACACGACCGACAGGCTTACTCCACCTACTTCCTATACCTTCACGTCCATGGTCCCACCTCTCCTTGGACTTATCACAGGTTTGCCTAAATCCCAGGGCAACACTGTGATATTAGTCATAGTCGACAGGTTCTCTAAGGCCTGTAAATTTGTGGCACTCCCCAAGCTCCCATCAGCCAAGGAAACTGCTGCTACAGCACGTGGTCAGGGTCCATGGGTTCCTCACGGGTTTGGTCTCTGATCGGTGCCCCCAGTTTGCTAGCAGGTTTTGGAAGGCCTTTTGCCAACTACTAAGAGCCTCGGTGAGTCTATAATCGGGTTTTCATCCGCAGTCTAACGGCCAAGCAGAAAGGGTCAATCAAGACCTAGAACATACCCTCCGGTGCCTTGTCTCTTCCTGGGCTGATCACCTGATCTGGGCGGAGTACGCCCACAATATTTTATGGCACTCTTCCCTGTGTATGTCTCCTTTTGAGTGCCAGTTTGGTTATGACCCTCCAATGTTTCCAGAGCAGGAGGTTGATGCAGGGGTCCCAGCTGCTGAGCAATTTGTTCGACAATGCCGTCGGGCATGGCGGAAAGCCAAAATTGCCCTCCGGGCCGCCTCAACAGTCCAAAAGAAAGCAGCAGACAAGAGAAGACAACTTGGGCCCACCTTCCGGCCAGGCCAGCAGGTCTGATTATCCACCAAAGATTTACCCCTCCATGTTGAATCTCGGAAGCTGGCTCCGCGTTATGTGGGTCCTTTCAAGATCCTCCGCAGAGTGAACCCGGTCTCTTATCGTTTGCTCCTCCCTTGTTCCATGCGTATCAACCCCACATGCCATGTTTCACGCTTGAAGCCTGTACTTTGCAGTACCCTTGCCTCTACCGCTAATCCCCCGGCTCCACGCATGGTAGCTGGTAGCAGCGACCCTGAAATGTAAACGCGGAAAAAATTCTATATATATATATATATATATATATATATATATATATAATGTAAAGTAAGTTCAGAGCCAACACTAAGTAACTTTTCTCTCACTTTCGGCAAATGTATTCCAAACTCTTTCCGGTCTCTCACCATTTCTTCACTGTCTGTATAGTTAGTCTTTCACAATTAAATGCAACTTGGTCAGGAATTGCTCAAATGGCTCATTAGCTTCCTGTACCTTCTGGTGAAACTTGTAGTGAGCGAAAATTGCGTTCATTTTGGGTGAGACCAATTAATTAATTCTCAATTTCTTTATAGATATAGAATTCCCACATATGATGTACTACATGGCTAACCCCTGGCTCCTCCTGGGGTCCTTATTCATTACATTCCAAACCAATCACAGTATCCATATAATATTTACGCAGTATCCAAACCAACTAAGTAATTCATTCATTCATTATCTGTAACCGCTTGTCCAGTTCAGGGTCGCGGTGGGTCCAGAGCCTACCTGGAATCATTGAGCGCAAGGCAGGTATACACCCTGGAGGGGGTGCCAGTCCTTCACAGGGCAACACACACACATTCACTCACACTCACATACATAGTACGTAAATAGCAATAAAAAGTTTACATAAGTAACCTTTACTTGAAATATTTAGTTCACATAAATATTTTGTCTCAATTCTACAATGTATAAAGTAATTATTTTTAAGTTTAACCTACAATTTTTTAATTTTTTTAATTATTTCTACTTAAAATGATTAGTTATGGGCGGCACGGTGGCGCAGCAGGTAGTGTCGCAGTCACACAGCTCCAGAGGCCTGGAGGTTGTGGGTTTGATTCCCGCTCCGGGTGACTGTCTGTGAGGAATTGGTGTGTTCACCCCGTGTCTGCGTGGGTTTTCTCCGGGTGCTCCGGTTTCCTCCCACAGTCCAAAAACACATGTTGGTAGGTGGATTGGCAACTCAAGTGTGAGTGAATGTGTGTCTGTGTTGCCCTGTGAAGGACTGGTGCCCCCTCCAGGGTGTATTCTTGCCTTACACCCAATGATTCCAGGTAGGCTCTGGACCCACCACAACCCTGAATTGGATAAGCGGTTACAGATAATGAATGAATGAATGATTAGTTTTATATATATATATATATATATATATATATATATATATATATATATATATATATAGAGAATATATTTCAATATTGTATTTTAATGTAAAAACCTTTCAAAAGTAACATTTCTAAAGTTTTACTGCAGCAATAACAAACCTGTCAACCAAATGACAAGTTAAAAACAGGCATTTAAATGGTTTCCTTGACAATTCCAACTATGAGAATGAATATATTCAACAATTTCTGCTGTATACTTGTAAAACATTGAACACAAAGACATGCTTTAAAACTTGATACTAGTATTTAAAACTTCTAATTGACTGAGGAACTCCATGTTATTATCTGAGCACTGTCATGCAGATACACTATTATATATGTACAAAAATGGTTCTTCATGAATTCTTTAGGAAATGGTTCTATATAGAACTATTCTACCATTTATAGAGTGATGAGATTATTCTTCAGCATGATGGCATATGTGCTGAATATATAGACATTTTTGAAAAGGGTTCTATAACACCTGTCACGGTTGGGCAGGAGATAAAGAGGCAGACGTAAAAGCAAGGAATTAATTAACAAAACAAACAATATACTAACAAAAAAAAAACATGGGCAGAAAAGATGGAATACAGACAGGATTAAACTCAACCGAACTAAACAAAGACAGACAGGGAAGAGCCATGAACTAGGGTAGATACGTGTTAACAGAAAAACACAGAGGCACAGAAACACACATCTATGCACACAAGAACTGACAGCAAACAAAGGGGTATATATACAAACACTGACAAGGAACTGCTGGGACTGATAATGAGAGGGCAGGACTACAAAGGAGACACTGACGAGAGGGCGGAACTAAGGCGGTACTAGGGTGGAGACAAGAACAACAACAAACAGCCATGTGCCAAATGTGCAAAACAGACACAGGACAGGGCATGACAGCACTAAAAATTGTTCTGGTATTGTTATAATAACAGCTTATAATAAAGACCTATTATATAATATAAAAAATACAGAACCATTTTCTTTTAAGAACCCTTGAAAAAACATCTGTAGAATACATGGTTGGACAGTCATTTCTCATGAATTATTTTCTTACATAATACAAAATAAGCCATATGTATTGTAATTATAAAATGAGGAAAATTTTGGAATGGCTATTCATGTTCAAGTGGAAGACAATATGATGAATACAGATTTTTTTTTTTTTTTTTTTTGGTTGGGGCAAAAAAAAGGAAAAGGAGGGGGTATGCTTTCTAGGTAAAATAAACAGCACTGAACTGGAATGTGTTCTTCATAGATTTGGAATAGCTGAGACGCAGTGTGCAAGTTAGCTAGACAAGTCATTTGTCATTAAACAATGTCTTATGCAAAACAATATAAGACATCTCTATTGTAAATATCAAACAACAAATTTTTGGAAGGGCTTTTGGGGTCAAAAGGGAGACACATTCTATGTATTCATCATATGGTGAATTATATGGTTAAAATAATAGCATTTCTTCAGAGTGTAAACTGGTTTCTCAGTGTTTGTAATCTGGGTTTCAGTTCACCGTGACCCAATGTTAGAAATGTTCACCTGTTTGATGAAGTGGAACGTGTTCTTCATAGACTTGGGATGGTTCAGATGAAGTGCATATAAGTCCAAACAGAATGCATACAGCTTTATGGATGTTGTCCACAATAACTTCTCCTTCAATGACAATCTTCAGTGAGGCTGGACTGAGATGGAGGGAATATGAGAACACAGCACCTTCTTGTTCAACAAGCAGGATCCCAACATCAAGGTGATGGAAGGAGTCGTCAGAGTCATCCTAAAAGCATAAGAACACAATTAATTAATTAATTAATCATATATGTTAAGCAAAAAGTCTACTCTCAGGAGAGTCAGATACATGAGGGAAATGGTCCTTACTGAGGGAGTACAATATACAAGCAGATCACACTGAAGTGGTCAGAAAAGTGTTTCTATGAAGTATCTGTTTTTACATGAAGTATATGAAGTGTCTGTTTTTAATGGTTTGAGCTGTAATTGGGTACTGGAAGATCAGGAGACTTGAAACCTTGGAAAATCCCACATCAACTAACTGGGTGAACAGACTGAAATTACATCTTATTCTTTGATTGTATTAAACTATGCTTTCAGTGTTTATCAAGCAAAAATAATGGTGAATGTTAAAAATTATGCCGCTGTGGTCCTTTTTAATACAGTTTACTTACAAAGCATGCTTTGTAGAAGTCTGTGGGGTTGTCACCAAGGATAATGGGAAGCCCTGTGAGCACTAGAGTCTGAATATCAGTTGGCTCTTTAGTCTTTTGGAGAGAAAAATGACAATGACAAGAAATTAACTGTCTATTAAAAAAACGTCTATAATCAAGCATGACTTTGATTGTAAAAGTATAATGGATATGGGCCAACCTTGGTCTGTTGTGATAGTTGTGTCAACAGCTGCCCGATGTTCCCTCTCTTAGATTGAAATATCTCAATAAGACGAAGACTGTGCTGATCAATTCTTTTGTAGAAGCCCTGCTTAAGGTTGCTGCCTACAATCCTATTGAACTCCATGTACACCTTTCTTTTAATGACCAGTAGGGGAAGGCAAGATGGCGCCGGTGTGTGTGGCTGGCCGTCTGCTACTTACAATTTGTTTTGTGTTTTTACTGTTGTTAAGCGTCGAAATTTCACAAAGTAATTCTCTACGGGTGTACGACCGTAAATCCCTCCTGGATATTAAAAATATAGTCACCAATCTAGGTGCATTTGATTACAACGGACAGAAAACCCGATCCACTTTACTCTCCCATCGTATCCCATCTTACCTGTGCCGGGTGTCAGCTCAAACGTCCCGTCAAAAGCGCCGCCGCAGTAAATTTAGTGGTCGGCTTGTGAAGCTGAAAATCTGCTTGTTAAGCTCTTTGTCCAGTCATTGGACGAAAAAGGGATTATATATTCCATCTGCTGTGATCAGACGTTTTATGGAACCCATCGGCACTTTCCTGATACCTGTCACCGGCTTTAACGGGGACTTCCCCCGTTAAAGTAACCGGTAACAGCGTCTAGTAAACTGAGACGCTGGTGCTGTCGTCCCGCCGCTTCTCGCGATCACTCAGGTTTGTTGACGGTGGAGCGGAGGGATGCCAGTGTTTCAGGATGCTCCCGTGTCTGTGTGTCCTCCTGGTTCTCTCCTTTTAGTTAAAGCTGTCATAGTCAGATCTGCCGGAGTCATTAGCCACACTCTGGAAATTTTCATATTTTCTACTTTACAAACACAAAACAGTTCAAAACTAATTCCATCCCTTTACATCTTTCCGAGTAAACAACTGCCCACCTGTCTGTCTGGACACCGATGGATGACTGTCGAGACCCTCCTCCACGCTTCAGACCAGCTGCCCACGCTCCAGCAACCACCAAGTGCCTTGAAGCTGTTCCTACACTGAAGTTCTCACGGAATACTAACTATCATCACCAGTAGATTGACCAGAGGAGGATGGGTCACCCCTTGTGAGCCTTGGTTCCTCCCAAGGTTTCTTCCTCAGCTGGGGGAATTTTTCCTTGCCACTGTCTCCCCTGGCTTGCTCACTTGAGGGTTTTACATTTGTTTTACATTTCATGTCAAATCTTTGTCTTACTGGAATTCTGAGAAGCTGCTTTGTGACAACATCAGTTGTGAAAAGTGCTATATAAATAAATTTGATTTGATTTGACTTCCACCCCCACCCCACCTGCTTTCCTCGGCTCCGCCAGCACGGGGTGAATCACAGAAACCGAGCCCCAAGACTCGCAGAACCACAGGCCAAAACCCCGACCAGGATTGCCCTGGTAAACGCCAGATCATTGGTAAACAAAACTTTTATCCTGATGGACTTTTTCTCTGAACTTTTACTGACTGGCTGTAATTATTTTAATTCGCCATGGACGTCCGGACAAGGTGGAGGAACGCCGACTATGTACAAAAAGATTTTAAATGTAGACAGTGCGCTACGCCATCCTCATTTTCTAGTTTTGAAGTGACTATATATAAGGTGGGTCGCACTGACCCGGTGCTGTGCGCTGCTGCTCAGCTCTGTTGGAGTTTTAACCCCTTCATTGCGGCTCAGTTCTCTGCTGCTTTCAATCTGCTTAGAGACAGTCTGGACTCAGTACCTGTTGATACGGAGGAGCTTAGCTCTACATTTCACTCCTCCTGCCAAACCATACTGGACTCTGTGGCTCCATTAAAGAGGTTTTTCCCAGTATAGGGCAGCAGGTTTTAACCATTATCAACAGCAGTTTGTCCTCTGGTGTTGTTCCGATGAGTTTTAAACATGCAGTAGTGCATCCCCTGCTTAAAAAGCCTGGTCTTGATCCAATAGTTCTGGCTAATTATAGGCCCATTTCCAAGCTGCCTTTTATTTAAAAAATATTGGAAAAAAATGTCTATGGCCAGTTGAAGTCTTATTTGGATGAACAAAATGTCCTGGAGGTTTTTCAGTCTGGTTTTAAAACCCGTCATAGTACAGAATCAGCGCTAATTAGGGTTTTTAATGACATCCTCCTGTCCAATGACTCTGGTGATCATGTGATGCTTCTGTTGTTAGCAGCATTTGACACAGTGGATCACAACATTTTAATTTCCAGGTTGCAGCATTTAGTGGGAATTTGCGGGGGGGCTTTGGAATGGTTTAAATCATATTTGACAGACAGAACCCTGTGTGTGAATCTTGCGAATTCAAAATCCTACTGTTCTCTCTCTATTTGCTTCCACTGGGTTCCATTTGAAGAAAACATGGCATCGCCTTCCATTGTTATGCTGATGACACCCAGATTTATGTCTCATTGTAGAAGAAAGATGACTTTTCTATTAAATCTCTTCTCTTATGTCTTGAGGACATTAAAGCCTGGATGTCTGTAAGCTTAAATTTTAATGAAGATAAAACAGAAGTGATGGTGGTCCCAGTGGTTTCTGTGGAGCCCACCCCCCCTGCTGAATTGGGCCCCCTTAAGCAGTCTGAGAGGACAGTAATCTCTAACTTGGGTTTTAAAATGGACAGTGATTTTAAACTGGATTATCAGATTGGCGCAGTAGTGAGGTCCTGCTTTTATCATCTAAGGCAGGTGGCAAATGTGAAGTCCATTTTAGCACATGAGCATTTTGAAACAGTAATCCGTAAGAGGGAGCACATAACTCCCATTCTGGCCTCCCTCCACTGGCTGCCTGTGCATTTTAGAGTTTGCTTTAAGATTCTCTTATTTGTTTTTAAATCCTTAAATGGCCTCGCCTCGCCTTACCTCTCTGAGCTCCTCCATCTGCATGTGCCCGCACGGTGCCTCCGGTCAGCTGATCAGCTGCTCCTGGAGGTACCGAGGTCCAGGCTTAAGCTCAGAGGGGATCGAGCCTTTTCGTTTGCAGCTCCGAAATTATGGAATGAACTGCCAGTTTTTTATTAGACAGTCCACTTTTAAAACCAGCCTCAAAACCCACTTTTATTCCTTGGCTTTTAATTTAACATCATTTTTATTTTTGCACCTTATTTGTGTATGGTTTTATTTAAATTTACTTTTTACGGTTTATTGCTTATTGTTTTATTGGTATGTTGTTTTATTGTTCTACTGTTCTGTGTTTTATACCTGCAGTGTTCAGCACTTAGTTGCAGCCTCTGTTGTTTTTAAAGTGCTTTACAAATAAAGTTGAGTTGAGCTGAAAAATTGAGAAAAAAATGTTTACAATACTTAGACTAATGGTGCCAATGTCTTGTTCCATTCAAAACCAACTACACTTGCTCACCATAAAGACTCACATTGTCCTTGAAGTATCAGTGATGTAGCGTGGTATGATGAATGTGTATTAATTTCTAATAAGAAATTTGCCTTTTAGGATTTGACTTTAATATTCAGATTTTCGACTGTTCTATCCGAGACATTTCGTCTCCTAGCACAGCCCAGATTGGAATGTATGATAACCAGCAAAGAAGGATCGTAAACCTCACTACAGAACCGTTTATGACTCAAGGTCACACACGGTCAAGAGAAGAACCTTTGCAGAATGCAGGGAGACACACAGACCCACCTTTATTCCATGTCCTCTTACAAATTTGAAAGACTGTTAAAACTAAAAGAAACACACATTCCTTAATTCCTAAGTTTACCTGGTGAACAAGTTGTACATGGGTACAACTGTGTGAAATTAATTCCATTTGGACAATCAAAATGGGTGGAATTAATTTACATGTGTTTAAAGTCATTTTTTATATGAACTTATGTAGGAACCAAGGTAGCCACATACTTTGTGTTATTTGGTTAAGAATTATGTAAACATGGTTTGTATCACGCCCTCATCCTGTCATGTCTGTTTTCACGGCCATGTGCTCTCTCAGCACAAGGCTCCGTTTGTTGTTACTCTAGTCCTGCCTTTGTTCCGCCTCCTCGTCTGTGTCTCATTTGTTACCCTGCCCTCTCTTTATCAGTTCCAGTTGCGTCTCGTCTGTGTTTAGTATTTAAGTCCCCTTGTATTACTTCCTGTTATCGTTCATTTGTATTGTTTGTTTCCAAGTCATGTCGTTTTGTGTCGTTCTCTTACTCGTTTCATCCCCCAAGTCAAGTTGTGTTGTGGTGTGTTTCACTCTCCAAGTCTGCCTGTCTTTATTTTGTTATCTTTAGTTGAAATAAAGTATTCTGTGTTTTAGCGAGTGCGTCCACTTCCGTCAGTCCGCTCCGTGATCCCTGACAGAATGACCGACCCATTTAAGTACGCAGCTAGCACAAAGAGTCTGTATGACAGGGCTGTGAAATGGAATAGCCGGCTCCAGCTCATGCCCGGCACGGTTCCTTATCCCCTACAAGAGGAGTCGACTCTTAAATCGAGTGATTGCTCCAGCGCGAGTCGAAGGAGTCGGCGAAAGGAGCGGGCTGGAGTCTCCCCCTCGCTGGAGGATTACCCGCTCAGGTCTGGGGAAATATTTGGAGGGGGGTTAAGGGTAGGGGCTGTTAGCCTCCAACCTCAGGACAACGGAGTTTACTTTATTTGGAAAGGAGCAAGAACCATATAGATCGGGGTCATAGCCAGAAGGGGGAGAGAGAATTTGAGCGCTGAATTTAACACTCCTCTCACGGGATCCTTAAGAACCCGTAAGACCCTGTTTTGGTAAATAAAGATGTATTTACCCCTTTAACAGTGTCTGCGGAGATTCTTTTCCATCACCTGTCTTCACAACACAGCAAAGTTAACAACAAAGATGGCGACGAGGATAGGATGCTGAGTTGTGGCCTTCCTGCTTCAGACGACTCCTGCATTCGAACTCCTGCTTAAAGCCGGCAAATAGAAGGTGAGATTTTCACAAATTTGAGCGCTGGTTGGGAGTTTGGGCTGTCTGATGCAGAAAGAGTTGCACCGAGATAGACTCATTAGTGTATGCAGTGTTGTGTTGATGATGGTGTTGGATAAAGTTTCTCCGTTCTAAATTTTTAACTATCAAATCAAATCAAATCAAATTTATTTATATAGCGCTTTTCACAACTGATGTTGTCACAAAGCAGCTTCACAGAATTCCAGTAAGACAAGATTTGACATGAAATGTAAAGACAAATGTAAAACCCTCAAGTGAGCAAGCCAGGGGCGACAGTGGCAAGGAAAAACTCCCCCAGCTGAGGAAGAAACCTTGGGAGGAACCAAGGCTCACAAGGGGTGACCCATCCTCCTCTGGTCAATCTACTGGTGATGATAGTTAGTAGTCCATGAGAACTTCAGTGTAGGGACAGCTTCAAGGCACTTGGTGGTTGCTGGAGCGTGGGCAGCTGGTCTGAAGCGTGGAGGAGGATCTCGACAGTCATCCATCAGTGTCCAGACAGACAGGTGGGCAGTCGTTTACTCGGAAAGATGTAAAGGGATGGAATTAGTTTTGAACTGTTTTGTGTTTGTAAAGTAGAAAATATGAAAATTTCCAGAGTGTGGCTAATGACTCCGGCAGATCTGACTATGACAGCATTAACTAAAAGGAGAGAACCAGGAGGACACACAGACACGGGAGCATCCTGAAACACTGGCATCCCTCCGCTCCACCGTCAACAAACCTGAGTGATCGCGAGAAGCGGCGGGACGACAGCACCAGCGTCTCAGTTTACTATAATTCCCTGTGTCCATGGACCCCCCGGATCTGCCGCCTTTATCTATGGGGGAGCATTAGCTACCAAATGATAAACTAAACAAATGAGTTTTTAGCCTACATTTGAAGATTGCGACTGTGTCTGAGTCCCGAACATTTTCTGGAAGATCATTCCAGAGTTGGGGGGCTTTATAAGAAAAGGCTCTTCCCCCAGCTGAGGCCTTCTGAATTCTGGGAACATTTAAAAATCCAGTATTCTGTGATCTGAGTGAACGTGGGGGCTCATAATAGGAAATTGTATCTTGAAGATATTCAGGAGCAAGCCCATGTAGAGCTTTATATGTTAATAACAAAATTTTGTAGTCAATGCGGAATTTAACAGGCAGCCAATGAAGTGATGATAAAACTGGGCTGATATGTTCAAATTTTCTAGTTTTAGTGAGGACCCTAGCTGCAGCATTTTGAACTAGTTGAAGTTTTCTTAAATTGCTGCTGGTGCATCCTGACAGTAGTGCGTTACAGTAGTCAAGCCTTGAAGTAATAAAGGCATGTACTAATGTTTCTGCGTCCTGGAGGGATAAGGCATTTCTAATCTTAGCAATATTGCGAAGATGTAAAAAAGCTGTCCTAGTGATACTACCTATGTGTTGATCAAATGATAAATCCGGGTCAATTATGACACCAAGATTTTTTGCTGCTGAACCAGGTTTAACTGGAAAGTTAGCTAGATTTAAAATTAAGTCTGATAATTTATTTCTTGTCACTTTTGGACCCAAAAGCAGGACCTCTGTTTTGTTGCTGTTTAGGAGGAGGAAATTACGCAACATCCAGCCTTTCACGTCTTTTACACAGTCCTCTATTTTCTTTAATCTGTGTTTGTCATCGGGCTTGGCTGAAATATACAATTGTGTGTCGTCTGCGTAACAGTGAAAGTTAATGTCATGGTTTCTTATAACTGTGCCTAGCGGTAACATGTATAATGTAAATAATAATGGTCCTAAAATAGAGCCTTGTGGAATTCCAAATCTTACTTTAGAATGATTTGAATTTAGATTGTTTACTTTTACGAATTGATAACGTTCCGTTAAGTAAGATTTAAACCATAATAGGGCTGTCCCTGTGATTCCAACCATGTTTTCTAACCTTTCTATGAGAATATTGTGGTCTATTGTATCGAAGGCTGCGCTTAGGTCAAGAAGCACCAACAGGGATACGTGGCCTTGATCAGAGGCAAGAAGAAGATCATTTGTTATCTTGACTAGAGCTGTCTCTGTACTATGATGTTGCCTGAATCCAGATTGGAATTTTTCATATATATGATTCTTATGTAGATATGAACTAAGTTGTTGGGCCACAGCTTTTTCTAAGATCTTAGACAGAAATGGCAAATTAGAAATAGGCCTGTAATTAGACAGTGTACTAGCATCAAGATTTGGTTTCTTGATCATATGTTTAATAACTGCTAGTTTAAAAGCTTTGGGTACATGGCCCAGATTAAGGGATGAGTTTACTATAGTTAAAAGAGGATCAATAATAGCTGGTAGTACTTCTTTGAGCAACTTTGTGGGAATTGCATCAAGTGTGCAGGTTGTACAGTTTGCGGAGGTGATAATCTTCTCTAGTTCTAATTGTGGGATTGGGCAAAAGGTTTCAAGTCTTTCTTTTACAGTTATATTATGTTTTATTTCATTCACATCAGGTGGCAGCCAGGATGGATTTGATCCTGTGGCTAGAGTTTGTTGTCTAATATTCTCAATTTTATTATTAAAAAAGTCCATAAAATCTTTACTGGTGAGAGTTGCTGGAATTAGTTGTTCAGAACCTGCTTGATTTTTTGTAATTCTAGAAAACACACTAAACAGTGCTCTCGGATTATTTTTATTATGGGAGATCAGCGAGGCCAGATATGCTGAGCGAGCTTTAGTGAGGGCATTTCTATACTCTATAAGGCTGTCCTTCCAGGCAGAATGGAACACTTCAAGCTTGGTTGATCGCCATTTCCGCTCTAGTTTTCGTAATGTTTGTTTTAAAGTACGGGTCTTATCGTTATACCATGGTGCGAGCTTTTTCTGTCTTATACTTTTATGTTTAAGTGGTGCTACCTTTTCTAAAGTAGATCGACAGGTATTTTCTAGGTAATCAGTTAGTACATCTAGGTCCATTGGGTCTGATGGGGTTGGAACTGGGGTCGATAGTTCTGGTAGGTTTTCTATAAATTGTAGGGCGGTAGATGGTTTTATTATACGCCTTGTAGAATAGCGAGGGTTCTTACATATATTATGGATAAAACGTAGCTCATATGAAATTAAGTAATGATCAGAGATTGCTGAGGATTGCGGTAAGATATTAATTTTGTCAATGTTAAGACCTAGTGTCAGAACTAAGTCTAAAGTGTGGCTGCAGTAGTGTGTAGGCCCTGTTACATTTTGAGTAATACCAATAGAGTCTAAGATTGAGGTAAATGCCTTTTTTAGTGGGTCACTTTCCTTCTCAAAATGGATATTGAAATCTCCTACAATTATAACTTTATGATTGCACACCGCTAGGTTTGTAGCAAAATCGCTGAATTCTTTCAGAAATTCTAAGTAAGGCCCTGGTGGTCTGTAAATGTTGCATAATAAAAATGCGTCCTTTTTTGTGACCGGATTTGTAATAATAGTGGAGAGAACCTCAAAAGAAGAGAAGGTGTCACATTGTTTAAGACTAATTTCTAGGGTATTTTGGTAAATTACACATACTCCACCTCCTTTGCCTGATATTCTTGGGCTATGTGCATAATTATAGCCTAGGGGGGTGGCTTCATTTAGTGCTAAATATTCATTTGGTTTAACCCACGTTTCCGTGAGACAGAAAACATTGAATTTATGATCACTTATAATATCATTTACGATGAGTGCTTTTGAGTTTAGTGATCTTATGTTGAGTAACCCAAATTTTAGTTCTGAGGTGTTGCTGCTAGGTGTTGTGTATGATTTAATATTGATTAGGTTGCTGAAACAGGCTGATTTTGTTTTTCTACTTTTACATTTAGTTCGGGGGAAAGACACAGTCTCAATACAGTTGAACCTGGGTGACGTCTCAAGACAGTTCGCAGACGGTCGGTTTAGCCTGTCTGTCTGCGGCCTGGTCCCGGCTCTGGATTGTCAGCAGCTATCTACACTACTCTGCTGACTAACTAAAAGACTATGTGCTATACTGCAAGAAAGTAAGGCAGCACCCTCCCGCGTGGGGTGGATACCATCCCTACCTATAAGACCAGGCTTGCCCTCAAAACGTAACCAATTGTCTATAAAGCCCACTTGATTTTCGGAACACCACTTGGACATCCAGCAGTTTAACGCCCAAAGTCTGCTGTAAGCTTCGTCGCCACGCCGCATTGGTATGGGGCCAGAGCAGATTACGGCATCGGACATCGTCTGGGCCAGTTTAATCACCTCTCTAATATTACCCTTAGTTACCTCAGACTGCCGCAGACGAATATCATTGGCCCCTACATGAATGACTACCCTCGAATATCTCCTATTAGCTAACAGTCTAAGGTTGCCACTAATATCCAACTCTGGCTCCCGATAAACAGCTAACTGTTACTGCCGGCGCCCCTAAAGGAGTAGCTAATTTCACGTGCCGAACAATAGAGTCTCCTATAACCAGAGCACTCTTAACAGGCTCCTCAGCGGGTGCTTCGCTGAGCAGGGCAAACCTGTTTGACACGCGAATCGGAGGAGCGTGGTGTCCCGGTGGGCTAGCTTTGGCCTCAGCGTTAGCATCAGCCTTAGCTTTCCGGCTATGACGCCGAGACGTCACCCATTCACCCCGCTGTGAGGGCTCTAACGCCGGAGTCGTGGGGGTGCTAACTCTCCCTAAGGCACCCGGAGTTGCTAACACTGAATCTCGCTGTTTATCCCTCAACAATAATAAGCTCCGGATGCGCACTTCTAGCTGGTCCACTTTATCCACCAGAGAGCTAACTAGCTGACACTTACTACAAATACAACCACTATATTTATCGCTAGAGGTGGAAAAGGGCGTTAAACTAAACATGCCACACTCTGAGCAGGCAAAACAGCCAGTAGTAGCCATGGAATTGCAGGTACTTACCGCTTTTAGTGAATTTTAGTAACTTACACCAAGAACGTTACTCCAGGGTCCGGTGGCAGTTTTAGTGCCTCTGTAATGAATATTCCTGCGGAGACAATCTAAAAGATAGATCTATGGATGGTTAGTAGGTTATAAAAACAGATATAAATATAGAAATAACAATGGAAACGAGTAAACAGGAAAACCCGAGCGATCAAAACAGCTTCCAAACGGGTACAGAAACAGCCAAACGGGCTGCCCTAACTATAGTAATAGAAAATTAGAAATGAAGGAAATAAAAGGGAACAATGAAGTAAAAGTAAAAAGGAATAGATGTAATGGAAAAAGAAAAGGAAAGGAAAAGCTGAAGTGTAAATGTAGAATAGCTTAATTAGAAACGATGAGGTGAGATGATGATGATGACATGCGAGTTTGGGTAAACAGGGCCCTATTTTTGCTTAAAACTGTAAGAAATGAATCACAGTCATTGCGTGAAAGTAAGCTTTGAGGTATTGTGGAATTGGGTTATATTGAAATAATGAGAAGCCCTGGGCCCAGTGGCATTTGGTTAAAATTTACTTAAGGTTAAAAGGTAAAGGAATATAAGAGGAATATATGGGGAAAAAAGAGGAAAAGAAATAATAGAGTTAAATAAAGAGAGGATGCCGCTGATTCGGATTTAAGCCCTCTTGTTGAGGCTGGATGAGCCCGGCTGTAAACCCTGAAAAATTCACTAGGTGATTTTTTGGGTCAGTTTGATGAGAAACTGGAGGTGTGATACAGAGATTTAATTAGGGGTGCCCACTCGAAACACTGTTGACGAACACTGTATTGATGCTGCCTCTTTTTGAATTATTACACCTCATAAGGTACCATAAATTAAAAATAAGGAAATAAAGGAATAAGGGCGGCACAAAGCATGCTGTTAATCTGTGAATGAGTCGACTATGAGAATTGTGTTGAAAGTGATGGGTGTGTGTAAGCGCTGTTAGGGGGATGTTGGATACTGTGTGTGTGTGCTTAGTGAGTTAAGAAAAAAGGGGTGTCTTGCTGTGTGTGTGTGTCAGCTGAACATTTTTTTGGGGAGTATTAGAGAAAGTGGGGGAATGATCAACCCCCCTCCCTTCTTTGGTCACTCATGAGTGTGTGTGGGGAGAACTGATCTCTCCCTTGCGCTGTTAAGAACCAGAAATTTTCTGTGGGTTTGTTTAGAGAAAGTGGGGGAAAGGACACCTCGGCCCAGAGAGTTTCAGAGAGAAAGAGTGTCAGAAAGTGGGGAAATGTGATGAAGAATGAGAGATTTAGAAATCAATAGGGAAAGAAATTTGTAATGGTAAAAATTATGAGCTTCGTTCAAGGACAGTTATTTTAAATGATTATGGACCTCAATAAAATGAGAGGTTTGTTTATTTATGAAAATGAGCCTTGAACAGAAGACAGTTTTAAATTAAAAAATATAAAGTAAAAATAAATGAGCTTCCTGGGAGACCGTAAATTAAAGAAAAGAGTAGAAAATGAGTTCCAGAAAGACGATTTTATGAGCTTTCTTGGAGACTATAAATTAAGAAAACTATAGACAATGAGCTACAGAAAGATGTATTTAGATGCTGAGAATAGGAAAAAGGAGAGCAAGGTGTTAAAGCTGAGTAATTAATAGGGTAAATTGGGGAAACTAAGGTTTAATCATGGGAATTAAAGGTAAATTGTTATTGGGGAAAAGGAGAAAATTGGAAATCTCCATATATTGGCTTTTATTGGGAGAAAAAGAGATCACGGGTTTAAGTTCCTCTCAATTTCGCTGAAGCTTTGAGATCTTACACTTTGATTGTTCTTCTCTTGAAAAAGAGAGAGATGGCAGGATTTTGATTTGTGACATACTGATAAAAGCCACGTTGATTTGGTTTAAATAGAAACTAATAGTTATTTGGGCAAATTAAAAATATAAATGTATGGAAAATATTGATGTATATTGCTGTGCAGGGGTTTGGAGCTCTTGAGAATGGGTGCGTTTGAACTGAGTTTTTCTATGGGTGTGGTGCTTGTGTTGTGCTTATGATCTAAAATAAAAGGGAAATAGAGGATAAATCTAACATAATGGGTGAGAGTGAATTGGTGGAGCAATAATTTGGTTGGGTTCTCTTTGAATGCAATGGTTTGATGAAATTGAGACACATTGTATGAGGTAATTGTTTTTGGCCAGTGGAACTGGGTGATGGTCTTATATGGAGAGAGCTGCCACAAGATGAAATTTGGATTGAATTAATAGAATGGTGTTGTTTAGTTGGATGTTTAGCTCTAATGTTGCTCATTTGGGTTTAAGGAATTAACAATTGTTGCTCAGAAAAAGGGGTTGAATCTTATAGTCTCTGGTGTTTAGATCTCTGTGAAATACTGTTACTTTATATAAACATTTAATTAGCTGCCAACGGATAAATGAAAAAGTACTGCCAATGTGTGAATATTGGAGAAAACTGAGTGTTTGACAGTGGTACTTTCTGGGGTTTAAACATACCAATGCAATGTTTTATATGTTAAAATTACAACATAATACATCAATCTTATCTTAGTATATAAGTTTTAAGAACCAAGATGCAGGGTTGAAAATTTACTATCAGGAGGTCATAAAATAATATGTGACATGTTTATGTTTGACTGGTTAAGCCAAACCAGATGTTAAAAGAAACTGTATTGAGGATGGCTTAGCTTTTGCCATCAATCATTTTAGACCCTTTCTAGGGGGGTTGAGAAAAAGGTCATTCAGGCATTAAGCCAATGAAAAGATTTGTTGGAGGTGTTTACAATTTTGAATGAAAGGTAAAAAATGTTATGAATGAATAAATGTTGGTAAATAAAATACAAATAATCATATTGAATGTTTAATTACCAAAAAGTAAGCTGAATGTATTAAATTTCTATTTGCCTGTTTCTCTTATCCTGTGGGGTGTGTGTGTGTGAGTCTGTTTCTCTCATCCCGTAGGGGTGCGTGAGACGAGGAGATGAGGAGCTGGCTGGAAAAAGGGGGGGTCGAAGTTACCCAGAGCAGAGCTTCACAAAGGCCAGTTATTTTATCCACAAACTTCTTTCACAAACACCTGCATTGATACATTTAGATTTAATCATTAATAGGTCTCATTATTAAAAAGCAATAATTGGAAATTCATTGATTTGTTTATCTATTTGCATTTAGTCCATTATTTGTGCTATAGTACATGACATAGACTTTTTCAAAGAAGGCTTGGCAACAGGTTGTTCATTTTTTAAGATAATGCTTTGCTTATAATTCCATTAAGAATTAACAATGAGGTTTATGAAGAAAAATTATTATTTGGAAAGGGGTTTCTGATTTAAGCTTTGTTATAGGTGTAATGGGGTTGCAAATATTTAGAAGTGCTTGTTGAGCCTTAAATAAGTTTGTATATTCTTTAATTACAAGGTAGTTATTGAATGTTTGTTACGACCCAGTCTAGGGTTGAGCCGTAACAGAATGAGGAATGGGTTGAAATTAATATATGTGAAGGAATAACTGTAACAGAGATGTAAATGGTGAATCAAAAGGACACAAACAGAAACACATAATGGATAATGAATAGAATATATATTGTGGTTGGGATATGTACAATGAAACCAAACACCAGTGAACTTCAGGATGTCCTTTAGCCGACAAAAACAACAAACAAACACCCCTCCTAACTGACCCACAAACAGCTCTAACTTACCTAAGTGTAAACAAAAGGAAACAAAAGACAACACCTTACCTTCCTCCCTGTCTATACACAAAAACACACACAAAACCCACTCCCAAAACAAACGGCAGCCAACCCTACTCTGGTGGAATATATACACGGTGTTACAATAATTTACAAAAGATAGATCTAGCATCAGTTAACCAAAAAGTGGCAAACACAAACTCGTAGTCGAAATAGGAATGGATCAAAGTCAAAACCAGGCAAACAGAATTCAAGATACACAATACAAATCACAGCACAAAACAAAGCTTACTAACAGTGTACACAGAGACGTATTTATGATTCCCGCCGGGATGACGTAGACGGAAATGGTGACAGACAACACATGGACTGGATGGTGGACCGGACTCAGGACGGTGAACAAACACACGAACTGGAACATAAAATGAAGTCTAGACGAGTGAACAAACATGGACTGGAACAGCTTGCAGAACCTATACATTTACAGAGATAGTGTGAGAGAGAGAAAACACACAAATACACAGCGCAGCGTAACACCCCCTCCCACAAATACAAACCCATAGTAGGAACAAAACATTAACACCTAGACAGAGCATCTGCAACAACATTATCTAAGAACACGCTGATACGTTTTACGAATGCCGAGATGTCCAGAACAGGGGTGGTCATGAGCTAGGGACAAAACTTGAGATCTAAAGGGCTGGGGAACAACTATTTGACACACATCAGCACAACCATGCAACGAAGAAGGGGGAGACCATTTTCCTCATTGAGACATCATTGTCAACATGGGGACTAAAGGGTTTATCAGGACAAATATCAAGTGCAAAATCAAAACAGCGTTTAATTGTGGGATCTGATTTCTGAGCAGCAGCAAGCTCCGTACGAGTAATTCGCGTATCGGTGTAATTAATGTTACAAATATCTGTCCCTTTATCACCAGTAGTTGGAACAGAAGCATCACAGAATGGGTCATCTTTACTTAAAAATAAGTCTGATAACCCCACTACATCCCCAAACTTTCTCTTTTGAGCTCGAGTGAGAACACAGGATGGAAAAATAGATGAGTTCTCCACAGCAGAGAGGGGTTCAGAAACCACCTCAGGTAGTGTAAACAATTTATCACCAGCTAGGTCATTACCTAAAATAAACGATACTCCATTTACTGGAAGTTGTGAACGAACTGCAACTTTAACGACACCTGAAAACTCAGGCGTTACCAAATAAACTCTATGGAGCGGCACACGGACAACTCCTAACTCAATCCCTTGGATTAACACGTCACTACCACAATAACTAGAGCCAGAAAAAGGTAAAACGCTGTCTAAAATAAGAGACTGTGCAGCACCAGTGTCTCTTAAAATCCGAATAGACTTTTTATCTCCAGTATCACCAAAAGAAACAAATCCAGAAAATGTAAACGGTTTAAACAGTGCTTCTACCGAGGACTGATCAGACGAACTGTCACTATCACGGGTCTGCAACAAACTAACAGCGTTAACTTTCTTTGGGGCTAAATTGCGGGCTTCTTTACGTTTTAAAACGGGACAAGCAGCAATTAAATGACCAACAGCATGGCAATAGAAACATTCTCTATTTTCAGAAACATTAGACTAAGAGGAACTAACAGCAGGTTGTGAAGTGGGGGTGCGGCGAGACATGTCACGCTGAGAACTCGGGACAAAGTTTGTTTTATGTGTGAGAACGAATTCATCAGACAAAGTAGCTGCAACAGACAGATTAGTGACTTTTTGTTCATTGATGTATACCACAATTTTATCAGGAAGATTGTTTTTAAAATCCTCCAGGAGCACCAGCTCCTTAAACTGCTCGAATGTCGTGACATTACTAGCCACACACCATCGATCAAACAACAGAGACTTTTCTCTGGCAAATTCCACATACGCCTGGCTGGGGGTTTTTGTAAGACGTCTAAAATTCTGCCTGTAGGCTTCTGGAACTAACTCATACGCCCGAAGAATTGTGCTTTTCACGACGTCATAATCCAAGCTCTGCTCCAGCGACAGAGAGGAACAAACCTCCTGAGCCTTGCCCACTAACTTACACTGAAGCAGCAGAGACCACAAGCCTTTAGGCCAACTAAGAGTGGTAGCGATCCGCTCAAAAATCAGAAAATAAGTGTCCACCTCATTTTCCCTGAAAGCAGGAACCAGACCGATCTGCCGACTCACATCAAAATCCCGCGCTGTACTTACGGCCGATGAGCGAGCTGGAGAGCGGGGCTTGGGAACCGGTGGTGTGGCCGGTGCCTGAACGCTACCAGGAGCAGTAGAGTGCGCCGTGGGAGAGGCCGCACTGCGAGGGAGAGGGACAGGCTTATAATCCCCCAGATTCAACCGCGGTAAAGTTGGCTCAGCGTTCGATATTCGCCAGACATTCACCCACGAATATCCTGGTTATTAATAAAAACAAAATGTACTCGCCAAATGACTACTTCAGTGCAATTACTACATATTGTGAACTTATTCACACACACTGGCGTTCAATGTTTTTACTGCTGTAAGATGTGAAAATATCATTATGTGATTTACAGATGAGTTCTTTCTGGCGGAGAAGCGCTTTAGCGACGCAACTTCTTTTCAAAATAAAAGTCTTGGGTATGAGCCATTTAAATATCAGCATTTAAATACGTAAACCCTGTAACACACTTTTGAAAGCTGATTGAACATCAGCTTCCCTATGTGTTGTATGTAAACCTTGTAACAAATTTGTGAAAACAGATTCTGTGTCAGATTTTCTATATTTTCTGTTTCTGAACTAGGAAAAATGAGTTTCACAATTAAACGACATGACCCCTGGACCCAATTTCAGGCCTATGATGTAGTACACCCAAGGACCAATAAATTTTATACTCATTTGGACTTGTGAACCTTGTAACAAATTTGTGAAAACACATTCTATCCGAGATTTCCTATATTTTCTGTCTCTGGACTAGGAAAGTTGGGTTTCACAATTAAATGACATGACTCACAGCCCAAATTTAAGGCCTATGATGTAGTACACCCAAGGACCAATACATTTCATACTCATTTGGACATGTGAACCTTGTAACAAATTTGTGAAATCAGATTTTATATGAGATTTTCTATATTTTCTGTTTTCGGACTAGGAAAGATGGGTTTCACAATTCAATGACATGACTCACAGCCCAAATTTCAGGCCTATGATGTAGTACACCCAAGGACCAATAAATTTTATACTCATTTGGACTTGTGAACCTTGTAACAAATTTGTGAAAACACATTCTATCCGAGATTTCCTATATTTTCTGTCTCTGGACTAGGAAAGTTGGGTTTCACAATTAAATGACATGACTCACAGCCCAAATTTAAGGCCTATGATGTAGTACACCCAAGGACCAATACATTTCATACTCATTTGGACATGTGAACCTTGTAACAAATTTGTGAAATCAGATTTTATATGAGATTTTCTATATTTTCTGTTTTCGGACTAGGAAAGATGGGTTTCACAATTCAATGACATGACTCACAGCCCAAATTTAAGGCCTATGATGTAGTACACCCAAGGACCAATAAATTTTATACTCATTTGGACTTGTGAACCTTGTAACAAATTTGTGAAAACACATTCTATCCGAGATTTCCTATATTTTCTGTTTCTGAACTAGGAAAGATGGGTTTCACAATTAAATGACATGACTCACAGACCTAATTTCGGGCCTATGATGAAGTACACCCAAGGACCAATAAATGTCATACTCATTTGGACATGTGAACCTTGTAACAAATTTGTGAAAACACATTCTATCCGAGATTTCCTATATTTTCTGTTTTCGGACTAGGAAAGATGGGTTTCACAATTCAATGACATGACTCACAGACCTAATTTCAGGCCTATGATGTAGTACACCCAAGGACCAATAAATTTTATACTCATTTGGACTTGTGAACCTTGTAACAAATTTGTGAAAACACATTCTATCCGAGATTTCCTATATTTTCTGTTTCTGAACTAGGAAAAATGAGTTTCACAATTAAACGACATGACCCCTGGACCCAATTTCAGTCCTATGATGTAGTACACCCAAGGACCAATACATTTCATGCTCATTTGGACATGTGAACCTTTTAAAAAATTTGTGAAATCAAATTCTATGTCAGATTTCCTATATTTTCTATGGGTTGATGGGTGTCACAATTCAATGACATGACCCACAGCCCCAATTTCAGTCCTGTGATGAAGTACACCCAAGGACCAATACATTCCATGCTCATATGGACATGTGAACCTTGTAACAAATTTGTGAAATCAGATTTTATATGAGATTTTCTATATTTTCTGTTTCTGGACTAGGAAAGATGGGGATCACAATTAAGTCTTCGAACTGCACATTTTATTTAGGTTGGTTGTAGATGCTCTAAAATATATATTTTTGAACATAAAATTATGCATTATCCTGCTGAACTACAGGAACTGTTATTTAACTATTTACATCAACACACACAGGGACATATTACACATCAGTGCAGTGTGGACAGTGCAGGTCCTGTCCAGTTTGAGAGAATGTCTCCCATTCTTCTGGTGTCATTGCCAGACATTTGTGGTGGAACCAGAAATTGCACACATTACACTGTATCAGCAGAGTAAAAAGAAAAAAAGAGAGAAAAAGAAACATGTAATTGACTGTGATTTAGAGACTGACAAACGTTGATCTATTACAACAAACTGGAATACTGACCCACTGTGTATAACAGGGATAAGATCTCCGTGCGCACATGTGGCATAATTCATCCAGATTATCTGAAATAGGTAGTTTTGGAGAAAATTCAATTAATATGACATTTTAACTGATTTCTATATCTTTATCCTGAGTTTTTATTTTAATATATATTATAAATTGCTGTTCACTCCCAGTGTTTTTGATTATTTGTAGGATTCAAGCAAATTATTTTGTACATTTTCATACATCACACTAACCTTGGGTTTCCCAAACTGTATATTTATTTTTAAATCAAATATTTCAAATAACATTTTTTATAGCATGAAGAACTTCGCAAGTAAGTACCTTTCCTCCTATTCCTAATGTAACACATTGTGCAGCAATGAATGTAAGTTATTGGAACCTCTACTTGCAAAGTTCATCACAAACTGAAGCAGCTGTATTACAACAGGATCATTAGAGTTGGGAATTTATGGAAACTATTCATCAAGAGAAAAAATGTTATTTGAAATATTTGATTTAAAAATAAATATACAGTTTGGGAAACCCAAGGTTAGTGTGATGTATGAAAATGTACAAAATAATTTGCTTGAATCCTACAAATAATCAAAAACACTGGGAGTGAACAGCAATTTATAATATATATTAAAATAAAAACTCAGGATAAAGATATAGAAATCAGTTAAAATGTCATATTAATTGAATTTTCTCCAAAACTACCTATTTCAGATAATCTGGATGAATTATGCCACATGTGCGCACGGAGATCTTATCCCTGTTATACACAGTGGGTCAGTATTCCAGTTTGTTGTAATAGATCAACGTTTGTCAGTCTCTAAATCACAGTCAATTACATGTTTCTTTTTCTCTCTTTTTTTCTTTTTACTCTGCTGATACAGTGTAATGTGTGCAATTTCTGGTTCCACCACAAATGTCTGGCAATGACACCAGAAGAATGGGAGACATTCTCTCAAACTGGACAGGACCTGCACTGTCCACACTGCACTGATGTGTAATATGTCCCTGTGTGTGTTGATGTAAATAGTTAAATAACAGTTCCTGTAGTTCAGCAGGATAATGCATAATTTTATGTTCAAAAATATATATTTTAGAGCATCTACAACCAACCTAAATAAAATGTGCAGTTCGAAGACTTAATTGTGATCCCCATCTTTCCTAGTCCAGAAACAGAAAATATAGAAAATCTCATATAAAATCTGATTTCACAAATTTGTTACAAGGTTCACATGTCCATATGAGCATGGAATGTATTGGTCCTTGGGTGTACTTCATCACAGGACTGAAATTGGGGCTGTGGGTCATGTCATTGAATTGTGACACCCATCAACCCATAGAAAATATAGGAAATCTGACATAGAATTTGATTTCACAAATTTTTTAAAAGGTTCACATGTCCAAATGAGCATGAAATGTATTGGTCCTTGGGTGTACTACATCATAGGACTGAAATTGGGTCCAGGGGTCATGTCGTTTAATTGTGAAACTCATTTTTCCTAGTTCAGAAACAGAAAATATAGGAAATCTCGGATAGAATGTGTTTTCACAAATTTGTTACAAGGTTCACAAGTCCAAATGAGTATAAAATTTATTGGTCCTTGGGTGTACTACATCATAGGCCTGAAATTAGGTCTGTGAGTCATGTCATTGAATTGTGAAACCCATCTTTCCTAGTCCGAAAACAGAAAATATAGGAAATCTCGGATAGAATGTGTTTTCACAAATTTGTTACAAGGTTCACATGTCCAAATGAGTATGACATTTATTGGTCCTTGGGTGTACTTCATCATAGGCCCGAAATTAGGTCTGTGAGTCATGTCATTTAATTGTGAAACCCATCTTTCCTAGTTCAGAAACAGAAAATATAGGAAATCTCGGATAGAATGTGTTTTCACAAATTTGTTACAAGGTTCACAAGTCCAAATGAGTATAAAATTTATTGGTCCTTGGGTGTACTACATCATAGGCCTTAAATTTGGGCTGTGAGTCATGTCATTGAATTGTGAAACCCATCTTTCCTAGTCCGAAAACAGAAAATATAGAAAATCTCATATAAAATCTGATTTCACAAATTTGTTACAAGGTTCACATGTCCAAATGAGTATGAAATGTATTGGTCCTTGGGTGTACTACATCATAGGCCTTAAATTTGGGCTGTGAGTCATGTCATTTAATTGTGAAACCCAACTTTCCTAGTCCAGAGACAGAAAATATAGGAAATCTCGGATAGAATGTGTTTTCACAAATTTGTTACAAGGTTCACAAGTCCAAATGAGTATAAAATTTATTGGTCCTTGGGTGTACTACATCATAGGCCTGAAATTTGGGCTGTGAGTCATGTCATTGAATTGTGAAACCCATCTTTCCTAGTCCGAAAACAGAAAATATAGAAAATCTCATATAAAATCTGATTTCACAAATTTGTTACAAGGTTCACATGTCCAAATGAGTATGAAATGTATTGGTCCTTGGGTGTACTACATCATAGGCCTTAAATTTGGGCTGTGAGTCATGTCATTTAATTGTGAAACCCAACTTTCCTAGTCCAGAGACAGAAAATATAGGAAATCTCGGATAGAATGTGTTTTCACAAATTTGTTACAAGGTTCACAAGTCCAAATGAGTATAAAATTTATTGGTCCTTGGGTGTACTACATCATAGGCCTGAAATTGGGTCCAGGGGTCATGTCGTTTAATTGTGAAACTCATTTTTCCTAGTTCAGAAACAGAAAATATAGAAAATCTGACACAGAATCTGTTTTCACAAATTTGTTACAAGGTTTACATACAACACATAGGGAAGCTGATGTTCAATCAGCTTTCAAAAGTGTGTTACAGGGTTTACGTATTTAAATGCTGATATTTAAATGGCTCATACCCAAGACTTTTATTTTGAAAAGAAGTTGCGTCGCTAAAGCGCTTCTCCGCCAGAAAGAACTCATCTGTAAATCACATAATGATATTTTCACATCTTACAGCAGTAAAAACATTGAACGCCAGTGTGTGTGAATAAGTTCACAATATGTAGTAATTGCACTGAAGTAGTCATTTGGCGAGTACATTTTGTTTTTATTAATAACCAGGATATTCGTGGGTGAATGTCTGGCGAATATCGAACGCTGAGCCAACTTTACCGCGGTCCAGAACCGTTCGTTTTAGCGCAAGCTCCTTCTCAGCTTCAACTTGCACTGCCTTAAACCGGAGTAACTCTGCCTCACGCTCCTGAATCTTTATTTCCAGCTCTAGCTCTTTAAGTCGAATGGCCAAGCGCGGATCTAACACAGGAGAGAGGGAAACACCGGGATCTATGCGCGGCAGAAACTCAGAGTCGTCCACGGCCTCCGTCGCGTCCGTACTCCGAGCTGGACTCAAAGCAACACCCGGAGAACCCCCCTCTCAGGCAAAATTCCCCTGCTAACTAACTGGGCCTCCAACGCCTCCTTAATCTCCCGTTTTGGAGCAGAGCGAGGGACACTTACGGAAAAGAAATCCGCTATCAAAAGCAGATCGACAACACGACATGTATCAAACACCTCCAAAGTGGGGCAAAGAGCAAACGCGGACAAATCAAAACTAGCCATCCTCACCCCCCCACAAAAAAGAAAACCACCAGCCAGAAAAAACAACAAAAAACAACCAGAAAATGAAAATAGGACGAGCCCCCCAAATCTGTTACGACCCAGTCTAGGGTTGAGCCGTAACAGAATGAGGTGATGGGTTGGATTAATATATGTGAAGGAATAACTGTAACAGAGATGTAAATGGTGAATCAAAAGGACACAAACGGAAACACAGAATGGATAATGAATAGAATATATATTGTGGTTGGGATATGTACAATGAAACCAAACACCAGTGAACTTCAGGATGGCCTTTAGCCGACAAAAACAACAAACAAACACCCCTCCTAACTGACCCACAAACAGCTCTAACTTACCTAAGTGTAAACAAAAGGAAACAAAAGACAACGGCAGCCAACCCTACTCTGGTGAAATATATACACAGTGTTACAATAATTTACAAAAGATAGATCTAGCATCAGTTAACCAAAAAGGGGTAAACACAAACTCGTAGTCGAAATAGGAATGGATCAAAGTCAAAACCAGGCAAACAGAATTCAAGATACACAATACAAATCACAGCACAAAACAAAGCTTACTATCAGTGTACACAGAGACGTATTTATGATTCCCGCCGGGATGACGTAGACGGAAATGGTGACAGACAACACATGGACTGGATGGTGGACCGGACTCTGGACGGTGAACAAACACACGAACTGGAACATGGAATGAACTCTAGACGGGTGAACAAACATGGACTGGAACAGATTGCAGAACCTATACATTTACAGAGATAGTGAGAGAGAGAGAAAACACACAAATACACAGCGCAGCGTAACAGTTTAATAAATCTAAGTTTGTGGTGCACTTAGTAGTTATATCACTTAGTAAAGGGGATTTAGTCGTGTAACTTGTATTGCATATTAACTCGATGGACCCTATATATATATAGCTATTTTGCTATTCCGTTTTTTTGTCAGTGCCTCTTTCAGTTGCTTTTAAACAGTAATTATGTGACATAGCCATATTCAATATGTTGTTTTATTTTCTAAAGAACCTTTGCTATTCAAATATGTAATCACTTGAGGTTTTCATGCTGACCGATAAATCAATTTTTCTATAAATTTGTCATGTTTTGACCAAAATTTTACCTAACGCCTGCTTTTTTTTTTTTTCATATTTCTCAATGTACAACCTTGAAATCATATTCCCACATCGGATATCTTCACACAGATTTTTAGTGTGAGGTGTCTGCTAGTTGAAAACATAAGCATTTTTGATGCTAATTTATTACATGTCATATTACTGTGACAAAATAAATTTGTAGCATCAGACAGACATATTTTTCTTGATATTCTAAGCTCTGGGATGTATGACTGATAAAGTTCTGACAGTCACAGCAGGCCCAGACTTTCAGGAATTTAGTTCAGGGCAAATATGGACAATATCTCAACAAATAAAAAACATTTTGGTACTTTGGCAGTTTTCTCAGATGCTGATAATATTTACAATTATTATTATTATTATTATAATCTTTAAAAAAAATGATGAAATAATACTTGTTTATTTAGAAAACACAAAATAAAGAATTATTTAAGCTTTTTAGTTTATATTTATTGATCTAATGCAGTGTTATTTGATGTGAAACCTACAAAAACCTTGAAAAACTATAAATCAATAATAGGAATATGTTTTTGCTGATGATTCATATTTTTCTGCCCAGAGACAGCGTGGGTTGACGTTATGTGAGTCAAAATGAAACTGAAAGTAAACACCGTCTTTCTTGTCTCTTTGCAGCGTCTTTATTTCTGATTTTAGCAAATATCATAAGAAGCTTTCATGACAAGGACATAAGACAAAAATTTTGAAGGAGCGCCTTGATTTTTAGGTGGTTTTTCACACTGGATTACTCCCAGATGCTTCACAGCACCGCGATGAGAGCACTATTTTTAGAAACAGTAGGATCTGCGCTTTCTAACGGTATACGGAGCTCACAGACGCATTCAGACATTCAAGACTTACAAAGCTGATTATATAAGGTGTGTTTTTCACCCCGCAAAATGCGGGATTCGGGTCAAATTCAATTGGGGTTTAATTTTTATTGATTGTGGTATTATAGTGGCCTATAAACCGAGGAAAAAGGAAAAATAATTAATAAGTGTAAGTTGGGAACATATTTAGTCATTATTATTCCAAAAATGGGCACTAATGTTTCAAAAGGGGTTACTCCTGTTGATATAGTTAAGAAAAATAATCCTTTAATAAAAGGCATTGCAAGAATATCAGAAAAATTTTATAAGCGATGGCCTGACATAGACCAACCATGGCCAGTAGAGGGGACACTTAACCCAGATGTAATTAAAACAATAGAGGTACTTGTATCAACATACAAAGCAGGACAGAAGAAAGGGCATCAAGGAGAAAAGCGAAAGGAAAAAAGAGAAATAGAGCTTGGCATTCTCCAGTTATTTGAACAAGAGAGTCAAAAACTGATAAAGGCGGCAAAGAAAAAGAGGGAGAAAGGTGCAGAAGCAATAAATCGGCGTACACAGGCAATTGAAAAACAAATGGCAGAAGTTAATGTGTCTTTTTCACATGTGGACTCAGTTAAGACACCACCACCTTATGAGAAGGAAGTGAAAACTGAGAAAGTCTACCCTCAGCTTCCAGTGATCAGTCAAGGCGGAAGTTATCACATTGAAGACGAAGATGAATGCATCATTGAAACAGGACAAGCAGAGACAACAATAAAACTGTATCCGAGTTCCAAAAGCAAGAAGAAAACTCGACGTCTGCAGACTAGAGGTGAACTGAGAATGAGAAGGAGGACCATTGGAGATGAGGATCTGAGTGACCAGGAGAAGGCCATGGGTGGATAGGACCAACCATTTGAGTAGAAGGAAAGAGGACTCAAGAGATGGAAGTTCTGATGAAACAGAGAATGAAGACAGCGATGATGGATGAAAGAGTAAGGGACCTCCCCAGGTCTGGTCAGATGATTCGGACAATTGGGTTTGAGGGAGTAAAACAGCTGATTCCTCTCACAGAACCAATTGAGCTCTGCTATAAACATCTGAAGACTACAATACCCATACTGGTATCAGAACATACACCTATTGCACTTTTGGGAAGAGATGCTTTGTGCAGACTGAACTGTACAATAAAATGCACACCAGACGGCTGCCTGGTGAAAGTGCCGAGTGAAATGATTGATCAATTGATGATGAAAACGGAGACTGAAGCTTCTTCAGTATTTTGGATTGGAAATCTTAGTGAAGAATTCTTGGAACCAGCCAAGATGTGGGAGAAGTTTATTGTAGCAAACATGCCTGATGCAAAGACTCCAGAGTATCCATTTCATTGTACACTGAAATACTTTAAGGATGCTGAGCAATCAGATGCAGAACAATGGCTGAGTCATCAACCAAAGCAAGTTGAATTACGCTCTTGTTGCATAATTTTGGGACCACAAGGAGCTGCTATGAAGATAGACAAAAATGATTACTTACATAAAGAGTTTGATGTGGGAAAATGTGTACCACATGTGACTTTGCTGGTGTCTGAAGATTGTGAGCAGAAACAAATAGATAAAATGATGGCAGAAGCAGAAGAAGCTATCTTTTAACCGCTAAAAGAGAATCTTTCCATCTGGAGGAGTGAAGATCAGCGATTTATTAAGATTATGATTACTGCTCAAGGACAAGGACAGCCACAAGTCGTCAGGATGACACATGAATCACTTTGCAATGAGAAAATGGATTGAAACTCTTTGAAAGAGGAAATGCTGTGATATGTTCCAAAATGTTTATGGTCACAACATAGCACTGACATTGGATTTGTGAAGTCAGCTCAACCAGTGAAAGTTGAACTCCGACCAGGAACAAAACCTCCATGGAAGCCTCAGTATCCTTTGAATGAAGGAGCAATCAAAGGGATCGAACCACAAATTGAAGGTCTTGTGAAAGCAGATGTTCTGAAGATAACACAGAATTCGCAGAGTAATACACCTTTGTTGCCTGTGAAGAAGCCAGATAATTCTTATCGTTTAGTACATGATTTGAGAGCAGTAAATGAAGTAGTAGCAGACTTACCAGCAGAAGTGCCAGATCCACATGTTTTGTTAGCCCAAACTCCTCCGGATGCAAAGTATTTCACAGTATTAGATTTATGTGGTGCATTTTTTAGTGTTCCACTAAGTATAGAAAGTCAGGGTTTATTTGGGTTTACATACAAGGGGCAATTCTATGAGTATAAAAGATTACCACAGGGATATAAACATAGTCCTCACATTTTCAATAAAGTATTGAAAGATGATCTAGTTGGGGTAGACCAGAAGTTAAAAAGTACTGTCATTAAATACATGGATGATATACTTCATTGTGCACCAGATGAGGAAACAGGTCATAAACTAAGCGTAAAGATGCACAAACTGTTGACAAGTTTTAGTGTGGAGAATCCATAAGCAGGTGGGTACTTCCAGATCGAATATCCTCAGATAATGGCAAAGAGTTTGTGGATAAAACAGTGAAATTAATTTTGCAAAAATTGGGAATTAAACAGCGTCTGGGAGCTGTGTACCATCTGCAACGTCAAGGGATTTGTGAAAAAATGAATGGTGTCTTGAAAAATCGGATTGTTAAAATCTGTCAGCACACGGGTTTAAATTGGATAGCAGCACTTCCATTAGCATTAATGGTGTGTCGCTCAAGTGAGCTGCATGATTTACACATGACTCCTCATGAGTTGATGACAGGCAGACGAATGCCAACACTATGTTTGCGTACAAGTGGGAAAGGTCCAAGTTTAGCCCTTTTAGAAGATGACATGCGAGCATATGTTTCATACTTAGCTAATTTACATAAAATAATATCCACATACGTTTCAGAAAAGCAAAGAAAAGAGGAGGAGCAGGAGAGGCTGGATGAGCAAAGGAAGAAAACAATGCTGCCTGGAGACAAGGTGTTTGTAAAGAAGAAAATGGTATAATGAACGCAGAGAAGGACCTTTTGAAGTTGTTCGCAGTACTGGAACGGCAGTTCAAGTTAAGGGGTCTCCAACATGGTATCATTTATCTGTGTTAAAGCACCAAGTGAAGAGAAGCCTTTCTCAAAGGAAGGAGAGGTTGCAGGTTCAGGAGAACCAAAAGAACATGAGGGAGAACAGGTTGAAAATAACATGCAAGAAACAAACCAGAGTAAATCTCCTGAAGAGGAGCTTGTCCCTGGTTTGGATGATGCTGATGACTCTGTGTATATTTCTGATGATGCCAGACATGACACAGCAGATTGTAATCAAGACAAAAAGTTTGGAGAAATTGAATATCAATAAGTTCTAGAAATAGCAAGTCCCATTCCAGAAAGCAGTAATTCCATTTCAAAACAGTTCAGAGACTTGGATCAAGAAAAGAGTCCAAGACCAGTTCGAAAAAAAAGGATAGACCTAAACGGTATGAGAACTAAAGAGAATGAAACTTTAGAGAATTTTACTTTTCTAGTGTCGAAAGTTAGTGAGGGGGTAAATGGATCACATCTAACTACACTAGTGCCTTTGATAATTTCAACAACGCCATCCACTTTGAAGACTGTAATTAAAGTTAAATTAGGTAAAACAGTTCATCTTCCCTGTACATGTGGAAGATTTAATACAGGGAGTAATAGTCCTCCTAAGTGGAAAAATAGTCGTGGTGAAGAAGTGGTGTTAACAGGACCTGAAGTTGATCATTTGCCTCGTTACCAGAGAAAGTATCTATTGTTTAATGCCTTTAGGTGGTTTAAAGTTAGAGATGATTGTTCAATTCTTTTACGTAACGTTACATGGGAAGATCAAGGGGAATACACTCCTCCTTGGATCACCACGTAATGTGGTGGAGGTGTTTGCGTGCCTGCGTGAACCTAGGAGCTATGTTGTCTGGGGCAATAGCCCCTGGTAGGGTCTCCCAAGGCAAATTGGTCCTAGGTGATGGGCCAGACAAAGAGTGATCCATAAAGACAAGGATGAATAAGACATGAACACGGACACAGCCTCCCTTGCCCAAAGTAGGGTTACCGGGGCCTCACCCTGGAGACAGGCCTGGGGGAGGGGCTCCTTGGCGAGCGCCTGGTGGCCGGACTTTCACTCATGGGGTCCGGCTGGGCTTAGCCCGAAGGAGTTACATGGGTCCACTCTCCCATGGGCCCACCACCTGTGGGAGGGGTAGTAATCTGGGTCTGGTGCATTGTGGATCGGGTGGCGGTTGGGGTCGTGGGCCCTGGCGTTCTGATCCTCGGTTACTGAAACTGGCTTTTGGAACATGGAACGTAACCTCTCTGGTGGGAAAAGAGCCTGAGCTGGAGCGCGAGGTTGAGAGGTACTGGCTAGATATAGTTGGGCTCACCTCGACACACAGTATAGGCTTTGGAATCAATCTCCTTGAGAGTGGCTGGATGCTCTTTCACTCTGGAGTTGCCCAATGTGAGAGGCGTAAGGCAGGAGTGGGCTTAATCATAGCTTTCATAGCTGGGGTTTACCCCAGTGGACGAGAGGGTAATCTCCCTGCGCCTTTGGGTTGGGGAAAGGGCTCTGACTGTTGTTTGTGCTTATGCACCGAACAGCAGTTCAGAGTACCATGCCTTCTTGGGGACCCTAGAGGGGGTGCTGGAGAACACTCATTCTGGGGACTCCATTGTTCTGCTGGGGGACTTCAATGCTCACGTGGGTAATGACAGTGAGACCTGGAGGGGCGTGATTGGGAGGAACGGCCCTGCTGTTCTGAACCCAAGTGGTGTTCAGTTATTGGATTTCTGTGCCCATCACAGTTTGTCCATTATGAACACCATGTTTGAGCATAAGGGTGTCCACAAATACACCTGGCATCAGGATACCCTAGGCCGCATTTTGTCTCGTCTATCACTGGGGCTGAGGTGGCCGAGGTGGTAAGGAAACTCCTTGGCGGTAGGGCCCCGGGGGTGGATGAGGTTCGCCCCGGGTTCCTCAAGGCTCTGGATATTGTGGGGCTGTCCTGGCTGACACGTCTATGCAACATCGCATGGACATCGGGGGCAGTGCCTCTGGACTGGCAGACTGGGGTGGTGGTTCCCCTTTTTAAAAAGGGGGATCGGAGTGTGTGTTGCAACTATAGGGGATCACACTCCTCAGCCTCCCCGGTAAGGTCTATGCAGGGGTACTGGAGAAGAGTGATAGTTGACTGATAGTTGAACCTCGGATCCAAGAGGAACAATGCGGATTCCGCCCCGGTCGTGGAACACAGGACCAGCTCTTTACCCTCGCTAGGATCCTGGAGGGTGCATGGGAATTTGCTCAACCAGTCTACATGTGTTTTGTGGATCTGGAGAAGGCATTCGACCATGTCCCTCTGGGTATTCTGTGAGGGGTGCTCAGGGAGTATGGGGTACTGGGCTCTTTGCTATGAGCTATCCAGTCCCTGTACAAACAGAGCAGGAGTCTGGTTTGTATGGTTGGCAGTAAGTCCGACTGGTTTCCAGTCGGAGTTGGACTCCGTCAGGGCTGCCCGTTGTCACCGGTTCTGTTCATAATTTTTATGGACAGAATTTCTCGGTGTAGCCAAATGGCAGAGGGTGTCTCTTTGGTGGTCTCAGGATTCCATGTCTGCTTTTTGCAGATGATGTGGCCTTGTTGGCTTCATCGAGCCGGGACCTCCAGCTCTTGCTGGACCAGTTTGCAGCCAAGTGTGAAGCAGTAGGGATGAGGATCAGTACCTCCAAGTCAGAGTCCATGGTACTCAGTCAGAAAAGGGTGGAGTGCTCTCTCCAGTTTGGAAATGAAATCCTGCCTCAAGTTAAGTTTAACTATCTCGGGGTCCTTCACGAGTGAAGGAAAGATGGAGCGTGAGATTGACAGGCAGATCGGTGCAGCATCAGCAGTAATGCGGGCTCTGTACCGGTCCGTTGTGGTGAAGAGAGAGCTGAGCAGAAAAGCAAAGCTCTCAATTTACCGTTCAATCTACGACCCAACCCTCACCTATGGTCATGAGCTTTGGGTAGTGACAGAAAGAACGAGATCGCGGTTACAAGCGGCTGAAATGAGTTTTCTCCGCAGGGTGTCTGGACTCTCCCTTAGAGACAGGGTTAGGAGCTCGGACATCCAGGAGAGGAGGAGCCGCTGTTCCTCCACGTGGAGAGAAGCCAGTTGAGGTGGTTCGGGCATCTGGTCCGGATGCCTCCTGGACGCCTTCCTGGTGAGGTGTTCCAGGCATGTCCAACGGGGAGGAGGCCCCGGGGCAGACTAAGAACATGCTGGAGAGACTACATGTCTCGACTGGCCTGGGAACGCCTCGGTATACCCACGGACGAGCTGGAGGCGGTGGCTGGGGAGAGGGACGTCTGGGTTTCTTTGCTCTGACTGCTTCCCCCGCGACCCGGACCCAGATAAGCGGTGGATAATGGATGGATGGATCTTTTGCAGGGATGATAATATTAAGGCAATCCAAATGAAACCAGTGCTGACATCTTTCACAGTTGTTACTGTAATGGGTTATTGCTAATTTTTGCTAGGCATATGTATTTGGCATTGATCAACACATAGGTAGTATTACTAGGACAGCTTTTTTACATCTTCGCAATATTGCTAAGATTAGAAATGCCTTATCCCTTCAGGACGCAGAAACATTAGTACATGCCTTTATTACTTCAAGGCTTGACTACTGTAACGCACTACTGTCAGGATGCACCAGCAGCAATTTAAGAAAACTTCAAGTAGTTCAAAATGCTGCAGCTAGGGTCCTCACTAAAACTAGAAAATTTGAACATATCAGCCCAGTTTTATCATCACTTCATTGGCTGCCTGTTAAATTCCGCATTGACTACAAAATTTTGTTATTAACATATAAAGCTCTACATGGGCTTGCTCCTGAATATCTTCAAGATACAATTTCCTATTATGAGCCTCCACGTTCACTCAGATCACAGAATACTGGATTTTTAATTGTTCCCAGAATTCAGAAGGCCTCAGCTGGGGGAAGAGCCTTTTCTTATAAAGCCCCCAGACTCTGGAATGATCTTCCAGAAAATAATCGGGACTCAGACACAGTCAAAATCTTCAAATCTAGGCTAAAAACACATTTGGCAGATCTGGGGGGTCCATGGACACAGGGAATTATAGTAAACTGAGACGCTGGTGTTGTCGTCCCGCCGCTTCTCGCGATCACTCAGGTTTGTTGACGGTGGAGCGGAGGGATGCCAGTGTTTCAGGATGCTCCCGTGTCTGTGTGTCCTCCTGGTTCTCTCCTTTTAGTTAAAGCTGTCATAGTCAGATCTGCCGGAGTCATTAGCCACACTCTGGAAATTTTCATATTTTCTACTTTACAAACACAAAACAGTTCAAAACTAATTCCATCCCTTTACATCTTTCCGAGTAAGCAACTGCCCACCTGTCTGTCTGGACACCGATGGATGACTGTCGAGACCCTCCTCCACGCTTCAGACCAGCTGCCCATGCTCCAGCAACCACCAAGTGCCTTGAAGCTGTCCCCACACTGAAGTTCTCATGGACTACTAACTATCATCACCAGTAGATTGACCAGAGGAGGATGGGTCACCCCTTGTGAGCCTTGGTTCCTCCCAAGGTTTCTTCCTCAGCTGGGGGAGTTTTTCCTTGCCACTGTCACCCCTGGCTTGCTCACTTGAGGGTTTTACATTTGTTTTTACATTTCATGTCAAATCTTTGTCTTACTGGAATTCTGTGAAGCTGCTTTGTGACAACATCAGTTGTGAAAAGCGCTATATAAATAAATTTGATTTGATTTGATTTGATGATAAAGGCATTGGTATCTAAGAAACAAACACAGCAAATGCTTGTGAGAATACATATTTGGCTAAATGTTTGCTAATACACCATAGCAGCCAACTTGTAAAACTTTAGCAATTACATACCAATGCCTTTACAAATGTTTTGAAATTGGTGGTTGGAGACTGTGGAGGTTGGAGGCTGTGGTGGTTGGCGAGTGTTAGGTGGAGACAGGTGGTTGGAGACTGTGGAGTTTGGAAACAGGTGATTGGAGACTGTGGAATTTGGAATCTATGGTTGTTGGAGACTATGGCAGTTGGAGCCTCTGGTGTTAATCTGTGGTGATTGGAGACTAGTGGTTGGAGATTGTGGCAGTTGGAGGCTAATGGTTCTAGACTGGTGGTTAGAGACTATGGTTGGTTGGAGATTGTGGAGATTGGAGACGGGACAGTTAGAATTTTTTTTTTTTTTATGTGACAGTTTTGGTTTTGATTGTATTCTGCGTTTTGGCTTTTCCAACACCTTGGGACTTTAGCTGGTCACTAGAATGTAGTGATGGTGTGGACAGGGAAATAATGCTAACAGAAGGTTACTGATACATTACACAGCTCCAGGGGCCTGGAGGTTGTGGGTTTGATACCCGCGCCGGGTGACTGTCTGTGAGGAGTTGGTGTGTTCTCCCCGTGTCCGTGTGGGTTTCCTCCGGGTGCTCCGGTTTCCTCCCAAAGTCCAAAAACACACGTTGCAGGTGGATTGGCGACTCGAAAGTGTCCGTAGGTGTGTGTGTGAGTGAATGTGTGTGTGTCTGTGTTGCCCTGTGAAGGACTGGCGTCCCCTCCAGGGTGTATTCCCGCCTTGCGCCCAATGATTCCAGGTAGGCTCTGGACCCCCCGCGACCCTAAATTCGATAAGCTGTTACAGATAATGGATGGATGGATGGATGGTTTTACATTGTTTGTGTAATGCGATAATATTAACAATAACAACAATAATAAAAATAGCAATAAAGCAATAATAATAATATAATAATGATTTAAAATAATAATAATAATAATATACCTTTTTATGGCACTTTTGTAAGACTCAAGATTGTGTCAGAAGACAATTAAATGTTTTTTTTTTTTTAAGTACACAGGAGGAAAGGTTCTGAGAAAATATGTAGATTTTTTGTTTAGCTCAGCTTTAAAAAAATAAAACGAAGATACATTTTGGTGTGAATACACCGCAGTCATGTTCTCCCATCTGTTTTAATGTGGCACTCCCTTGTGGGTCTCTGATTTACTGCACTACCACATACTGAATATTAAAGTCAAAGGAAACTGGATGTGTGGACTATGTAGGATAGTAATTTAAATACATTTTAAAAAATAATAATGTTGTGCACTTTGAAAACAGTTTTACAAATACAAGTAAAATAAAAATACAATGAAAAATGGATGGAAAGTAAAATGTGCAAATAATGTACATAAAATAAAAGGTCAGAGAAAAAAAATTCTGGTGTCTTTCTACAGGGTCAGTGAAGGAGGGACTATAATGGGTTAAACACAGAGCCCAGTTGGCCTATATACAGCCCACTCTGGACACATGTAAAATACAGGATCCCACATCATTCACACTAACAGCACCTCCCCCCGCGGTCCACCAAGTTGGCTGGTTTATGGTCCTAGGTTCTTTGCTGAACTGATTGCAGTCAGTCAGCGTCAACAGTTCAGTTGCTACAAAACACAGAAGCAGAATCCAGAGTTGATGTTTTGAAGATTTTTTCACAACTGACTTTGTGTCAGAATTATATAATTTTAATGCTGACCAGTTTAAGAAATGATTAACTGTCCACTTAGTAACTATCTGAACTCTATGTGTAATTAGTGAAGGGTTGAACAATGCTGCCCCCCGGAGGACACCAGAAGGATTGAGACTGAATTACACATATTCGTGTCACATGAGTGTCACATATTAATTCTAGATTAGTCTATATATTCATTCATCCTGAAATCCCTTCAGTTCATAAAGTTTACTAATTTGAATGTTATGAGCTTATGAGGTAGAGAACTTTGATCAGATGAAATAAAAATATTACTCCATGTGTTAATTGTTCAGAAACCAAGTGACAAGAAACTAAATCTTAAATATCAACATAATTTACATTAACCCCAGAATGACTTGGTGAGATTCACACCCCAAAGGAACTGTCTAAATGAAAATGGATGTGGTTTATATGTAATTTAATGAATAACCATTTCATTTCCTTTGAATAAAATTGTGGGTTAGTTTATGGTGGTCATTTGGTTTGTATATTAAGAGAAAAATGCTGCTATTCTTTTGCTGCAACCTTTCCAGACCTCAACAGTAACTTCAGGAACTCTTATCCTTAAATTACTGCACTAATCCCGCACTGTATTTTTAACTTAGGACAGAAGAACAGCATTAGGATTAACCCCAGCGGGGAGGGGAGGCAACTCCTGATCCTGATTCAAACACAGTCACTTTTCTGTTATATCCAGACACTGATGTTCAGTTCCAGGGAGCTCAAGGTCCTGGCTCTGTTTTTTTAATATAGGATTCAGTGAATGGACATACACATCCTGGAACTAAAATCATGAATCAGCCGAGAAGACACTTGAATAAACTGAAGAAGCGGCGCTCCAGTCTTTTTGCAAGCTTAAAACTCAATGACAGTTTCTCTCAGAGCATCAATGAAGAGGAAAGTGCTTTTCCTTTTTCAAAGGACAGTTCTGTTAAACCATGGACATCGATGGACAACCTGGACAGTCCAGCCAAAGCTGAAGACACAAAAAACAGAAAAAAAGAGAAGAAAGGAAACAACAGAGACCCACCAAGGCTCCCTCATAGACACTCCACCATTATCAACCTAAACGTAGGAGGCAAGGTCTTTAATCTTCCCAAGCACCTGGCCGTCAAACATCCCAGATCCCGAATCGGAAAACTGGCTCTGTGTTCGGATCTCGTAAAGCAGCTGACACTCTGCGACGATTACTGTGTCATCACCAATGAGTTCTTCTTTGATCGAGACCCTACTTTTTTCCACTACATCTTCCATTTCTATTACAGCAATGTGCTGTGGGTGATGGAGAGTCTGTGTCCCATTAACTTTGAGGAGGAGATGAAGTTCTGGGGCCTGCACCTCCGGGACACTCCACGCTGCTGCCGGATTCTGTTTGAGGAAAAAGCAGACGAGATCCGAGACCAGCTGAAGGTCAATAGGGAGCTGATGGCCGAAATCGAGCCCATCCACAATGAGAAGGGCTTTAAGACCATGTTCCTGGGTAGGATACGAAAGACCCTGTGGGACCTGATGGAGAACCCGTACTCGTCTGTCTCAGCTAAAGCCTTCGCCGTGTTCTCCAGCATATTCGTCCTCATCTCCATTGTAGCCATGACGCTGAACACGGTGGGCGAACTGAAGAGCTATAAAGTCTGTGGCAGAACCTATATGGAGTACATTGAGATCATCTCCATCCTCTTCTTCACCTTCGAGTACTTCCTGCGCCTCTTGACAACATGTGATGTAAAGCACTTCCTGAAGAGTGCACTGAACTTCGTGGACCTGGTGGCCGTGATGCCATATTTTATTCAGCTGCTGTTTGAGACCTTTGCGGACCAGGAAGACCTCAGCGTCCAAGATGACCTGAAGGCCATGGCCAGGGTCAGCAAGGTCAGTAAAGTCCTGAAAGTGGTAAAACTGATGAGGATTTTCCGGATCCTGAAGCTGGCAAGACACTCGACCGGGATGCGTGCCTTCGGCTTCACACTGCGACAGTGCTGCGAGCAGGTCTGCTGCCTCTTTCTCTTCATCATTATGGGAATCTTCACCTTCTCTGCACTCATGTTCTCTGTGGAGCAAGATGTAGATGGAACACCGTTCAGCAGCATTCCCGATGCCTGGTGGTGGGCCGCGGTGGGTTTAGGAAAATCACAAACTATACACGTATACACTATACACACTGCACCATACACACAAACATGCACAATTTACACACACGCTCTCCACACATTTTACATAATATACACACTCACGTAATACCCCAAAATACATACTATACATAAATACACTATATACACACACTCACACGAAAGTACACACACAAACACAAAAGAATTTACATACTGCACACTCACAAACACCAAACACTATTAACACATACTAAACACACACAGAAGTGACACACTCTACATACTCACCCAAATACAATAAACAAACACACACACATTGATATACACAATTTAGACACATGTTTACAAATACAAAATTTACACACTACACATACACACACAATTTATGCACTCAACACACAACCACACATCCACTTGATATGCACAATTTACACACTATATACTTACACAAACACACACACACACACACTCACACCTCCACAATTTATACATATACATAATATACACAAACTTTATACACAGACACATACTACACACACACAAGTAATTTACACAATATAAACACACTCAAACACTCAATTTGTACACAAATGTATTTAACATTCCTTTAACATCATTGAACAAAGTACAAAATAAATTCTTCTCCTCATTCAACCCATCTATGGCAGTGAACACACTAATAGATATGTGTTTAAAAAGATTTTAAGAAAATCTGAATTTTTTTAAATTATTTGTTTAGTGTTGATTTGTCACTTGGACCAGACTCTGACCTCTTGCTGTGTAATAGAGTGTAATAAACAATGTAATAAAGGCGTAATGTGTTTGTGCAGGTGAGCATTTCGACGGTGGGATATGGAGACGTGGTTCCCATCTCATATTCCGGGAGAGTGGTGGCATTTGGATGCATTTCCTTTGGGATCATTCTCAATGGAATGCCCATTTCGATCCTGTTCAATAAATTCTCTGACTACTACGCCAAGCTGAAAGCTCAGGAATTTACCAACACCAAGGTCCAGCGAAGTCTCCAGCTCCAGAAACGACTTCGCCATAAATTTGAGACTTGCTTTCAATCCCAGGAGGAAGAGCCTACAGGGGAAGTCCATTCAAATCTTCCAAACACTTAAAGATCAAAAAATCACCATGAACAACCCTAGACAATACACAAAAACCTTAGTGACACACTGCATCCCTCATTCTGGCCAATTACAAATTATTTAAACTTATGGGAAATGGACACAGAGTCTTCCCTCACCGCTCAGGCTAAATGATGTTAGGGAGCCAAGGAGCTCAGGACAATGTATAAAGGAAGCTAAACAATCAGCTTAAAATCCACTTTCAAATAGCACAGCTTAGCAGCACAGCTAATCCTCCATTCTGTTAATAGCTGCTCCCAGATTCCACTGCGTTAACAGTCAGCAACACATGGACAGGAGCCAATAAAAGACTGTTTTAGAGTTACTTGTTTTAAACTGATTTGCACATACACACATACACTAACATACAGAAACATAAGGAGAGAGATTAGTCTCAAAATGCTTTACAAATGCGTAAATGTTAATCCACAAATTAAACACATTAAGTCACAAATAAGTTTTACTACTCACAGATGACTACATCCCAATGTGTGTCTCACAGTCTGCAATTTGTACAAATACAGTCACATTCACAAATACATGTTTTTGGTTTTCATAGACATATCAGAACTTTATGCGAAATAAATACTTTTGTTTAAATTTACATTGCAAATATTTGTAAAGTCAAAGTCTCGAATTTAAAATGTATCTGTAAATTGTTAAATGTGTATTTGTGGATCTAGTCACTCAAGTGTTTTCCGTGATGTGCATTTGTTATGGAAGCAAATCTGTCTCATTAGACTTTGAAAAATTAGCAACTTTGAATTTGCAGCATTCTGAATTTTTTTTGCACTGAATTTATTCATCTGAATATATTTGCTCTTGAATAGAACATGTTTTCTTTGTTATTTCAAGGTTAATACATTCAGATAAAAAAAAAATTCAAGCTCAAAAAAATTCAAACAATATATTTCGAAGTTGCTCAAATTTTGAAATTCAGATACCAAAATACGAGTTACAAAAAATTCAGAGTACACATCCAGGATAACAAGGATGAGCAATCGATTCATTTGGATTTTCTCTTTCACCTTAAATGGTTCTCTTTCACCTTAAATTGGATTTTGAGACTTTGCTTTCACATTTCACCCGATCCAAATACAAATGCAGCCTGATCCACAAATGTAGCCAGCAGGCGAACAACCTACCGCTACATGACACTGTTTGTTTTGCCCAGTGTTTCAGGACTGACCTGTTACTGTCAGGACCACAGAAAAAACAACCCCTGTAGGTGGGACTGTGACTTCATTGGCTGCCGCAGTAAATGATAGACAGCTAACTTCGGCTGTGGATTGGCTAAATAAAAGGGATGACCAATGAGAAGCGCCTATTCTGTTTAGGAGCCATTTAAGTTGGCCCCTCACGTCCTTAAACAACAGTGTCATCTAGCGGTAAGTTGTTCGCCTGTTTGCCACATTTGTGGATCAGGTGAAATGCGAAAAGAAAGTCTCAAAATCCCAAAACCCGCGAACAAATGCACGTCACGGAGAACACGTGAATGACTAGATCCACAAATGCCAGATTCAACAATTTACAAATACATTTTAAATTCGAGACTTCAACTTTACAAATATATACAATGTAAATTTAAACAAATATATTTATTTTCGCATAAAATTCTGATATATCTATGAAAACCAAAAACATGTATTTGTGAATGTGACTGTATTTTATAAATTACAAATTGCAGACCGTGAGACACAGATAGGGATGTACTCATCTGTGAAGCGTGAAACATATTTGTGACTTAATGACTTTGTGTTTAATTTGTGGATTAACATTTACATTTGTAACATTTGTAAAGTATTTTAAGACTAATCTCTCTCCATAAAAACACCCCCCCCCACACACACACTTTTACACACTTTAAGGTGGAGTAAGTCCTGACATGTTGGATTTTGGGTTTTCTGACAAAGAAATTCTGAAAAATTTCTTTATTTTTCAATTTTTATTGTTTTTGGGTTTGTTTTTTTTTACTGAGAGTGTTGTTTTTCTCTCTTAATTGCACGTTTCATTCTGAGTTTAAAAAAAGAAATATCCATGTGCTGCAGAGTTACTGTTCTTCCACTGAGACTGATGATTTGCACAGAAACATAAGACTGCAAAATCACATACACTTTGCTTTTGAACAGTTGCTTGGTCAGTGGCACCATTGTCCAAGTTGTTGAGGGTCAGACAGACAGTGACCTTTGTGCCTGAAGCTATCAGATATCTAAATGAGCACTGGCAATAAATACCCCAGCAAGAGCTGTAGCCGAGATGTTACTGTGCTATCTCCTTTTGTCCCGTCACACCAATACTGGAAGTATGTCACAGCGGCTACTGTGCCGGTACACCCTGGAGCACAGCAGCTACTGTGCCGGTACACACAGCAGAACAGTGGCTACTGTGCTGGTACACACAGCAGAACAGTGGATCCTGTGCCCGTACACACTGCAGAACTGCAGAACAGCAGCTACTGTGCTGGTGTACACAACAGCACAGCGGGTCTTGTGCCTGTACACACTGCAGAACAGCGGTTCTGAGTTCTGTGTGCGAGCACTCCGAGTTATGTGCGTCTGATCCCTGAGTTTTGCGAGTTTTGCGTGGGCGGGTTTTCCCAGGGGTGCCTTCCCATTGGCTAATGAGTTTTTGAGTGACAACTCAGTGCACTGACGTTGTTCACGACTCAACTGCAGCAAGCGTGTGTTATTTGGCTTTGGGCATGTGCCGAATATCACGCATATGAACATTGCTGAATATTGCCCCTTTCCTAATATTTAAACATATAGCCCTTTTTTGCTTACTGCATAATACTAGAACATTATACATTTTTTGTCACTTCACCTGTTCTTGTTTATTAATATTAATAATACTTATTATAATTATTGCTGATTGCTGATAATGATTAATTTTGTTAATGAATCATTCACATTTCCTCACAAAATGCGAAAATGACAATGGACTTTACAGAAGTTAAATACAACTTTATTAAATTTGCATTCATTAAAGGAACATCTCTCACACTCCTTATTGTCATGTTTCTCTTTTCTCCGACCTCATGTAACACAAAATGCACATATAAAATTTGATCATCAAAATAAAATTTGAGCATTTGAATAATAATAGTCGTTGTGGAATATGTTCAATACTGTCAGGAATGTGGGGTGGACTGATGGAGGCGGACGCACTTGCTAAAACACAAAAGACATTTATTTACAAAATATAACAAAACTAAGACAGACTAAGATTACAAATAACACTGACAAGGAGGAGGAACAAGGGCGGGACATGGGTGGAGACATGGACAATAACAAACAGAGCCATGTGCCAAGAGAGCACATGGTGGGGAAAACAGGACATTAGACTGGACACTTGATGGGTATGGGGGCTGGACATGATTAAAGACTGGGGACTGGACTTGAGACAGGACAGGTGACTGGACTGTGGCTGGGTGCTGGGACTGGACAAGTGATGGAACGGAGAACTGGGAATGGATGGGACTGGACTTGAGACAAGGCAGGAGAGGAGACAAAACACTGGACAGAAACGGACTGGACAGGACTTGGCAGGGGAACTGGGACTATGATGTTTATGGGGACAGACACAAATACAGTGACAGGGACAGGGACAGAGACAAAGGCAGACATGGGTACAGGGACGAGGATAGAGACAGAGACCGACAGAGGAACAAAAACAACTGGGGGGTGCCCAGGACTGGCAAAAGTCTGTAGGGAAATCTGAGGGACCAGCCTGTGCACAGTCCTGGGGATCTGCCTGGAAGTCCTTGGGGCCAATTTAGGGACACAAACAAAAATTTCCCCAGGCATGAGGGGGTAGTTCTCGGGAGCAGGGCTTCCTGCGGCGGCGTCCTAGGGAGCAGGGCTTCCTGCGGCGGCGTCCTCGGGAGCAGGGCTTCCTGCGGAGACGTCCTCGGGAGCAGGGCTTCCTGCGGAGACGTCCTCGGGAGCAGGGGTTCCTGCGGAGACGTCCTCGGGAGCAGGGGTTCCTGCGGAGACGTCCTTGGGAGCAGGGGTTCCTGCGGAGATGTCCTCGGGAGCAGCCCGGGAGAATCTTGCCTTTAAATGTTCATAAAAAGACTCCACACTAATATCCAGGGCTTTTTCTTTCAGTAGTTGGTCTGCCCAAGGTAATGCTTCTCCTCCAAGGAGCGATCTCATGAACATATCTTTGAAAATGTTCATGTGGAGTAGGACTAGTTAGATATTTAAAATACTGTTTGCATTGTAGGAGAAAACCGTCACAGTTCGAACTCCCCTCAAATCTAGCAGGAATTCTCATAAATGATTGCAACAACGCTGGTTGATCCCCCACCTTTCTAACTAGTGATTCTTGTAGCTGTTTGAAAGTTTCCTCGAATAAAAAAACTGTGTTAGCTAGCTTTTTGGGGTTGGTCATTCTGTCAGGAACGCGGGGCGGACTGACAGAGGTGGATGCACTTGCTAAAACACAAAAGATATTTACTTACAAAATAAATAAGTTAAAAAAGTTTTGTTAAACTAAGACAGACTAAGATTACAAAACAAAAGTGGACTAAACAAAGAACAGCAGAGATGGACAGACTAGACTGAGAAACATGACCTGGGAAACAAACAGAAGGGAAAAAAGAAACTGGAAACGAAACGAAGAATAGTAGAGGCACAGACAGACAGACAGACTAGAACAAGCAACACGATGACTGAGAAATTAATGACCAACAACCAGGAAGTAAGACATGGGGACTTAAATACCTAACATAGACAACGGACACCTGGAACAGATAATGAAGGGGCAGGATACAAGTAACACTGACGAGGAGGAGGAACAAAGGCGGGACATGGGCGGAGACATGGACAATTTCAAACAGAGCCATGTGCCAAGAGAGCACATGGCGGGGAAAACCGACACGACAAGGACAAGGGCGTGACAAATACGTTAGTACACAGGATTCTGAACAGTAGCTCAAGCACTCATATAAAAATATTTTACAAATATTATTACAATTTGATTAAGTCCGTTATGTATTTAGACGGCCTCAGGCGAGACGTGATTTCGCAAACGTCCACTTGGGGTCACTTTTGGTCCATGCTGTTTGTCCTGTGCGGATGGGTTAACAGGAGTTCAAACCGAGTTCAATCCCATTAGCCATCTGTTGATTTCTGCAGGAGATAAGGTTTGCCATCTTGACACCGCTCGTCATAAAACTGGATTGTTAATCATAGATATTCCCCACTTTGTTTGATGTCCTTTTTGTCTAAAAGCATCATAAACTGGGGTGTTATCTTTAAAGGTGTGTGTGGGGGGGGGGGGTCGTAGCCAGGCGTCTTTTGATGTAGACCTTAGGTGTGTGTGTGTGGGGGGGAGTGCAGAGTCTTTGCACACACGCAGTCTGTGGAATCTCTGTGCTCTCTAAGGGTGTTATCAATGGGGGTTAGATCAATGACTTGGGTTCCCTCATATTCTAGGTGAGTTAGTGTTTTAGTATCTAGCTCGATGGTATGTTTGGAGAAGAACTCTGAGATTTCTATGTCGCTCTCATATTGGTCAGGGTTCAGGTGATAGAGGGCCAGGGACGTCTACCCAGAAAGTCTGGCTAGGAAGGGGTACCCTTTCTGAGGTGTCATGTTGATCATAGGTTAGTAGGGCCTCTCTAAAGGGGGTGTTAACCACCCAACGGTTTCCAACAATCTCAGCTTGGGTACTAGTTACCAAACGTCGGGGTGTGACGACTACTGAACATTGAGTATTACTCATCATAGGCTTAAGGCCACAGATCCCATTTGCGCTGTCACGAATAAAAGGTTTGCTAGGGCACAAGTAGTGGATGTCTTTATTGAGTATGCACATAAGCAAGTTGGGTACCAGATATAGGTCAGGGTTATCGTCTTGGTATGCTACAAGAGATGTGGTCTTTACACGAACATAGGCAGAATCTTGCCAGAAGCCAACGTTGACAACATCTTTCAAACGGTAGATGTTTTCCAGCACCATTATGGGAAGGTTAATGATGAATGCTAATTCTCTGTCTTGAGGATTGACATAAATTGGGATGGCACTACCTAAGGTATAGGCTAGGTGGGCCTGGAGATCAGTAACTACTTCTCGAGTTGCTGCAGACAAAATCTCCTGTACTAAGGATAGAGGCACCAGATAGGGAGGAATTCTTCTCATGGCTAGGCTATCCACAGAGGAGCTGATTTCTTGCAGCATATCAGACAATAGCATATTCACAAGCTGGATGTGGGCAAGGTCAAGTTGCACTACTGAAAGCATAGAGTTAACCATCTGGAGTGTTTTGTTCAAAGCGACACTGTGAGCATTGAGTACTACGACGGTGCCACATAGTGTTTGCCCAATTGTTTGCAGGTGTTGCTGCTGCTTGTTTAATTGGGTTTTAATATTTGGAATTTCAGCTTGCAATTTCCCTACTTGACGTTTGAAAGTGGCTACATTGACGACGTTGACGGCGGATGTTCCGAGACTCAGTAGCGATCCCACAGTTGCAGCTGCCATTAGTAATCCGCCTATGAAACGTTTAGACTGTTTGTTAAAACCATTTAGTTCTGATTGCGTTACGGTAAACTTTTGTAGCTGGTGGAGCATATGAGTTACGTCAGCTTTGGCATGGCTGATAGCTGCCTCAGTCCATCTAACTCCATTCCGGCCAGTCTGCAAGGTGGTTATCGGTAGGTTTTTACTACACGCTTCGGTGGGGTTCAACGGTACGAATACTCTCCGGGTATGGAGGCGGCAATTAGTGATTAGCAGTCCTGGCTGGTCTTTCAGTATTATTCCGGAGTCAGGACCCGGTTCAATCACTTCAGGGAGCACGGCGGTTCCTAGGGAGCCGACAATCAGGCGAATGAGCAGCGGGGCCATCCTACCGGGAGAGATGCTCATGGTTAGATCTAGGGTATTTACGGTGAGTCGTTTTAGACAAGTTATAAAGTTTTTCACTATACTCCCCTTTTGATAAAAATGTTCTAGGGTAAACACTCTACAATAATTGACGATGAGGGACTAGGGTCTTGCACCCTGAGTGTCCTCAGTCTGGTTAGAAGCTTGTTGTCTGCTGAAGAGTGAGAGGAAAAGGGGAAAAAGTGATAGAAGAACTAAGGTGTGAGTAGAAGGTTGTAGTTGTTTGTTAACCAACACCCTTCCTGCCTTTGGTTCTATTGTTTATGACCTAACACAGGCGTTAGTATCCCCTACAAGTCCCATGGGGGTTGTGTGTGGTCTGATTTGGTTGCGGTGGACCCACTTGAGCTCAGTACTGCCCTGAACAGTTTATCTTGATCCTGTAAACAACGGGGGACAGTTTATCTGTGATCTTATAGAGACCGGACCATCGGGGTAGGAATTTGCAACAGGTTGGACAAAGATGTAGAACCATACCTTGTCCCCTATTTGGAGTTCGTCGTGGGATGCCTTGTGATCATAGTACGCTTTGCGACCTTCTGCACTTTTTTCCAGTTTCTGCTGGGCAAAGGCGAAAGTGGCTTTGAGGTTTTTCTGCAGATCCTCCATAAACTGATGAGTGGTGTAGTCTACTGCAGTGCTAGCTTCATCTGGCTGATATAACAGATGTAGAGGCAGAGTCATCCGTCTCCCAGTCATCAACTCAAAGGGTGAGACCCCGACCGCATCGTGTGGGGTCGCCCATATGGCCATCAATACAAGGGGTAGCTTGACATCCCAGTCTCTCTGGTTTGCTGATACGTAATTTTTCAGTATGCTAACAACGGTTCGGTTGGCTCGCTCTACCTGACCTGAGCTTTGAGGATGGTAGCTAATGTGAAGGCTGGCTTTTACTCCTAAGAGTTGCCAGAGCTGCTGCATGACCTCAGCTGTGAAATGTGTCCCTCTGTCAGAGTGACAGTAGGCCAAACCGTGAGAAGACATGGTTCATCAGTAAGTATGCAGAGGTTAGCGCTGTGTCATTTGGTGTGCGGGGAGACATTCTACCCATTTAGTGAATGCACACGTGACTGTGAGGAAGTACTTGTTACCTCTTACTGTTCGAGTGAGTGGTCCAACCCAGTCTATCTGGAGGTTTGACCAAGGGAAGCATAATCCTTTCTTTTGCAAGGGGGCTCTATGAAGAGGATTTGAGGGTTGAAATTGGCAACATACCAGACAGCCTTTAATGTAATCAGCCACATCTTTTACCATGTGGGGCCAATATGCCACCTGCCGGAGCGCATGGTGTGTTGCTGTGTCCCGCAGATGGGGAGTCATGGGCGTGCATCAGCATCACCCCCCTGTGGCACTGAGGAACCACGAACGCAGGTGAAGTGTGCGAGTCAGGGGCATGAACAAGCAAGCCTTTGATGACTTGGAGGGACGCTCTGGCGCCGTATAGGTCTTTAAGGCCTGATATGGTGTCAAGATCTTGGGCTGAGATGGGACATGTAGATGGGTCAGAGACATGGCTAAGCATTTTAGAAATAGATGGGTCTCGAGCTTGGAGAGTAACTAAGTCAGTGTCAGAAAAAGCAGGGTTAATAGAGACAATGGTAGTTTTAGCATTGTCAGGCGATGCCTTCGTTACAGTTTGAGACCATGTAAGGACCATGCTAGGACTTCGATGTCGGGTGGGTTTGGATAAAGGGAGGGATCGAATGTCCATGATGTGCCTTCGCGGGCCCCTTGTTTGGCTAAGCTATCTGCTTGGTCATTGAATTCTTTGTCATCTCCCGGGACTTGGGAGTGACCCCTCACTTTCTTCCAGTAGATCTGCAGGTCATGTGTGTCTACCAAGTGTTCACACGCCGCGAAAAGCTCTTTGTGTTTGATGTGGTGTAGTTGTTGGTTTTCCACAGTTTCAATTGGCATGTGAAGCTTAGGCGTGCATAGTTTGAGTCACCAACATTTACGCTTTTCTGGACCACAGACTGAATTGTGATGAGAATTCCTGCTATTTCAGCATATTGGGAGGATTGAGCACCCAATTTGAACCTTAGGGGTTCGTGAGGCCACCCGTTTATTTCGACAATACCTGCCATCAGGGTGTGTTCTCGGCGGAACGAACAACCATCTACATATGCAGTGACAAGGTCTTTGCATGTGTTAGGGTAGAAATAGTGGTGGTTAGCCACGGTGGGTAAAAAGGTTTCTGGAGCTTGTGGCACTTGGAAAGGAATGTCTCCTTCACATCGCCTGCAGGAAGCAAGGCCTGTGCCTAGGGGGCTCTTGTAGTTTTGTGCGTAACGTACCTCCAAATCAAAGCTTTGGAGAGCCATTAGTCAGGAGGCTACTCGAGCGTTAGTTACTACCCCCTCTCGAATTCGTTGGCTGTTCAGGAAAGTGACTGACTGATGATGAGTTTCAACAATCACCTTCTGACCACCTAGGTAGTTGGAGAAATGTTTGACTGCCCACACTGTTGCTAGTAGTGCTTTTTCGCAGTCACTGTATTTGTTCTCAGCAGCCAGCATAGTTTTACTAGCGTAGGCTATGACACGTTTGTCTCTGTCATGTAATTGATACAGACCGGAGCTGAGACACTGGTCAGAGAACCCTACTTCTAGTTAGAATTCTTTGCTACTGTCAGGGTGGGTAAGGCATGGGGCCATGCACAGTTTCGATTTCAGTGCCTGCATGGCTTGTTCCTGGGCTTTGCCCCAGGTGAGTGGAGTATCCTTTTTTAGTAGGTCATACAGTGGACGAGCTAGATCCGCATAGTTTTCTATGAACTGGCATGAGTAATTGCATACTCCTAAGAAACTGCGGCATTCCTTAAGATTGGTGGGTGCTGCGAGGTTTGTCACCCCTTGCACTCAACTCACTTGGGGTTCAACACCATCAGTGCTTACGAGCAGACCGATGTAATTCACCTTTGTTCTGCACCACTGACATTTGGAGAGTGATGTTTTCGCACCTGCTGTTGTGAGCTGGTCAAGAACATGATCAATCTCGTCAATATGTGCCTGTAGGGAGTGGTTACGCATGAGTATGTCGTCCACATATATGAGGGTGCCTCACTCGTGGGCATCTGGGCATGCTTTGTTCAAGAAAATGTTGAACTCCGCTGGCTTGTGTTGGTCTTCTGCTTGCACCGGGATGGTCCAGAAGCCAGAGGCTACATCGATGGTGGAAAAGTATTTAGCGTTTCGGACCTAGGGAAGTTCTTGCTCTAATTGCGTCATCGGCCACCGAGATAAGGGAACCTGTTGATTTAGTTTCCAATAGTCGATGGTCAGGCGCCATTTACCATTGGGTTTTATGACGGGCCATAATGGTGCCGAGTACATGCTGTTGCAGGGTCGAATTATGCTCTTTTCCAGCAAGTCATCAATGATTTCTTGTACCGGTTCATAGGATGCCAACGGAATTTTGTATTGGCGGACAAATGTGGGTAGTGCTCCTGGACGAGTGGGAATGCGCACTGAATGAATGTCAGTGAGACCACAGTCCGTTGAATCTTTGGCAAAAGATTTTTGGTATTTAAGAAGCACTTCACAGAGTTTCTCACATTCTTCTTCGCTTTGGAGGGCATCGGCCTCCTTTAGAACTTGTTCGACTTGGATATGAAATTCGGAGTAAGATAGTTCTTTCGAATTGCGTGAATTTGAAGTGTATTCTCCCGCTTCGGGAAGAAGAGATGGTTCCCAGGAGGATTCCAGGGATGAATCTAAAGAAAGAACCATGACTGTCATTTGATCATCGTCAGCAAGATCTATTCTGCAAATGGCGTCTTTACCCATGTCCAGAGCTGAGAAGAGAGCAACAGCTCATGTCGGATGAGTATAGAACACCTTTGATTCTGGATGTTCAAGAAGCAGGGATTCAGGCATTGGTCCTAAAATCGGGATTCGCAACTCGAAGTCATGGAATTTCGTACTGAACAACCAACCCAAAAGGGATGAATGAGGAATTGTCAAGGGTTGAGTGGTTTCGTTTCATATGAACAGATAGGTGGATCTTGCTCGTGTTTCCACTAAAGGTGTGGCTTCCAGGGTGAGGCCTAGTTCAAAGAACTGAGGTGACGGTTGGAAAAGTGCATGCGCGTGGCTTAAGTGTTGGCCAGGTCGCATGACCAAGCGGATGGGACATGGGAACATTTGCGGTGTTCGCAGATACCACAAGTGAACCTTGGTTAGTGACCTGACATACCTCGGGAATAGTTTGTCCTGAGCCTAGGTTGCTGGGATCTGAGGACCAGGTTTCCATTGAAACATCAGTCAAGGACCACAGCACACTATTGAGGGTGTCTACGTGGACATCAAGGCGCATCAAGAAGTCACTTCCAACGTAAGCTTCATGCGGCAAGTTAGGGACGACCAAGAAATAATGGGTGAGTACCCTTTTGTTCCACTGGATGGTTAGAGCACAGATTCCATCAGTGGGTGACATTACTTTTGATGTCGGGTTGAGAGGAAAGCGACAAGGACTGCTCACCAAAAGAATATTTGGTTGAGTGAGGCGCAGGGTGTCAAAGAGGGTTTGGCTTATGGCGGACTTGTCAGTCCACAGGGCCAGAACTACATTGTCCACATGATGGTCCTGTATTGTGAGACCATTCACGATGGGAAGGCCGGGAGTGTCTGTTGTGGACGGATTAGTGAAAGTACACAGAAATGTGCTCCGCTGTTCTAACATGGCATTAGGGGGCCAGGAAGAGACTGCTGTCTCTGGGGTGGCCGCCATGGGCTCAGTTTCCTCTTCCTCAAAGTGAGGGATCTGACTTGGTGGATCTCCTATTGATTCAGGCTGGATTTCAATACGGCAACACTGAGCTTCCCGGTGGTGTGGGGTGCAGATGGGCAAAGGCTCACGCACTTGTGCCCAGATTTTTGACCTTTTGAAGTCAATCAGTGGTTCGAAGCGATTAAGGAGATCTTTGCCGATGAGGAAGGGAATTGTTTCAAGAGGAGACACATGAACTGGATGCACTAAAGTTATTGGTCCAATGGCTAAGTGTATTAGTGCCATAGATTGGATCGTGAGGCCTGCATGTGAATACGGCTGAATTTTAAGAGAACAGTTTTGGAGCTGTATCTAGCGATTTTCACGCCGCGCAATGGCTCGAACCTGGTGGAACAAGGCGGAAGACATGAGGGTGACATCTGATGCAGTGTCCAGCAGGGCCTCATGTACTAGCCTTCTCTCCACAATGGTGGACAAATAGAATTTGCGTGCAACCCCTTTCTTGGTTAAGTGTCCCATGAATTGTTGGACGGGTGTGTCGCCTTCAATGACCGAAGGGACGTTTGGCGTTAAACCTTCCTTACCGTCTAACTGAACAACCAAAACAGCACTGGAGGGTGTTTGTGAGTCACCCCCCCGTATCATTTGGTCTTCAGCGCTTGCTTGGGTCACGAGGAGATTGGTCACGAGGGTAGTATCATCCCCACAGACCTAAAGTTTGGCCTACTCAATATAAGAGCACTTAACTCTAAAGCAGTCATTATACATGAAATAATAATGGATCAGAAACTTGATGTTTTATGCCTTAGTGAAACTTGGGTCAGAAATGATGAATATTTAGCACTAAATCAAGCCACTCCTACAGGCTATAAATATGTACACAGCCCCAGACTGACAGGCAAAGGGGGTGGATTATGTATAATTTACAAAAATAATTTAATTATTAACCAAAAACATGGTTACAACTGTACTTCCTTCGAAATCATGTACATTAACATACTTAACCCCGCCACAAATAAGAACACTATCTCCTTATTAAACATTTATAGACCACCAGGGCCCTATTCAGAATTTATAAAAGAATTTGGTGAACTAGCTGCTAATTTAGCAGTGTCATGTGATAAGTTAATAATTGTAGGAGACTTTAACATTCATTTTGAGAAAAGTGATGATTCCCTAAAAAAGGCGTTCACATCAATCATAGATTCTGTTGGGTTCACACAAAATGTATCAGGTCCTACTCATTATTGTAATCACACACTAGACTTGGTTTTGTCCCTGGGCACGAACATAAAAAACCTAAATATTCTCCCTCAGTCTTCCACAGTCTCAGACCACTACCTAATTTCATATGAACTGAGTTTAGATATTAAAAAATGTACATGCCCACATTATTATCTAAAGCGCTCACTAACCCCATCTACAGCCCCTAAATTTACTGAAAACATCACTGATTTATTGACCTCAGTCAGTAGTCCAGCAGACCCACTGGAGCTGGATAGACTAACGGACTACTTAGATAACACTCTTCGATCAACTTTAGATAGTGTAGCACCGCTGAAGCGTAAAAAGCTACAACAGAAAAAACTCGCTCCCTGGTATAATGAAGAAACACTCACCTTAAAACAAACCGTAAGGAAATTAGAGCGGAAATGGCGGTCGACTAAACTGGAAGTATTTCACTGTGCCTGGAAAGACAGCCTTATCCAATATAGAAAGGCACTCGTCAGTGCACGTTCAGCACATCTGTCCTCACTGATTGAAAATAATAAACACAATCCTAGAGTACTCTTTAATGTAATCTCTAAACTTACAAACAATCGGACAGCTACTGATCCACAGATCCCAGCCATTCACACCAGCAATGCTTTTATGGACTTTTTTAACAATAAGATTGAAAATATTAGACAAACAATAAATACCATATTACTAAATCCAGCCTGTCTGTCATCTGGTGTGGATGATATAGAACAAAACATAGAAGAAAGACTAGAGGACTTTGACCCACTACCACAGCTAGAACTGGAGAAAATCATCTATTCGTCAAATTGTACGACCTGCACACTTGATGCAATACCAACAAAACTATTTAAAGAAGTATTACCAGTCATAATCAATCCCATTTTAACAATCATAAATTCATCCCTTAGACTAGGTCACATACCCAAAGCATTTAAACTAGCAGTTATTAAGCCCCTAATCAAAAAACCGAATCTTGATCCTAGTGTACTATCCAATTACAGACCCATCTCTAACCTTCCCTTCATATCTAAGATCTTAGAAAAAGTTGTGGCCCAACAACTTAGGTCATACTTGCATAAGAATAACATATATGAAAAATTTCAATCTGGTTTTAGGCCACACCATAGCACCGAAACAGCTTTAGTTAAGATAACAAACGACCTTCTTCTCGCCTCTGATCGAGGCTGCGTATCCATGCTAGTTCTACTAGACCTCAGTGCAGCTTTCGATACAATTGATCATACTATTCTGCTAGAAAGATTAAAAAACATGGTTGGAATAACAGGAACAGCCCTATCATGGTTTAAGTCTTACCTCACAGATCGCTATCAGTTTGTAAACGTAAATAATGTTTCTTCTACTCATACAAAAATGAGATTTGGAGTTCCCCAAGGCTCCATTTTAGGACCTTTACTATTCATATTATACATGCTGCCACTGGGCAGAGTTATTAGCAGGCATGGCATTACCTTCCACAGTTATGCAGATGACACACAGTTATACATATCAGCCAAACCAGATGACAAACCTACACTAAAGAAAATGGAGGACTGTGTTAAAGAAGTGAAGCATTGGATGTCATACAATTTCCTTCTGCTAAACAGCGACAAAACCGAGGTTCTCCTTCTAGGTCCAAAACCTGCTATAAATAAGGTATCAGATTTAATACATAATTTTGACTTCACTGTTCTCCCAAACTCATCAGCTAAAAATCTGGGTGTTATAATTGATTCAGATCTATCATTTGATCAGCATACAGGTAACATTACAAGAATAGCTTTCCTACATCTTCGGAACCTCGCTAAGTTAAGAAATTCCTTATCCCTCCCAGATGCGGAAAAATTAATTCACGCTTTTATTACATCAAGATTAGATTATTGCAATGCACTTTTATCAGGATGCTCCAGCAGAAACCTGAGTAAACTCCAGTTAATTCAAAATGCTGCAGCCAGGGTCCTCACTAAGACTAGAAAATTTGATCATATCAGTCCAGTCTTATCGGCCCTTCACTGGCTTCCAGTTAAATTCCGTATTGATTACAAAATTCTTTTACTCACGTATAAATCCTTACATGGTCTCGCCCCTGAATACCTGCGAGACCTCATCACACACTATGAACCACCAAGATTACTCAGATCTCAGGGCGCCGGCCTCTTACTAGTACCCAGAATTCATAAGACTTCAGCGGGGGGGAAAGCCTTCTCCTACAAAGCCCCTCAGCTCTGGAACAATCTTCCAGCTAGTGTTCGGGACGCAGACACAGTCACTATGTTTAAGTCTAGGCTCAAAACACACTTGTTCAGTTTAGCCTTTGGCAACTAACCTCTGTCTAGTTTAAGGTTGTCGTTTCAGGAACTCATGGACATGGAGAATCAGGGTAAACCTGGATGATGTGCTCACAATTTCTCTTGCTTGGAACGAAAGGATGTCTTTGCCTGAGCTCCTTCTGGTTTCCCTACTCCCAGTCTGTTACAGTCTGATCCGTCACTACACTAAAATATTCACATGCTCTTATTCTCTGCTGCACTCAACTAAACTAACTGCTTCCCTTTTACTGTTTTACTGTTTTTTTCTGAGAGAATGGTGGCCCACTGATGGAAGACTGTTTGCTGGATTCTCCTGCAGACCAGACCAGCTGCTCACCTTATTATTATTATTATTATTATTATTATTATTATGTAGCATAATGACACTTCATTGGTGATCATTTAAAATTCAATCTATAGTTTGATCAGAGGAGGATGGGTCCCCTTTGTGAGTCTTGGTTCCTCCCAAGGTTTCTTCCTCCAGCCTCGAGGGAGTTTTTCCTTGCCACTGTCGCCTTCGGCTTGCTTGCATTGGGCTTTTATTTAAATGTTCTGTTTTGAAACTGTGAAGCTGCTTTGTGACAACGTCAGTTGTAAAAAGCGCTATACAAATAAATTTGATTTGATTTGATTTGATTGCACGGTACGCTAGAAGACGGAGCTTCGCTTGTCACTTCTCCTACATAACTCTCTAACATTTCTGGGGTGTTAGAGGATGACTCTGGGTTAGACCGCACAGAGGTGATAGAAAGAACGTCAGGTTTTTTCTTTTTCTCTTTACAAATCATTGCAAGCATTCGGCGGATGTCCTCTAACTCCTTAGAGTTAAATTCCTTGCCTTTAAGCTTGTCTTTGGTGTGATTTTCTTTATTTTGATACTAGTATTTCTCTTTCTTTCCTTTATTAGAATCAGAAAGCTGGTTCTGAGCTGTTCGCTCATATCCCTTATGGGGATGTGCTGGTTTTCCGCGGTTTTCTGCAGGGTAGTAGTCACGACCATACCCAACCCTGTCCCGAGGGTTCCAGAAATCTTTGTCGCGATTTCTGTCTGGCCTCCGAGGAGGGTAGCGCTTGTAGTGGTGTGAGGGCGGAGGAGGTTTCAGGCCCTCACTGGCCCACAGAGTGGGGGAAGGGTCCCGGGCGGATCTTTGTGGATCGGCCTGGGTGGCACCCTCCAACTCTAAATGTGGGGAGTTGGAGTCGACATTAAAGACTTGGGGTGTTTCGGACCGTCTGTTGCGAATTTGTTGGGATTTTAGGAAACCTCTGAGTGCTAAATCACGCAGCTGTCTGCTAGACAGGGTGCGAGGGCAAGCTGAGACTCCCAGCTGATGATTGGTGTGGGGATGGAGGTTTTGGATAAATAGTGATTTAAAATTTAATTCTTCCTCCATTCCGGAGTCATTTCTAGGTCCGAAATACGCCTGTCTGAGTCGGTTATAATATTGCTGAGGGGATTCCTGGCGTTGCTGTTTTACGTTCAAAGCAGCGGCCAGTCCTGCCTGTGACAGGTAATTGGAGAATTCTTCCTCCAATGCTTGGCACAGCACATCATATCGTGCTTTCACATAGTCCGGCTGACGTTCAATGAAGTTACTGACGTCTTGGTTGGAGGTCAGTTTAATCACATATAGTCTGTCATCTACTGTGATTCCTTCTTACCTGAATATCTTTCAGGTAAGAAAAGATATCATTAGAACCATCAGGTTTGGGATCAAAGCGGGTTATATTGCGCGCGATTTTGTCTAGGTCCTTGTATGAGGGACCAGGAGTGGGTAAAGGTTGAGGGGGCCAGGCACTGGGTTGCAGTGCTCTGGGTCTAGCAGGGCGTTGTAAGGGATGGCTGACAAGAGACACAGGGGGGGTGAAATACCTGTTGATACCAGAGGAGGTGCTGCAGCAGCTCTAAAGGTTATGGTCCCTGAGTCTGGTTCCTGATCCTCACTATCTTCCTGCTGGTCTTGTCTTTCTGTAGCGGCACCAGGTGGCACATCAGGAATGACCTGGGGCAGTGTGTTCCCTTCAGCCATTTTATGCTGGAGCTGGCTTAATTCTGCCTCCACCTTTGCCTGCTGTCGCAGTGATACGTCAAGTTCACGTTCACTGGCCCTGAGCTGTACTACAGTGAGGATGGCTATTTGACCGAATGCCTCAGTTAGGGACTTGCCCTTGACCATGTGGGTTAAGTGGTTCTCTATCCACTTGGTCACCATGTGGTCACGACCGACCTGGGAGGCTTTCTGCACAGTTTCTGCGAGCCCAGGCATCACATCACTGGTGAGGCTGGTCAGAACAGAGAATGCCTCATCCCACAAGCCTTCTACATATACTTCCGAGGAAGAAGTCCCTTCTGCCATGTTAGCTGTGTCTAGCTGCGAGGTGTACCTTACTTCTATTTAGTTAGGATTAATTCCGTTAATCCTTTTTAAACTAAACCGAACTAAATTCACCTGTACCGAGTGCTCTAAGAGTCCGTGCTAGTCTGTATGGTGTTGGAGTTCACTTGTGAATCTCTAAAGGAAGTTTGTTAGTAGAGTGTGGAGTGAAAGTTGCTATACGCAAGTGAGCGAAAAAAACATATATATATATATATATTTTTTCAATAATTAAAAATAATAAATTTGAATTAAAGAATTGTCAAAAAAAAATCGGATTAAAGAATTAAAAAAAAAATTTAAAGTAAAATGTATTAAACTAAATAAAATTTCCAATTAAAGAATTATGAACGTAAAATAATTTTCCAAATTAAAGAATTATTAAGAATAACGAAATTAAAAGACTTTCCTATTTAACTGCGTTTATGGCCTGGTATCAAGTTAAAGTGTCAATCTCTAATTACTGCACACTGTTTGCTATAGCTGTATCAGCTTACTATGTTTCCAAGCCTTTAATCGTTGTTATTCAGATATGCAGAGTTTAGAGACAGCCACCAGAGCTGTAATACCAGATCTTGTCAGTGTGAACTGGTCAAGCAGTTTCAATTGCGATAGCAAGTTTCTCCACTAGAGGGTACTGAAAGCAAATCTGAATGGCAGCAGCAAGCTTCAGTATTAAAGTTGAACTTAAATTGTAATACCAGACTGGGGCACCAGAGGGCGACAAGCAAGTTTTAAAAAGCAATAGCAGCAATGAACACCAGTCGGCGCTGGTGGGAATTCTAATAGGCACGGCACGAGCAGACACAATGTAACACAAATGGGAATTTCCACTGTAGCAGGAAGTTTTAACACTAAAGGGCGTTATCAAAATTAAAATCTAAAATGGAACAGAGATTTACACTAAGGTACTTTAAAAGAATCTCATCTGTAATGACAGCTTTTAAGCACCAGAGGGCTGCTAAACACTTAAAGTTGCCTCGGCGGACAACCTCCCAACCACTAGAGGGTGTACGGGAATCAAACGTCAAGGGTAGCACCACACTTGACCACAAGGAGGAGCACGGGAGGACACGCTTCAATAGACGCTAGTTATGAAGTGATTTCCCTGCAATCACGCACTTTATCCACAAGAGGGAATTAGTCTTCCTCTGTTTTGGGGGTGTTTTGAATTTCCGTCCTTAGTTTCAGCTCCGCCCCTTCAAAGGGGTCGTTCCTTTCCTGAATTCGCGTTCAGTTTAACAGGAAGAGCTGAGAAGAGCAGACCGCTCTTTACACAAGCCGTATTTTCAGCTTTCTATTTATCAATCTCCAATCGCCTAGCGCGCGATTTCGTTATTAAAGCTGGTAGAGACCCAGTTTTAAAACGAATGGAGGAATTTGGTTCGGTGGTCCTTCGCGCCAGAATCCGCGGCCGAAACTAGAGTGCGAAGGGCGGAAGCTCGAGAGAGAGAAATGAGTCGGGCACTCTCTTTTCAAAGGTGGCACGGTCACGCCCAATTGGGAGGTATCCTTCCTTGGATTGGATCCTGGGTCTGAGGCTCACGTGACTTGTTTCACGTTTCAGAGAGAGAGAAAAGATTCACGCATACACAAAAATTACTTATACAGGTTTGTGGTATAGCATAATGGGTGTCCTGGATTATTAATATCAAACATCTACGTATATATATCTTGGGTATTTTACGATTACATCCCACTACAATATTATGCTAGAAGATACTTATTCGTTTTTCTAATCAGAGACCGAAACTTTCTTTCATGATTGAAACAGTAATACACATCACTTCATTAGATGGTGGACGTTCATCTGAGGACCACAGAGAGTGACATTCATACATATTACATAAACATATTTATTAAAATTTGATTAATTGCGTTTTGTATTTAGACGGCCTCAGACGAGACGTGATTTCGCAAACGTCCACTTGGGGTCGCTGTTGGTCCATGCTGTTTGTCCTGTGCGGATGGGTTAACAGGAGTTCAAACCAAGTTCAATCCCATTAGCCATCTGTTGATTTTTGCAGGAGATAAGGTTTGCCATCTTGACGCCGCTCGTCATAAAACTGGATTGTTAATCATAGATATTCCCCACTTTGTTTGCTGTTCTTTTTGTCTAAAAGCATCATAAACTGGGGTGTTATCTTTAAAGGGGGGGGGGGGGGGGGGTCGTAGCCAGGCGTCTTTTGATGTAGACCTTAGGTGTGTGTGTGTGTGTGTGTGGGGAAGTGCAGAGTCTTTGCACACACGCAGTCTGTGGAATTGGGGTTCTGTTCCAAAAAATCCTTGTCAAAGGGGGAGAGTCTTTTCGTTCAGAACCTTTCATTTATTTATTCGATCCATACTCCACTACACTCAGGTGGGAAAACCAAACTAGAGCAGTATGGATTTCTCTGTTTAAACATATAATGTAAGCCTAAAATTAAGCTTGTGCAGTTGTAGAAGAGCTGAATATTTCTCATGGATAATGTTAAAGTTATCTGGCTAAATGAGTAATCCTGTTTTTTTTTTAATATCCACAGGGCTTGGAGTTATGTAAAATTAGTGGCATATATTTTGGCTGTTAAAAGGTAATACTGACTTTTTATTATGAATGTGTGTTGACGAGTAAAACATCAGAGAATTCTTGAACTACAAGCTATTTATTTAACCTGGTTAAATTGTTTATATAACATATTTTACAAGCCAATCTAAGAAATAAGGAGTAGGTATAATAATAGGTATAAAAATAGGTATTTTCCTTAAAATTACACATTCAAAAACACTGTGGCGTTGCTACTACAGGCTCTATACTAATTATTGATTACAGCAACTTATTTCTGCTTAATGGTGGTTATCGATTACAAATTATTATTACTGAATTTAGATAACAACAATAATAATAATTTATCAGAAATTGGGATACTGTTCACGCTAGGGAGTGAGTTTCAGGATTTTCAGACTTTTATGAATAGACTCCATACACAGTATTATTTCAAATCAAGGAAGACTTTATTAAAAGGAATAATAATTATTTGATACATAGCAAGATTATAAAATTCTAATGTGGATCAACAAAGGTGAAGCCCATCTTCTGGCATAATAATCGGCTAGGCTCTATGACTTGTGACTAATATGTGTTGCTAAATGAAGTTAATTTATATGCAACTTTATCAAGAGATTTAATAAGACATCAGCTTCTGAAAATTATATTTTTATGAGCTTATGTGATGCAGGTCAACCACAGACGGGTACAGCAGTTCGTGGGGTGATGGCAGATGGTCCATGCTTGGCCCACTTGGGTTTCTGTGATCATTGCTGAGGCTGGTTCAGCTCGGCATTGTCACTTTATGGAACAGTCCACTCCAAGGCCCCTCATAGCGTTGTGACACCAGTTGAATAGTTTCCTCTGACTCGCTGTCCTGGTGAAACACTTCCAGGAGGAAGGTGCATCAAAATAAAAGCCCTCAGTTTTCTCTAATTTTCAGAAGCGACGTATTGAAGTCTGTATCTACCGTTAATCTACTTATCAACTAATCTCAGTGGTGGCCCTTAAAAATAGCAGTGGCCAAAAATAGGGTTCACCTGTTTTGATCAGCCTTAAAATGAAGCTTTGATCGGGTAATAAAGAAAAGACAAACATAAAATAAGTTGAGACTCGCTGATGGATCTGGTCCTACAAGTTTCTATCTGACTCAATCACTGTTTTTTTCTAGAGAAAAAATAGGGAGTCGAAAGAGGGTCAAAAATGAGAGAGAAGCAAGAAGGCAAGAACGAGCTTTTTAGAGCGACTCTATGTGGCGCCGTTACGCCCAATTGGGAGGTAGCTGTTTTCTGGTTGGCTACTGGGTTTGGGAAGTACAAGTGACCGTCTCCAGTTTCCAGAGAAATAGAAATTTGCATATACTTGATACTTGATGTTTAGTGTACATTCACCCGAGAATAGTATATTGTCACATGATTCCACAATAATTAATAATAATACATTTGACAATGCATAACTGGCTTCAGAATCATACGTGTCCAAGGTAACTCTCTTTGGGACAACAATACAGAGAGAGAGAGAGAGAGAGAGAGAGAGAGAGAGAGAGAGAGAGAGAGAGAGAGAGGGAGGGGGTGAGAGAGAGAGAGACATATGATTTCCCAAATATCCCCTTGGAGGCACTGTTGGTCCATGCTGCTCCGGCTGGGTTGACCTCTTGTTGAAGAGTTCAACACTAGGGCCATATGGCAATTTCCCGATAAGATTAAGTCCAAAGCTGTGGGTGATAAATGCTCCGGGGGGTCTTGGGGTCTCCTCACCTGGTGAGTTTACGATTCAGTTCCCAGGCCCTGGTGAGTTATCTCTTGGGTTTAATGGTGTTTCTGGTCATCATAAAGTTTGGAGACGAGCACTTAGTGTAGGTAAATCTTTTGTGAATCTCTCAGGGTCAAACTAAAAAAAAAAGTTCTGTGATCTTCTAGTCTCCAACAGACTATGAGTGTGCATAGTCTTTCAGCAGCACACTCACCACACAATGTGAGGTCTTGATAAAGAAAGTCTGAATCTTAAATTTTTTCCATTTCTTCATCTATATCCAGAGTCTTAACCCTCTGAGGGATAAAATTGAAATTCCACATAAACACGTATATAACTCTGCGAGATTTTATCCTAAAAAAAAAATACAACATACCTCGGAAACCTTGAAGGGTCTACTTTCCAACTATATATAGGATGAAACGATATATATATACACTGAATGCTGCTGTTGTGTAAACGGCACATTTAAGTGTAGCCTGTTGCTAATCTGAGTGTGCATGCTGAGAGTGCTAATATTAGCATGCGAGGCTCCAGTACCATAAGTGTGGCTTATGTGTAAATGGCTGTATATGTTTAGCCTAGTGTGGAAATGTAATGTGTAAATGGCCTGTGTGAATGTAATAGTGTCATCCTATGTAGCTTGTTATGCTATGTACTGCTATACATAGGTCATATGTAAGTACTGTATTTGAAATACAAGTAATTATTAGTTGTAGTGTCTGTTGGCATGTATAGCTAATCTTTGTAACTGCTCAGAAGACAGTTGCTCACATTTCTTATTATTTTTCTTTCAGAAATGTGGAAAATACTTATAGGTTCAGCATACCTGGGCCTTCCTCCACTACAACTGTGTATTCTAATATGTAATTAAAACATCTCTGGCTGACACTGTGTGTCAACATTAATCGGGCTTGCTGTTTTTGCTGTAATCAATATTTTTTAATTTACCTGCCAAACATATCTTCTCTGATGTGTAGGCAGTTCCAATAAGTAAAAAAGAGAAGACAAAAAAATGGAATTAAAAAAGAAAAATGTTAGCTAGTACATTTTTATAGAAAATGCACTTTTAATGACTACAGGAATATAAAGTGTTGATAATTTGATATTTTGGACCATGGATGATTTTCATGGTAATTGGTCAATAAAAATAAAAATTACAACACTTTAACACACAAACACATCCAATATTTAATTAAGGTAAAACACACTGTTCCGCTAGGTGTACCGGCACAGCAGCTGCTGTTCTGCTGGGTGTACCAGCACAGGTCCCGCTGTGCTGCAGGGTGTACTGGCACAGTAGGCGCTGTGACATACTTCCCGTATTAGTGTGACGGGACAAAAGGGTACAGTAACATCTCGGCTACAGCTGGCTCTCAAATACCTGGCAGCTATAGATACTTTTAATATTTTGCCATTTCCTGCTGTTATATTTGTGAGGTCCTTGTGTCCAGCATTCCCTGGGGACTTGTCTCTTGAAGATAAATAAAGTGGACCCACTTCAATTCAATTCAAGAAGTGTCTGATGAGCGTGAACAAAATGTGTGAAAGGTCAATGTGAACAAAGAGCCAGCCCCATTAGTTCTCCATTTTCCATAAGACCACCATCACTAAAGGCCTACACTTCAAACTTCATATTCTAGATCAGTAAGTTCTACACTCAGTTCTCCATTAGTCATAAGTCCTGATAAGCCCACATTCTGAACATTGCTGTCATTTTTCCCAAGGGGCATGTGAATAAACCTCAGACACACACAAACACACTGTAACGAAAGAGGGACGTGGCAGACGCTTGCAGATGAAAACAGGACTTTATTGACAAGAGGTTTATTCTTGACTAGGCAGAGCACAAAAACACAGGAGAACTGAGGACAGGAACAAACAGTCTAAATAGCATAACCCAGAAGCCAACGGAAAAGACGGTACAAGTATCAATGGACCATTGTGATGTTAACGTCGGGCTTCTCAACACTCTGTCCCTCACGGGTAAAAGCCTTCTCATCCGGGACATCCTCCTCGACCGTAAGTTCGACATTCTCTGTCTTACTGAGACGTGGCAACAACCAGGGGACTTTTCCCAGCTGAATGAGCTAATGCCGGCTGGGTTTGTTTACATCACTCAGCCGCATGTTACTGGTCAAGGAGGAGGTATCACGATACTTTACCATGAGCAGTTGAAAGCCACCACACTCACTTTACCTGTTTACATCACATTTGAAGTAGTAGCCATACAGCTGCATGGTCCAAAACCAACTGTTCTGGCTACTATCTATCGTCCTCCCAAGCCTAATAAGGATTTCATAAGTGACTTTTCAGCATTTCTCACTTTCCTCTGTTCACATTTTTCCAATATTATTCTGCTTGGTGATTTCAACATACATATGGACAATGTAAACCACACCACTACTAAGGATTTTACATCTTGCCTGGACAGTTTTGGATTACAACAGCATGTCAACTTCCCAACTCACTCTAAAGGACATTCCTTGGACCTGGTCTGCTGTTCTGGTGTAACTCCACACAACTGTACTGCCAACAAACTGTCTCTGATCATTCTGTTATTTCATTCAAAATCAATATGGCTTTATCTAAAAATAGACCACCACGTATCATTACATACCATAATATCAAAAATGTTAATCTAACCTCACTTTTATCAGGTATTGACAGTCTTCCTAATCCGAGTAATTCAGCCACTACTGATGATTTGGTTCAACTCTATAACACTGGACTTCACTCTCTACTGGACTCACTCGCTCCTTTAAAAACCCGGACTGTCTTTTTCACCCATTCAGCTCCTTGGTTCACAATTTACCTACGTCAGCTCAAAGCTACTGGACGCCAGCTGGAGCGCCTCTTCAAGAAAACTGGACTCACAATCCACAAGGATCTTTATCATAACCATCTCCTTCTATATAAAGACAACCTTCGCACAGCAAAATCCCAATACTTCTCCGAACTAATTAGAGCTGGTGATGGAAACACACGGGCCCTGTTTTCTTTGGTCACCTCCACTCTCCACCCACCGGACTCTTTACCTTCTCATTTCTTCTCTGCCGACCATTGCAACTTACTAATGTCATTCTTCAATACCAAAATAGATCTGATACACCAACAATTGCTTCCTGACACTATCTGTACATTATTTCCTCCAGTTTCAGCCCCTTATATTCACCCATTTACTACATTTCAACTTCCAACAATCTCCAATATCTCTGATCTCATCCATAAATCTAAACCTTCCACTTCTCAACTTGACCCTCTCCCAACACCCCTGGTTAAAGCATGTTTATCTTCACTATTGCCTCTGATAACTGCCATTATTCACTCCTCCCTCACTTCTGGATCTTTCCCTTCGTCTTTAAAGTCTGCTGCAGTCACCCCTATTCTTAAGAAACCCGGTCTAGATCCTAACAACTTCAATATCCTTCGTCCCATCTCTAACCTACCTTTTCTTTCAAAAATCCTAGAGAAGACAGTTGCCTCTCAGATTCATTCCCATCTCTCTAATAACCACCTCTATGAGCAGTTTCAATCTGGGTTTCGTCCTCATCACAGCACAGAAACAGCATTCCTCAAAATAACAAATGACCTTCTGACTGCAGCAGACTCTGGTGATTTATCAATACTCATTCTTCTTGACCTGAGTGCAGCATTTGACACCTCTCCCATTCTATCCTCCTCCATAAACTCAGCCATCGGTTTTTCCAACACACCACTGGACTGGTTCACCTCATATCTTTCTGACCGCACTCAGTTTATTCATTTAAAGACATTCACATCCCAGCCATCTCCTCTCACATCCGGTGTTCCTCAAGGCTCTGTCCTTGGTCCAATTCTCTTCATAATCTATCTTCTCCCCCTTGGTCATATCTTCTCTAAACACAACATCCAGTTTCATTGCTATGCTGACGACACCCAGCTCTACCTTTCTAGCAAACCCACTTCCTCTCTCCCTCCCACCTCCCTATGCAATTGCTTAGAGGAAGTCTTGGTTCTCCTCCAATTTTCTCAAACTCAACAGTGATAAAACAGAGGTTCTCCTCATTGGTTCAAAATCCACTCTTGCAAAAGTAAACAGTTTCTCCATCCCCATTGACAATACTTTTGTTTGCCCCTCCCCTCAGGTAAGGAATCTGGGTGTCATCCTTGATAGCACTCTGTCTTTCCAAACCCATATAAATAACATCACTCGCTCTGCATACCTCCATCTTCGTCATATCAACCGCCTCCGTCCTTCCCTCACTCCTGACAATACTGCCATCCTGGTCCACTCCCTGGTCACATCCCGTCTGGACTATTGCAATTCTCTTTTATCTGGTCTCCCCTTCAAGTCCCTTCATAAGTTGCAATTGGTTCAGAATGCTGCAGCCCGTATTATCTCTAGAACTCCATCCATTGATCACATTACCCCTGTTCTTCAACAGCTCCGTGTTTGCGCATCTCGCATTGACTTTAAACTCATATTGCTTACTTTTAAGGCCATCCATCACCTTGCCCCACTATACCTCACAGAGCTCCACCACATAAACAGACCCTGCCGGACACTTAGATCCTCTTCAACCATCAGTCTCACTGTCCCTCCAGCCCGTCTGACCACCATGGGGTCTAGAGCTTTTAGCCGCACCGCCCCCTGTCTTTGGAATTCCCTCCCACTGGAAATTCTTAATATTGACTCCCTGGACATTTTTAAATCACGCCTCAAGACCCACCTGTTCAGGACAGCATACAGTCTTTAGCCGAATCCTTTGATTTTTTTGTATCTCTTTAATTAGCCTGCTTTAATTAGCTTTGTTTATACCTGTGGTTTTGCTTTGATTTTATTATGTACGGTGACCTTGAGAGTCTTGAAAGGCGCCAAAAATAAAATGTATTATTATTATTATTATTATTATCTCCCATCTAATAGGAGAAACCGAAACCGAAGGTGGTAAAACCCATTGGGGAGTAGTGACTAAATCCAAAGGCATGTACATACGAGAGTGGGTGTCAGCCTTAACATTATGGGTGCCTGGAAGATAGGTAATGGAGAAATTAAAACGGGAGAAAAATAGAGAACAACGCGCCTGACGGGGATTTAATCTTTTGGCCGATTTCAAATACTATAGATTTTTGTGGTCCATTAGCACCACAAAATTGTGTAACGCCCCCTCTAGCCAATGGCGCCATTCCCATGACAATCCCTTTAGAGCTGATGATGTAACCTAAGAATGAGACGAATGTGAGAGATGAAATTCACACTTCTCACCCTTCACATACAACTGATGTTCCAGGAGACGAGTAAGCACATTTCTCACATGTTGAACGTGACTCTCCCTATTAGGAGAGTAAATCAGGATATCATCGATAAAAGCAATTACATATACACCAAGCATCTCCCTTAAGACATCATTCAGAAAGGCTTGGATCACTGCTGATAAATTAAAAAAAAAAATTTCAAACCAAAAGGCATTACAGTGTATTTGTAGTGCCCCTTAGTGGTAACAAAGGCCGTTTTCCACTCATCACCTTTACGAATTCGAATCAAGTTGCATGGACTATGGAGATCTAATTTACAAAATATGGTTGCCCCACAAAGTTGTTCTAAGGCGACCGGGACTAGGGGCAAAGGATAAGAGTAAGTTCTTGATATCTGATAAAGCCCACGGTAGTCAATAGAGGGTCGAAGCCCCCTTCCCTTTTTTTAACAAAGAAGAAACTGGCTGCAGCAGGAGAGGTAGACGGTCATATAAAACCTTGTTCTAAGGGTTCCTTGATATATTCCTCCATGGCTCTCTCCTCATCCTGTGTCAGGGGATATACCTGAGACTTGGGTAGAATAGCACCATCTATCAGGTCTATAGCACAGTCATATTCCCGGTGAGGAGGAAGCTGGGTGGCCCTAGTTTTACTGAATAACTCTCTAAGATCATTGTATTCTGAGAGGATATTGACTGTTGCATTAGGACTTTCAATGGCGGTAGGCTGAACCGTTATAAAGAATTTAACACAGTGACAATGACAAAATGTAGACCAGGAAATAATCTCTCTTTCTGCCCATGAGATGTCTTTGAAGCCAGGGTAACCCCAAGATTATTTCATATTCAGTGGAGTTAACAAAAAAAATTCTCAATGGGGTATCAAGATGTTCGACAGCTCGTTGATCTACGATCTTGGAGTGGATAAAATTTCCCTCAGCCCCAGAATCTATTAAGGCTGAAAACACAGAAAGAGATTTGGAACAGTCATATATTACAGGGAGAAAAAAGGACTTAGATACCAGCCCCAGTGTGGGTACACTCACCACTTTCCTGGGGTAGGTGCCATGGTTCTTCGAGGATGACTCTGACATTCCTGTATAACATGGCCAGGAATCCCACAATAGAGGCAGAGACCTCCCTGCAGATGATGGAGCCCCTCCTCGTGAGACAGGCGAAACCCATCACATTTCATAGGTTGGGGTGGCTCTGGATCTAGGTGAGAGAACAGTCCGACAAGCAGAACTGTAGTGGACGTAGGGAGTTTGCGTAGACCTCTACCATATTTAAGTTGATCGAGACGAATGGCCAGAGATATGATATCATCTAATGACAATTGTTAAAAATTCGGCATTGAAGAGTCAGGAGACTGGAGTTCGGCATTGACTGGAGTTTATTTACACATACACGGGACCATGTATGAGTACAGCTGGATGATCTCAGTCTATCTCAGGATGATATGAAGTTTAGAAACTGGAGGTTCAGAGGTTTCCTCACGTGCAAGCAGAAAAGAACGGGCACAGCTTGGTGTGCTCTGTTCCTGATCCAGTCTGATCCCGATCCAGTCTAACACCAAATATTTTAGGAGGGCCTTATATACATTGGAGTAGTGGGGGAAGGGAATTGGAGGAAGAAGAGGAGTGAGAGGAGGGGTAAATAGAATGAGGGTGATGAAGAACATGTAAGACAGAGGAAGGGGGGAAAAGGTGAGAGAAAATGGAAATCAGGGGAGGGATAGGAGGAAGAATAGGGGTGAGAGGAGGGGTAGGTGTGATAAGGGTGATGGTCAAGGAAATAAGAAAAAGGAGGTGTGAGGGGAGGTGTATGATGACATAGTTTCTCTCAATCCGTCCTTTGATTCTCTTAATGGAGAATCACAAAACTGTATCATCATTACAAGTATGAAATGGTCAAATGCTTCAACACTGTTTCCCTTCAGTCCATTTTTCGTAGCGCATGCCTCTACAGCTCCTCAGCTCTGTAAGCATCAAATGGCCAAGATGTATGCATAATGCCTTGAAGAACATCATTTGATGAGAGATCTTAAGATCTGGTTGAAGCTGTAGACACTCAGCTCTTCAGCTGTCGTAGTTTTGGTCAGAAGTGTGAAGATCATACAGACCATGCTGGGTAGGTAGGAGCACTGTGGCTCTGGTTTATCTGTAACCAACACAAAAAAATATACTTCCACAGTAAACTCTTCACAGGTGAGAAGTTTATCTGCAATTAAGTTATACTCTGCCCCACCATATGTCCCTCAGAGGGGACTGGTATGGTTCCACACAGTGTGTTGAAATCTTCACCAACAGGGGTAGCCACCACAGCCTAAAAACTATGGATCTTCCCTGAGGCTCTGTGCTTCACCCACCTCCTCTACAGCTTTCCCTAGCACTCAATTCTGGGGCAAAATGGGTAAATATCCATTTACGGTATGAAATATTTCCATGAATTCTTACAAAGCAAAAACATTCTGAAACAGCTTGCCATTTTGCTTCACCATGACCCTTTGACCAGTATTCATTTTATGGCTACCTACAGCCCTGCCTTTATTTTAACTAATGTTCCCCCTTTGGTCCAGACACCAGGACCAAATGGAAAAAAAATGTTGCACTAAACAAGTACAATACCATGTCACCCTTGACTAGTGTGCTATTTCTATAGTTAGTAGGTTTCCAGGTTGTTTTATTACATACTTGAACATTTTGGTCATTCGAAGTCATGGTGAGGCAACACAACAAAACAAGCAAACAAACAAATTAAACAAAAGTACTGTTTTCCTTCAATCAAAGTATATAAGAACAGCCACAAAACTGTAAGTTTTTACCAGTGGCACACTAGAGAGAGAATATGAGGCACTATTTGTAACTTCGTTTTGACAGGTCATTTGGGCCAATCAGAGCGTGCCACGTCATCAAGCCCCCTTTTGGGAGGGAAGTCCTGTCCCTTGTCCAATCAGAAGCGTCTATTTGACAGGAAGTCCTGCGCACAGGCTCTGTTTTATCACAGGTATCAAGTCACAAGCTACGCTTTATCAGGCGCACACGCGCTACCATAATCGCTAACGATCAACCACCTCCCACCCCTTTATTGTGCACACATAAACGCGAACCCCCACCACTTTATCGCACACACACATACGCTAACCCCCCCTTTATCGCGCACACACATACGCGAACCCCCCACCCCTTTATTGCGCATGCGCGGGTTCATTACAGGAAACGCCCAAGGGTCTTCCACCCCCAACAAACGGTCATGACACACGCACATACCCACATACACACACACACCAGCATACATAAGTAAAATTATAATTTTCTAACTCCACGTTCTAAATGAATAATGGTGTTTTAGTGATTAAAGATTGTTTTAAAATCGTTCATTTCCTCTCACATTCAAAAAACGGTCTATGACCCTCACCCCAAAAACATACTGTTTTCATATGATAAAAATGACATTTGAAGATGTCTTAACGCTGCCCCTCCCAAACCCCGCTCCTCGCTGTACTTCAGATAGTTTACGATAAGTGACTCAGTATATCTAGGAGCTCATTAGTTGTCAAAAAATTTACACATTACACGCTGACATACAGCTTTGGCTGACATACAGCTCGGACTGGAACCAAAATCTACAGGTAAGAACTGACATTCTGTTATTTATCACGGAAAATAAGATTAATTTAAGAATATTATTTTATATTTCATTTAAAAATATGTTATTTATTTATATATATATATTTATTTATTTATTTTTAGATTAAGAACAAAGAAGAAAAGACACGATGGCTAATATTTTACAAGCTCCAAGAAAGTTACCCTCATCATCTCTTATCCATACTTCTTCACGGATCTCTGAATCAGACAAGGTTAAAACATTTAAATTAAGAAATGGATTGTACTTAGGATTTAAGTTTGATCATGAGAGAGACAGCGTATCATTTTTCAACAGCTCAACAGAGAGTTGCAAAGATGCCACAGAAATTTTTACGCTTCATCGGAACGATCGGGACAGTTTCACTAACCATTGCTACGAGCTCAACACTAAAATTATGTCTGGTAATTTGTATTCTTCGCAACAATTCAAGATCCTCATCAAACCTTGGAATTCAACAAGAGCTGTGACATTGCACACTTTTGCTTTCCAAATCGTAAAGAATGTTAAAGGAACGTGTTTTGTCTGTTTGTCAATGTTATACAGTCACAAAATAAATGCACCTGATACGGGATTTTCTTCACATTGTGACTCCTGCATGAAAATAGAATGGGAAGATTGGAAAGAAATATATAAAGAATGGTTTGAAAACATTGAACGTTCGAAGAATCCGAATTGATTAAAGGTTTTCAGAGATTAAAAATAAGATTAGATGACCATTTTTGAATCCGACACCAGCTTTCCTTGTATGGGGTGTTAGAGGAGGTGCCAAAGTACACACCCAAAACTCTTGAGAGATAAAAACAAGCTACATTCTCTCTCTCTCTCTCTTTCAACAAGTCACTCGTGTCTCAGAAAGTGACAACGCAACGTCTGCTGAAAATGGCTCAGGAATATGTCAACCTGTACTATGCTCAAAACTGTGACAACGCCACTTCAGAACTTTTTGAAACTATGGGTGAGGATGGAACTTAAGAATCTTTCAAAACCACGGCTCAGGATGACGAGTTTGTGACCCCGTCTATGCTCTCCATCATTCGGGCTTTCACAGCGGACCTCCTTGAGAAGGTGATTCAGAAGGATATGGTTGAAAACTGCAACGGCTGCGTCGTCGACCATCCATCGCAACACCAACATTCATGCTTCTACGATCCGGAAGAATTTTACCTACACGTCAACGCTAAAAGGCTTCTCAAGAAACTCGCCCGTGTCTTAAATTTCTCTTAGCGAGAGTATTGAATCTCTGTGGGTACATTCATCTCCCATCTTTAGAAAAATTGTTGGGGTCGTTTGAAATGATTGTGTGCGATTTGCAAAATGAGATGAATATCACAACTGCTCTAAAAGAGATCAAAGACAAAGCTCCGCCCATGTACTCAGAACAAGTCAATAACGACAATGTAGATTACTGGGGTTATCAAATTCAACATCTCATGGACCACTTCACCTCACCTACTCAATAAAATGTCTGAATATGTTGCTAACACCTCTGAACTTTTTAATTTTAATTTTATTTTATGTATATATTTTTATTTTATTTATTTTTTTATTATTTTAAAACAAAATGTAACCAAATGTGTGATTTTTGAAAAGTAAAAGTAATTGTACATTTATTTTGTTTATTTATTTTATTTTTGTTTTTATTTATTTATTTATTTTATTTATTTATTTTTTTGTATATATATTTTTTATTCTTTTAAAAGTATGTAACCAATTGTGTGTGATTTTTGAAAACTAATATTAAAATTATTTCATGTATCTTAAACAATGTGTGATTTTTGAAAAGTAATAATATAAATTTAATTCATGCAGTGTGTGTTTTGAAAATAAAATGTTTGACTCTGCTGTGTCTTGTTTAATTATTAAACTAAAGTATATTATTTATCTAACACTTTTATTTTAGGCCCTAAGGTTTCTGAATATAAATCAATAAAATATTGAGTTCACACATATTTGACTCATTATTACAAATATGACGAAGCAGTTAATGAGGCACATCTATTACACGACCTCAGACCCAGGATCTTACGGAGGGGTTGAGAGTTTGCAAAGAGCTATTGTTCAGAAAATTGGTAAACGGATAAACGATGGTGAACTTAAAACCTGTCTAGCAGCGCAGGATGCATACACTCTGCATAAACCTTTTTCTGTGAAATTTAAGAAAAACAGAGTTTTTGTGAAAAACATGGATGAGCAATGGCAAGCCGATTTAGTGGATATGACTAGTTTATCAGAGAATAACGAGAATATGAAACTTATGTTAACTTGTATAGATATTTTATCTAAATATGCTTGGGTACGTGTATTACAGAACAAATCAGGAGCTGAGGTGACAAAAGCTTTTAAGTCTATTCTGATGGATGGGAGAGTTCCTAAAAAACTGCAAACTGACCAAGGAAAATAATTTTTTAATAAAAGCTTTCAAGGATTAATGAACAGGTATAATATCGTACATTTTGCAACAGGCACAGGGCAGAAAGCTTCGGTCTGTGAACGTTTTAACAAGACGCTTAGAAATAAAATGTGGAAATATTTCAAAGCTGTTAATACGAGAAAATACGTTGATGTGGTACAGGATATGGTCCTTGCTTACAATAATAGTTACTACAGCTCTATCAAAATGAAACTTGTTGATGTTAATGAATCAAATTCATTCAAAGTTTTTAAAAACTTGTATGGGTTGATTCCTTCAAGAACCAAGAAACTACGTTTAAGATCGGTGACATTGTAAAGATTTCACATGTGAAAAGACAATTTGAACTATACGAATGAAAAGTTCACGGTTTTGGAACAGATACCGAGAGATCCTCCGGTTTACAAGCTGCAAGATATGGATGGTGAAAATATTGATGGGGCAATTTATGAACAGGAGCTACAAAAAATTATAGTCGGAAAAAAAATAATACCTATAAAATTGAGAAAATTTTAGATGAAAAAATACAAAATAGGAGAAAAATGTGTTTAGTGAAATGGGTGGGGTGGCCTGAAAAGTTTAACTCTTGGATTCCTGCAAAGGACGTGATTGACATCAAAGTTTAAAAAGATTTGATACGAACGCCTTGAAAATCATAATCATGGAAGAGACACGGTTCTACGTGACTCTACATGACGCATCCAAAGACATCTATCCTGAAAACAAGATTTCATGTTACACCACCAAATTTGCCAAACCTATTGAATTGACAGGAGACTGGGAGGTGGCTCTCACTTAAGTACAATATCCTCATTCATGGTACTCATTGACAGCGTGGGAAAGCATATTTTTTGCCTAATTAGATGACAGAATAAAAAAAGAATTTTATACCTGCCAGATGAGTTCAGGGTATTACATCAACATAGATGCTCTGGTTCAGGAAATAAATAGAGCGATAAAAAAGTTAGCTCTTGAAATAAAAACCCAATATAATGTTAATACCTACAAAATACGTATGGTAACTGATAAAAGTTATTTGCTGGGGGCTCATGGGATTCTATCAATTATATTAGGTCTGGAACCAAAACAAATATTACACTTGATGAACCTGAGGCTCCCTATCCGGTAGATGTCTGTGCAGGATTTTATACCCTGTACATGTATACATACATTATTTATTATCAAAGGGTAGGGGATAGTTTTGTACCATTGTTGAGATGTGTACATATAACCGGTGAGAACAACGAAATTGTTACAATAACTTATGACAAGCCACACTACGTACCTGTGAGCAAGAGTTTTATAAACGAAATAGTTATTGAAATTAAATCAGACCAGCATCAACATATTCCTTTTCTCTAATTAAAATTCATTGCTAAACTTCACTTTAGACCCGCAAAACATTCATTTCGCGTTTGAAAATTACCGGTATAAGCTACACGGACCCCAGAAATCTTATATAATATTATACAAACCGAGCAGGAAGTGGTCTGCCGGGGTATCAAGGAACACCGACTATGTATGGTTCCGGGTTAGGCGGAATCTTCAAAACACTTTTTAGAATGGCTGTGCCTGTTATTAAAAGGGGTATATCTATTGTAAGACCACATTTTAAAACAGCTGCGCAAGGCATAGTAAGTGACGTCATGAGCAATATTATTAGCAGGAATCAAAAACAGGATGGATCAGGAATTGTTGTGATTGCGCGCAAAAATGTTAAGAGGCCTCCTGGGAGGCGCGTTGTAATTACAGATAAAAAGCGAAAGCTCACAGAGAGTAAAGGCAGAGTGAAAAAGAACAAACGAAGAGACAACAAGCGTGCTTCGTCCTCCTCCTCTATCAAACGAAGAAGATTGAACATTTTCTAACATAATGGCTTTCTTACACAGACTTTCAACTGAATGCACCAAATCTGAGCTAGACATTTTTACATTACCTTACACTCAAACAAGTATTGAAAAATATACTTATGTTGAAATACCACCACTTTCCGGATCCTTGACGGATAACGGACCCTTGGAGTTTTACGTAGCAGGAAATGGGGAAGACTACCTGGACATGAACAACACCTTTTTACATCTAAGATGATGTAAGATTACAAATCCTGATGGGTCAAATATTGCTAACAATGCCAAGGTCAGAATTATTAACTACCCTATACCATCTCTATTTTCACAAGTAGATGTTATGCTCGGGGATCGCCTCATCAGTCAATCAAGCAATACTTACCCTTACAGATCAATAATGGAGTGTATTCTGAATTATGGCGCAGACGCCTTGCAAACGCAATTTTCAACTGAGTTGTTTTATAAAGATACAGCCAGTCAGATGGATGTAACCGACCCGCAAGGTCGTAATAATGGATTAAAAAACAGGGCTCTTTTTAGCTCAGAAAGTAAAACCTTTGATTTGATCGGGCACATCCACTCTGATATATTTTTTCAAGATAAACTTTTACTAAACAGAGTTGATTTAAAAATTAAAATGGTTCAAAGTAAAGAGGAATTTTGTCTAATGAAAAAGGACAGAGGGATTACAAACTGAAATTACTCTCAGCATCACTGTTTGTGAAAAAAGTAACAGTTTCTCCAGCTGTGAAACTGAGTCATGTGCAGGCGTTAATCAACGCCACCGCTAAGTATCCATTAGAAAGGGTCTGTATGAAAACTTTCAGTCTACACACAGGCAGTCGTATTTGTACCCAAGAGAACCTGTTCCTTGGGCCCCTTCCTAAAACATTAATTTTCGGAATGGTCAACAATGACACTTTCAGCGGAGCATACAATAAAAATCCATTTAATTTTAAACATTACGATACAAAGTTTATAGCTCTCTATGTAGATGGAACACAACACCCTGCAAAGCCATTCCAACAAAAACAGGAACCTCTTTTCAAAACGGAAATGTGGTCCGTGAGTTTCATTCGTTAATTTTAGCTTCAGGAAAACAACTTAAAGATCAGGGGTTGGCTATAAACAGACAACTACACCCAAGGTTACACGCTGGTTGTTTTCAACCTGAGCCGTGATGATGACTGCAGACAGCATCTATCTTTAATAAAGTCGGGTAATATGAGATTGGAACTAAGATTTTGAAACCCTCTTCCGTGGACTGTGAATCTAATTGTGTATGCCAGTTTTGATTCAATTTTGGAAATCAACAGTCGTCAAAACGTTCTCATAGATTATCAATAATCATGGATACCAGAGAACTTACAGAGTTGGTGAAAAGTTGTCCTCCTCTAAAAAAAGTTTTACAGTGTTTTTGCTAGTGATGAGTTAGCTGAGAACAGGTTGACGCAGTTTCCTGCGTTATTAATCGTAAACACTCATCCGAGTCACATACCTGGGGAACACTGGTTGGCTTTATGTGTCATCAATGAAACCACAGGATATTTTTTCGATTCATATAGAAATCAACCAAAATCCCCCATTTTTCCTGAATTTATTTATTATTTTTTTAAAAAAAAAGAACTGTCTGGAAATAAAATCTAACTAAAAAATAAAAACTAACTCAAAACAAGTTCAGAGGTTCGAATCAGTTTGTTGCGGACAGCATTGTGTATACTTTTTATGTCATATAGCTAAAGGATATACTTTTAATCAAATTATGTTTATGTATAGTGATGATTTAAAAAGAAACTATGATATGGTTGTAGCTTTTGTTAAAAAAATGTACCCTAGAAAAAATAACACACACATTATGAATTATATTCAATTAATTAACAATCTAAAAATTTAGATTGTGTTTAAATGAAAAATAATAATGATAATGCATGTAAAATCAATGAAAAGACATTTTATTTAAATAAAGAAAAACATCCATCCATCCATCCATTATCTGCCGCTATTCCGGGTCGCGGGGGAAGCAGTCGGAGCAAAGAAACCCAGACATCCCTCTCCCCAGCCACCGCCTCCGGCTCCTCCTTGGTTATACCAAGGCCTTCCCAGGCCAGTCGAGACATGTAGTCTCTCCAGCGTGTTCTTGGTCTGCCCCGGGGCCTCCTCCCCGTTGGACATGCCCGGAACACCTCACCAGGAAGGCGTCCAGGAGGCATCCGGACCAGATGCCCGAACCACCTCAACTGGCTCCTCTTGACGTGGAGGAGCAGCGGCTCCACTCCAAGTGTCTCCCGGATGTCCAAGCTCCTAACCCTGTCTCTAAGGGAGAGTCCAGACACCCTGCGGAGAAAACTCATTTCAGCCGCTTGTACCCGCGATCTCGTTCTTTCGGTCACTACCCAAAGCTCGTGACCATAGGTGAGGGCTCTCTCTTCGCCACAACGGACCGGTACAGAGCCCGCATTACTGCTAACGCTGCACCGATCCGCCTGTCAATCTCACGCTCCATTTTTCCCTCACTCGTGAACAAGACCCCGAGGTATTTAAACTCCTCCACTTGAGGCAGGATCTCACTTCCAACCTGGAAGAGCACTCCACCCTTCTTACCATGGACTCGGACTTGGAGGTGCTGATCCTCATCCCTACCGCTTCACACTCGGCTGCAAACTAGCCGGTCCTGGCTCGATGAAGCCAACAAGACCACATCATCTGCAAAAAGCAGACATGGAATCCTGAGACCACCAAACCGGACACCCTCCGCAACTCGGCTACGCCGAGAAATTCTGTCCATAAAAATTATGAACAGAACCGGTGACAACGGGCAGTCCTGACGGAGACCATTATTACGGTGTCCATTATGACGGAAACCAGTCGGACTTACTGCCAGCCATACAAACCAGACTCCTGCTCTGTTTGTACAGGGACTGGATAGCTTGTAGCAAAGAGCCCAGTACCCCATACTCCCCGAGCACCCCCCACAGAATACCCCGAGGGACACGGTCGAATGCCTTCTCCAGATCCACAAACCACAAGTAGACTGGTTGAGCAAATTCCCATGCACCCTCCAGGATCCTAGCGAGGGTAAAGAGCTGGTCCTGTGTTCCACGACCAGGGCGGCATCCGCATTTTTCCTCCTGGATCTAAGGTTCAACTATCAGTCTGACTCTCTTCTCCAGTACCCCCGCATAGACCTTACCAGGGAGGCTGAGGAGTGTGATCCCCCTATAGTTGGAACACACCCTCCTGGTGCCAACCAGGACAGCCCCACAACATCCAGAGCCTTGAGGAACTTGGGGTGAAATTCAGGCCCGTTCCTCCCAATCATGCCCCTCCAGGTCTCACTGTCATTACCCACATGAGCGTTGAAGTCCCCCAGCAGAACAATGGAGTCTCCAGAATGAGTGCTCTCCAGCACCCCCTCTAGGGTCCCCAAGAAGGCATGGTACTCTGAACTGCTGTTCGGTGCATAAGCACAAACAACAGTCAGAGCCCTTTCCCCAACCCAAAGGCGCAGGGAGATTACCCTCTCGTCCACTGGGGTAAACCCCAATGTACAGGCGCTAAGCCGGGGAGCTATGATTAAGCCCACTCCTGCCTTACGCCTCTCACCCTGGGCAACTCCAGAGTGAAAGAGCATCCAGCCCCTCTCAAGGAGATTGGTTCCAGAGCCCATACTGTGTGTCGAGGTGAGCCCAACTATATCCAGCCGGTACCTCTCAACCTCGCGCACCAGCTCAGGCTCTTTTCCCACCAGAGAGGTTACGTTCCATGTTCCAAAAGCCAGTTTCAGTAACCAAGGATCAGAACGCCAGGGCCCCCGACCCCGACCGCCACCCGATCCACAATGCACCAGACCCGGATTACTACCTCTCCCACAGGTGGTGGGCCCATGGGAGGCCGGACCCCATGAGTGAAAGTCCAGCCACCAGGCGTTCGCCAAGGAGCCCCTCCCCCAGGCCTGGCTCCAGGGTGAGGCCCCGGTAACCCTACTCCAGGCAAGGGAGGCTGTGTCCATGTTCTTGATTTTTTTCCCCTTGTCTTTATGGATCACTCTTTGTCTGGCCCATCACCTAGGACCAATTTGCCTTGGGAGACCCTACTAGGGGCTATTGCTATTAAGGTGGTGATCCAAGGAGGAGATAAAGAAAAACATTACATGATTAATCGTTACAAAGATTCATCATTTATAAAATAAAATTATAATATGGTTAATTAAAAATTCAACCAGTTTGAAGGAATCATAACTTTTAGGGGAGGAGGAAGCAGGAGGACAAAACAATGATTTTGATTTTTTAACATCAGATATTTTACGTCTAACCCCTGCATTAGGAATGATTGAAAATGGAATGTTTAAGTTAGCGACAGTTTGTAACAGTTCAGCCCAGCCTAACCGTCTCCAGTCATCAGATACGTTTTGAGGAGCTGTGAGATTTTTAATCAAATCCAACATGTGGGATCGTTTGACTGTTTGACCTTTGAAAATAAATTCTCCTTCATTCCATGAAGCTACATCGTTAGACTTTAATATTTTCTCCATGATGTAAGAAGCATTTTTTTTTGGGTTCTGGCTGGAACATTTCCTAAAACCTCTTTAATAATTTCATCTTTGGTTGTTTGTACATGCTCAGTCGCCTCCGTCAAAGGTTTATTTTCAGTTGCATCCGTCAATGGCTTATTTTCAGCAGGTAGGGAAAGGGTTAATTGAGAGGTTTCCTCTTCCCCCTGTTTGACAATGTTTTAAAAATCTTTGCAAGGCTGATGCGTAAAGTTTAGCCTTTTCATAAGGAATGAAATCAGATCTATTCAATATATGATGCATCACATCATCTAAATCATTTTCCACCATTTTTCTATCAGTTTCTTTTCCACTCGTCATGTTTTTAAGTTTATGTAGTTGGTGTTGAGGCACTAAATACATCTTATCAGTGGTTTCCATGTTATCTCTGGCCGGATGCTATTAAACTGCTGATGAAGGGGACTGCTACACTTAATAAAGGCAGAAGAAAACCTCTGGATTGGTTAACAGATTTTCTTTTAGCCTCCACGGATGTTCTTTTATTAGCAAATAGTTTAATTCATTTTTCTGTCTTTTAAACTGATGATATTGTCGAGATGTTAAAGGAATGTTTCCTCTGAGTAGATTTAGGGCTAATTCACAGATGCCTAATATGAGATCTGTGGGAGCTTTACGCAATATAACCTTCCTTTCTCCAGGGGTAGCATGATATAGAGATCTCAAAACCTGGACATTTCTCTTTAGACATTTTTCAGTACTTTACAATTTTTTTTGGTATATACACTGCAGGATTCTCCCACGAAAACAATCCTGACCTGAGACTAAGTTCTTCTGGCGTTGATGCTTTTAAATTGTTTATTTTGTTCAACAGTTCATCATAGAGAGGTTGCCAGCACGTATAACAACATACAATTTGATCTGGGATTTTTGACATGGAATCCATACAATTTTCCAACAACATTTTGATAAAAAAAGATTTTCTACTATAGCTTGGTCCACACACTATACAAGAAAAAAAGGAAGCTGAATTGTAGAATCAAATCTCTTTGGATTAATCATTTTTAATTAGTTAGTTATTTAATAACCGTATGGTAATGTTGTGAAATCAGGTAAGAGAACACGTCCTACACAACTCTGAATCTTTTCATCAGTGATTTGTTTTTTAAGTGAAAGCCTCTTTTATCTCTCACAATTTGATTGTGGGTAGTCATAATTTCCACATAAGAATTAGGATTTTTCACATGTTCATTAACCAGTTCTGTCAAGGATTTCAAGTTCACAATTTCACCATTGGTGTAGTTTAAAGTAATACCCTTAACTTTCATTGTAGTTTTACATTTGAGAGTGCGGTAAGGTTTTTGGATCCCCGCTGACAAAATCTGTGAAAAAATCACCTGTGTCTAGTTTGCTCGTAAAACCTCCTAAGTAATCACTTAGAGGAGGCATCCAGTCACCTTCTTTACTTTTGAAAATATCGCTGTCAGTATCTGTGTATAGGCATCTCTGCTGTAGTCAATCTATCAGATTGTACAATTCAAGTCAAGCATAAGCTGTGGTGAAAATACTGATAAATACATAAGCATTACCTGGTTTGAGACACCTATCATCTGCATAACGCCACTGCACCAATGCCACTTCCTGATTCAGAAAAGAGAAATGACTTACATTATACATATCCGAGAATATGAATTGTAAAAACTCACTAGGGTCTTTGATCAGGGTCTTTGATTTCCGTGTGTTTACAATTATGCATTTGTTGTTCAGCACACGTTCGACACAAAGTAAACAAGAGTTTGCTTTTCACCCTATACGGGATAACAGGGGCCCACAAGCCCTTAGGGGGGAGAACTTTTGCTCTAATGAGCCCAAAATATTTTTCCAACGGTTGAAAATCACGAAATATGATAGTGGGGTGACCCACGGGGTACATCTTTGTTTTATTTACATAAGGATAGAGGGACGTGAAATCATAGTAATCAATCCTTTCACCGGGCTGTGCTATATAATGGAGATGCAATGCGTTTGTTCGACCACCGAACAGAGCATCTCGCGGTTTTATGCGCTCAGGAAAGTCAAAGCGGGTCATAAACAATTTAACATCCTGGTTTGATCTTTTCATATCATTTCAGGTATGCTCCCACATCATAGTTATGTTCAGTTTGAAAGTGTTTTGCAAAGTCTTAATTCTATCCATAGAATTTTGATAAACATCCCCAAAGGATTGTGAACTCTTACTTAGAGGATGTGGTAAATTTGAAGGAAAACATTTATCACATCCGTGATAAAAACATCCTAAAAACTCAAAAGCCTTTCGTTCACTACCATCGTCATAATAACCATCCACAAAGTAGTTTCCGAACTTGACCTCACCTTCATTGAGGGCATGTCGGATGGGGATCTTGTCTCTCTCAGAGATGTACTTGAGCCATTGTATGGAAGATGTTGAGAATGATTTCTGACTGTCGATGTAATTATCTAAAGGCGGGATAGCTAAAATGTTTTCAGACAGAAAGTTGATTCTGAATATTTGCAAACAGACACTAGCTATGGTGATGCATTTGAACGGGTCAACCATTGTACTGCTCAGTATATCATCCCTGAAAGCTATACAACCTTTTTTCAGAATGTGGACATCATTCTTACAATATTGAGCCATTTCTTCCTTAAAGTCAAAGAACTTCCCTGTACGTGTATTGTACCATTCAAAAAATTCTTCTCTTTCTTTGGCCATCATGGTGTTTACCCCATAGAACTCGGATTTCGGATAAGATCCTATATAATTCTGATTTTCCACAGTATTCCAAAAATGTGGAAAATATCCTTTTTTGTCTGTTGTGAACCCCATAACCTTTGGAATAGCACTCAGTCTCATAGGGAGAAAAGATAGACTATCGATGTATCTCTGTTTATACTCAACATCTTGAAAACACAAGATTTTACCACCTTGCGCTATGATGTTATGATGTTACCTTCCTTTACCAAACGGTTCAACAAAAGGTATGAATCATACCCTCTAGCATTGTGCGCTATGAATGTATAACTTTTATACTTTTCCTTGCGATACTTCCTAAAGAATGATGCCACGCATTTGTCCCCTTTTGCTGTCCACTCCCTACCTTTGAAATCAATGCAACATATATAATTAGCTATGTGGTAACCTGTTTGTTGATTTGTCTCAAAATCATGGTTGCATAAAACATTCATGCATGATTTCTGAATCAACTTTGGCTCTGCAGTTTTTACAACGACTGGTTTGACACTGTTGCTTTTTTGATCCTTTACTCTGATCCTGCACGATATTGCATTTAGGGCAGTAGAATCTAGTTTTGCATAAAGTTTGATCATCGCTTGAATCAATCACTGTTTTATGTTTATCATAACAATACTGCGATCTATGAAGCCTTAGACAATCTATACATTGCACAGTCTTTTTTGGTTGTTTAGGAGAATCTTTGTCAAGACATACGTTGCAATGAAAATCACATTTTTGATGTTTCTGATTGTTAAAGCCAGTGGAACAGTAAGGGCAGACGTAAGATGTATCTAAAACACCTTTAAGATTTTTGACACCGTAATAATGGTTATCTTGCAAGAACAGGTAAACGGTTTTGTCATGAGGCATGTTAGTGTTCTGAAACAAACTATACCCCTTCTTTTCATCACTTCGGTAACAACATTATGATTTTGCAGTTCAAATGTTGCTCAAAGCGTGCAATATGTGCAAAGCTAACCATTTCATCTGTGGATAAACCTACATCATTTTGCAGTTGCCTCGCTATTTGTTGTACTTCAAAAATGTTTTTATCAGGATTCAATATTTGAGAAACGCATAAGGCAAAACAGAGGTTATCTTTGTTGTGAAAAACAAACAGATGTTTCATCTTTTTCTGAACAAAATCTGTGCTGAAGATACCGATAGCTTTTTTTCCCCTCCACCCTGAGGAGCATGCACAATCCGAATAACTAATTGTAAAGTTTCATCGGAAAGAATTTCAAATTTACTCTGTATGGCATTTTCAAACAACATCAGAAAGAAATTCAGGTCGATACCCCCATCTGAACACGTGACGAAACATTGAGCGAATCACCATGAATTTCTACAAACACACCATCACTCTGACCACCTATTTCATCATTGGCAACATTGAGCATTTCAAAAATCTCAAGAACATAATTGCAAAATTCGGCAAAACTATCGACGTTGCCAAGAGAGGAAAAGTTTATCCTTCTTCTAATTTCTGTGGTGCGGAATCTGTCTAAGCGATTTATATTGATATTTGGGTCAATAACACAATGGTGGTGGTACATCACCATTGTCAGGTGGAGGAGGATTGTCATTGGGGCCATTCTCTGTTTCAACACTAGGGGATGGAGGAGAATTGTCATTGGGGTTATTCTCAAAATAAAGTGAATGTTCGTTACTCGAATCATCATGATAATCAGGACTGGTTAATGAATTTTGACTTAAGTTTATCAGATTATCATTTAATCTCAAAAGACTTTGATTTAGTTCATAGAAAAAATCAAAGTTTAGGATTGGATTAGAAGGTTCTGACAAACTGTCATTAAGCTGTTTTACAGCGTCTAACAGAAAAGGATTCAGAGTTGTACACGTATCATATTCATTGAGTGTGTTTTGTAATTTGGATAAGCTCTGCTCCAGTTCAAAGAAAACATCACGCAAACTGTCAGCTGTATTTTATTCAGTATTGTTAGGAGATGTTAAACATTCAAAGTTTGGGGTTGGATTTATTGACAAACTGTCATTAAGCTGATTGACAGCTTCTAACAGAAAAGGATTCAGAGTTGTACACTTATCGTGTTCATTCAATTTAGTTTCTAATTTTGAAATACTTCGCTTTAGTTCGCAGATTATCTGAGTGCTATTTAAATCATGTGAAAAAGGACTGATGTTAGACTTCTTAGCATCATTGTTTAAAACCTCATTGTTAGGGTGTTTCTGCGCCATTTGACTAATACAATAATGCAAAATGAATAAATAAAAATTAAATTAAAATAAAATAAGTATTACATTCTTGAGTCAGCAGTCGATGGCTCTTCACAGATAACAGCATTCGTAGAAAGTAGCATCATAATAGTGCCAGATTGTTTTTATTGAAATCTAAAGATGAAAAAATAAAGTTTCAATTATTCTTGGAGGTTGTAAAATATTAGCCATCGTGTCTGTTCTCTTTTGATCTTAATCTAAAAATAAATACATAAATAAAATATTTTTTAATAAAATACATAATAATATTCTTAAATTAATCTTATTTTCCATGATAAATAACAGAATGTCAGTTCTTACCTGTAGATTTTGGTTCCAGTCCGAGCTGTATGTCAGCCAAAGCTGTATGTCAGCGTGTAATGTGTAAATTTTAGAGAGCTAACGAGCTCCTACATATACGTCAGAGCAGTGGCGGATGCTGGTCTTTCAAGGAGGGGAAGCTCAATTTCGGCCTACATCATAAAATGTATCGGTTTATTTATACGTAAATTCTACCCTCCGTTCCTTTTCAAGAAAATTATCTGTGACCCTGTCGTACCAACAAGGCGTCTTTTCCAGGGACTTGACTAGTGTCCTCTCAATAGCCAGCAGAGCTAGGCTGCTTAAACGGCCTTGGCCCATGTGAAGTGTGTCTGCATGTGAGTGCTTTGTGATGGTGGAGGGGCTCAGCAGCACCCGCTAGAAACTGCAATAGAAGTCAGAAAGAGTGATAGAAGTCAGTCTCCAAACACAAGCGGCTACAAAAAAACCCCACCATAAATAGAAGCTCGATTTGTCCCTAGTGGTTTTTAACAAAGAAAATGCCGCTAAGAGGTTTAAGAAAGTCTGGTTCAACTCAGAACAGAATGAAAATGTAATGCTCCCACAGATCTTTAAACCAAAGGATCGCTGATTTGCTCATTTCGCTGTCAATCAAAAAGGGATTCAGCCTCAGACAGATCATCCAATCATCATGCAGAAGCTGAGCGTCCGGGCCAGCCGAGGCCAACCCACTGCCCCATAGACCCCAGAGACGCTGAGCGGGACAAAGCCCAGCATTTATCCAATGACTCGTCTTGTTTCGCTGCACTTCGCTGCTTCACTATTGAACTATGTGTTTAAATCGCTGTGAATCTGCACGAATGATTGAGAGGAAAGCCGCGTCTTTACCAGTGATAAGAAGCTGATTCTGAACAAAAGTTAATCGCGTTCTAGTGCATATTTATTCAATGACATGTACACACAACAGTATATATTTGATCACTTATTTTTTGACATTTTAGGGGAAGCTGAGCTTCCCTTGCTGTCTTAGAGCAATCGCCACTGCTTCAGAGACACTTATCGTAAACTATCTGACGTACAGTGCGGAGGGGGGTTTGGGAGGGGCAGCGTTAAGACATCTTTAAAATAATTTTTATCATATGAAAACAGTATGTTTTGGGGAGAGGGTCATAGACCGTTTTTTGAACGGGGGAGAAAATGAATGATTTTAAAACAATTTTTAATCACTAAAACACTATTAATCATTTCGAACTTGGAGTTAGAAAATTATAATTTTACTTATGTGTGTGTGTGTGCCCTGTGAAGGACTGGCGCCCCCTCCAGGGTGTATTCTCCGCCTTGCGCCCAATGATTCCAGGTAGGCTCTGGACCCACTCTGAATTGGATAAGCAGTTACAGATAATGAATGTGTGTGTGTGTGGGTATGTGCGTGTGTCGTGACTGTTTGGTGGGGGTGGGAGACCGTTGGGAGGATTCCTGTAATTAAAGGGCGAGGTTCGCGTATCTGTATGCGGGGTTCATCGTGTGGGGGGTGGTTGATCGTTAGCGATGGTAGCGCATGTGCGCAGGAGCATAGGTCGTACTTGGTACCTGTGATAAAACAGAATGTATGCAGATCGTTAGCGATTATGGTAGCGCGTGTGCGCGTGAGAAAGAGTAGCTCGTGACGGGGTACCTGTGATAAAACAGAGCGTGTGCGCGCGTATGTAGAGAAATTATGGTTAAATTACACGTTTATGATTGGTTGAGGGGAAGGCGGGAATTTCGGGTAAAATATACGCTTATGATTGGTCGAAGCGAGGGCGGGACTTTCGATCAAGGGCAGGAAAATACACGCTTATGATTGGTCGATGCGAGGGCGGGACTTCCGAACAAATAGATGCTTCTGATTGGACAAAGGGGCAGGAATTCCCTCCCGAAAGAGGCATGGCTTGGTGACGTGGCACACTCTGATTGGTCCAAATGACCTGTCAAAACAAAGTTACAAATAGTGCCTCATATTCTCTCTCTCTCAAGGGATGATGAACGGGGATGACAGTTCCAGAATGTGGTGGAGGGTTTGTATCAGTCTGAGAAGGAAGGGCTGTATGGAAATGAGATGGAGGCAGACTGTTGGCTAGGCTGTATCGACTGTTAGGGAGTTGAAGTATCTGCCTGTGATGGAGGGCCGGTATCTGACTGTGATGTATTGGACTGTGATTGACGGGCTATATCAAGCTGTATAGGGAGTGGAGTGTATCTGACTGTCTTGCAAGTGGAATTGACTGATGGAGGGGCTTAATCAGACTGTGATGGAGGGGGTGTATTAGGCTCTTTTGGAGGTGGAGTATCAAACTGTGGTGGAGGTGTATTTTTGGACTGTGGTGGAGGTGTGTGGAGTGTGATGGAGTGGCCATATCAGAATGTGATGGACAGGCTGAATCTGACTGCTGGATGTTGAGTAACAGACAGTGTTAGAGGGGTATATCAAACTGTGATAGAGGGGCTGTATCGGACTGTGGTGGAGAAAGTTTATTGGACTGTGATAGAGGGGCTGCATCTGACTGTGATAGAGGTGGAGGGTTGAACTCTGGTCGAAGTGTTATATCGGATTAGGTGGAGGTAGCATTTCGAACTGTGATTGAGTGGCTGAATCACACTGTGATGGAGGAGCTGTAACGGACTCTGTGCTGATAATGGAGTATCTGACTGTGATAGTTGTGGAGTATCAAATCGAATCAAACTTATTTGTATAGCGCTTTTTATAACTGATGTTGTCACAAAGCCGCTTCACAGAATTCCGGTAAGACAAAGTTTTGACATGAAATGTAAAAATTTTTAAATCCCCAGATGAGCAAGCCAAGGGTGACAGTGGCAAGGAAAAACTCCCTCAGCTGAGTAAGAAACCTTGGGAGGAACCTCTGGTCAATCTACTGGTAATAATAGTTAGGAGTCTGTGAAAACTTCAGTGTAGGGTGGGCAGCTCCAAGGCACTTGGTGGTGAGTGGAGCATGGACAGCTGGTCTGAAGCGTGGAGGAGGAGCTCCATCCATCCATCAGTGTCCAGCCGAACAGGTGGGCGGTCGTTTACTCTGAAAAAGGTAAAGGGATGGAATTAGTTTTAATCTCTTTGGTGTTTGTAGAGCAGAATATGTGAAAATTTCCAGAGTGTGGCTAATGACTGATCTGTGTATGACAGCTTTAACTAAAAGGAGTGAACCAGAAGGAAACACAGACATGGGAGCATCCTGAAAACTGGCATCCCTCCGCTCCACCATCGACAAACCTGAGTGATCGCGTGAAGCGGTGGGATGACAGCACCAGCATCTCAGTTTACTATAATCCCCTGTGTCCATGGACCCCTTTGGATCTGCTGCCTTTGTCTATGGGGAGCATTAACTACCAAAAGCTAAACCAAACAAATTAGTTTTTAGCCTAGATCTGAAGATTGCGACTGTGTCTGAGTCCCAAACATTTTCTGGAAGATCATTCCAGAGTTGGGGGACTTTATAAGCTCTTCCCTCAGCTGAGGCCTTCTGAATTCTGGGAACTATTAAAAATCCAGTGCTCTGTGATCTGAGTAATTGTGGTGGTTTGATTACTATAACAAGAAATACTATCTGCCCACCTGTCTGTCTAACTGCCCACCTGTCTGTCTGGACACTGATGGATGACTGTTGAGATCCTCCTCCACGCTTCAGACCAACTGCCCACGCTCCAGCAACCACCAAATGCCTTGAAGCTGTCCCTACACTGAAGTTACTACTAACTACTAACTAACTAAGACTACTAACTATTATCACCAGTAGATTGACCAGAGGAGGATTGGTCACCCCTTGTGAGCCTTGGTTCCTCTCAAGGTTTCTTCCTCAGCTGGGGGAGTTTTTCCTTGTCACTGTCGCCCCTGGCTTGCTCACTTGAGGGTTTTACATTTGTTTTTACATTTCATGTCAAATCTTTGTCTTACTGGAATTCTGTGAAGCTTCTTTGTGACAACATCAGTTGTGAAAAGCGCTATATAAATAAATTTGATTTGATTTGATATCGTGAAGGAATTCAGGAGCGAGCCCATGTAGAGCTTTGTATGTTAAGAACAGAATTTTGTAATCATTGTGGAATTTAACAGGCAGCCAATTAATTGATAATAGAACTGGCCTGATATGTTCAAATTTTCAGTTTTAGTGAGGATCCTGGTTGCAGCATTTGAACTAGTTAATTAAACTTAAATTTCTGCTTGTGCATCCTGACAGTAGTGCATTACAATAGTCAAGCTAGTGATATGTGCTGATCAAATGACAAATCCGGGTCAATTATGACACCAAGATGTTTTGCTGCTGAACCAGGTTTCACTGGAAAGTCAGCAAGATTTAAAATTAAATCTGATCATTTATTTCTTGCCACCTTTGGACCCAAAAGCGGGACCTCTGTTTCTTTACTGTTCAGAAGGAGGAAGTTACGCAACATCCAGGCTTTCATGTCATTTACACAGTCCTCTATTTTCTTTCATCTGTGTTGGCCATCTGGCTTGGCTGAAATATACAATTGCATATCATCTGCGTAACAGTGAAAGTTAATGTCATAGTTTCTTAAAACTTTGCCTGTCCTAAAATAGAACCTTGCTGAATTCCAAATTTTACTTTAGAATAATTTGAAGATAAATCGTTTACTTTTAGGAATTGATAATGTAGAAGATTAAGTAGAAGATTGTTTGTTATCTTGACTAGGGCTGTCTCAGTGCTTTGATGTTTGACTGTGATGTTTCAGACTGTAATGAAGGTGGTGTATTGGACTGTGATGGTTGGGCTCTACCGGTCTGTGGTGAAGGAGGAGTATCTGACTGTGGTGGAGAAAGTTAATTGTATTGTGATGGAGGAGCTGTATAGGAATGTGGTGAACATGAAGCAATGGACTGTGATGGAGGTGGCGTATCAGACTGTGATGGAGTGGGTGTATTGGACTGAGATGGATGGGCTGTATAGGACTGTGTTGGACGGAGATTATCTGACTCTGGTGGAGAAAGTGTATTTGATTGTGATGGTGGAGCTGTATTGGATTGTGGTGGAGGTGGAGTAACAGACTGTGATGAAGGTGGATTATCGAACTGTGATAGTGGTGGCATGCCGGACTATGATTGGAGGGGTTTATTGGACTGAGATGGAGGATGTTTATTGGACTGTGATCGAGGGCTTGTATCGATAAGGTATCAGAATTTAATAAACTGACTGTGGTTGAGGTGGAATAACGGAATGTTGTGGAGGTGGAGTATCTTACTGTGAAGGAGGGACTGTATTGGACTGCGGTGGTGGGGGTGTTTTGGACTGTAATGGAGGCGCTGTATCAGACTGTGATGGAGTGGCTTAATCAGACTGTGATGGAGTGGCTTAATCAGACTGTGATGGAGGTTGTGTATCAGATGGAGGTGGATTGGAATGTGATGGAGGTGGAGTATTGGAATGTCATGGAGGTGGATTATCGGACTGTGATTGGCCGTATCGGAATGTGATGGAGGTAGAGTATTGGACTGTGATGGAGGAGCTGTATTCACTGTGAGGAAGGTGGAGTATTGGACTGTGAAGAAGTGTCTGTACACTCTAAAAAATGGTTGGGTTGAAATAACCCAAGTTGGTTCAATTTGTTAACCCAGCGCTGGGTCAAATAGGGACAAACCCAGCATTAGTTATTTTAACCCAGCTATGCTGGGTTACCAGTTTAACCAAACAGGCTGGGTTATTGACATTGACCCACTATTGGGTAAAAACAACTATATTGTAGGGTTACGGCAACCTTTGGGTTGGTTCATTTTTAATCATTTTAATGCAAGCATGCACACAAATATTATTCCAGAATATTTTTATTAATAAGCCAACAAACAAAAATAAAAATATAATCAGTGTCTAGCTGGAATAAAAGACATACTTACAATAGTCAAGTTATCGAAATATTGTAGATTTTTATACATTTAAAATATTCAAAAATAAAATGTAAAGTGTATTTATATTGTTTATACACACAGACAACAGGAGAATCAAGCAACACAAAATAATTTACCAAGAAACACATCTAGTCCAGAAGTCCACAAAAAACAAGTTCAAATTATTTTTCTTCAGGTTATAAATGTTATTGAAAATACAATTAATAAATGACAACAAGATATTGGAGGTCAAATACGTAAAATGCTTTGAAGCAAACATCCACTGCTCTCAGTAGTGTGCTCTGCTCCAGAGCTTCTCCACTGATGATTACAAAAGCTTGAGAACAACGACTGCAGTCCCCAAGCATCAGAACATATGGAAGCTCCCTGGTGTCCTTGGTATGTCTTAAATGCTCAGCCATATTACTTCCAACCTAGGAAAACAAGTTGAGCAAAGGTGGGAAAGAGCAAATTGAATTAATGTATGAATGAGTGAATAAATTAACAAAATCACAAACTAACTCACATGGAATTCCAGGGTACAGCCCACAATAGGTTAAGCATTTGTACTATATAACAGAAATAAAAAGCACCTGCACATTTGTGGCCTACAGCCTGGACACTAAGCTTTTAGAGTAATGATATGTTTGGACAGATGCTAGCTTTGATAGCGTATCAGTTGCCTTTCTTTGTTATGTTTATCCCAACTTTACATTATATTTTACTGATATTTTTCCCATGTTCGCATATTTAAAATAAAAATGCTTTAAATGTAATTGTCTAAAGCCCATAAGAATAAAAAAGTCACAGACAAAAATACACTAAGCCTAAATCAAGTGGCGCTGTTTCATCTCTTATGTATATTATTTAATATAATACATATTAAGGAGTCTATATTACTAGATAACATGACAGACTTTAAATTGATTATGGCCAGCAAGAAGAATGTATTGGTCAATGCATTCATTATGCATTACATAAGAAAAACAGCTGCAAAAGCATAAAAATCTATTTTTTCTGTTTCTAGGGAACAGCTTCAAATATATCTCTCTTTTCCTGTTTGAAAACAAAAATTGTGAATAAAAAGCAAACATCTGCCTTTTAAAATGAGGATGTGGGTAATGTTCTGAATGTGGAGTGCACTACTCATTTTAACCACTTGCTGTCAGCATTAAAGATTACTTCTTTAATTAAAGTGGATCAGGCTGCATTTGTATTTGGATCGAGTGAAATGCGAGAGGAAAGTCTCAAAATCCAAAAACCTGCCAGAGGAAATGAACAAATGCACGTCACGGAAAACACGTGAGTGACTCTATTCACAAACGCAGATTCAACAATTTACAAATAAATTTATATTCGAGACTTCGACTTTACAAATATTTACAATGTAAATTTAAACAAATGTATTTATTTTTGCATAAAATTGATATGTCTATGAAAAACAAACACGTGTGTTTATGAATGTAACTGTATTTGTACAAACTGCAGACTGTGAGACACAGCTTGGGATGTGTTCATTTGTGAACAGTGAAACAAATTTATGCCTTGTGTTTAATTTGTGGATTAACATTTACACATTTGTAAAGTATTTTGAGACTAATCTCTCTCCATATGCGGTGTCCAACAGACGTGGATATTCTTGTAGTATTTCTACAACTGTTTTGGTCCGATTCTCCCTTATCCATTAGCTCTATGGATTGCAGTCACCTTCATGTATTGTCTAACCTGGCTTGGTGGATGAATGTTGTCCTTAAGCCACTCTTGCATAGCCCTGTCCACAGTCACAGCAGACGCTGAGGAGTAGAGGTAATTAAATACATTTTTTAAATATATTTAAAAAAAAAGAAATGTGATTATTTATTTATATGTGAAGATTTTAAACCTAAATATAAAATAAAACTTTCCGGGTCAGTGCTCTGGGGACAAATACATGCTTTATACATACCTCAATATGCGTACAAAAGTTTAAAGTGTTGTGTACCAAATAGTTGTCATTTAAAGGTCATCACTGATTTTTAACGTAACTGTTGTGTAATATTAAAAACGACACTTGTCTTTTAATGAAAAAAAAAATAATTTGAAAAGGAGAGTAAAGAATTTAATTACCGAAAGCGCTACAAAACTTAACTACTCGAGTTATAAATGAGTTTCTGTGGTAATTCAAACAAAGACTAAAACTTACAGTTTTCTCCCCCTCAAACATGGCGTTTACCTTAAAAGACGCAAAACTTACGAATGTAAACAAAACTGAGAGAACTGTGTTTTCCAACAAATGTAGACATTCCCTTTAAGCGAGACATCAAAACACCATGAAGCCTGAGTTTTAATCCCAAATCACTCAATACTCCCTATCTAGTGCACTACGCAAGTCATTAACTTACTGAATCTAAGTCTTAACAGTGCATTATATATTCCTAATACAACATCATTTATAGTTATTCATATGTGGGTATCTGAAATCTATTGCTATCTGCTTGTGTACAGTGTAGTGTATGACTGATGTAATTTAATATAGAGAAAGTGAAAAGCTATTTGTATTTCAGACAAAGACAGATGTGCTGTCTCAGTTTTCCTCATCCACGTGAGCACAGTGACAACCATGTTTTTAAAAGTCTCCACCTTGGGAGAGCATTTTTGCAAAATCTCAATTTTCAGTGACCTAAAACACTGCGTGGGGATGGGAGGCCAAAACCGAGACAAAACCTTGGTTTTTTTTCGTGTATAGACAAAACGTCTATACCTGAAAACTCACTGTCCTTAAACATTATATACATTGTAGCAAAACTAAAATTGAGTAAGAGAGAGAGAGAGAGAGAGGATGCACACAAAAATTTTACAGACCTTCGATTTTAGGAATTAATGTTTGAAGATTTCAGTCTTCGTTTGAACAAATTCATCCATGTGTCACTGCAGATATCAACATAACATTTTAGAAAGACATGTACAATACTTCATAGTACAAGACCAAATAAAAAAAAACACCATGTGTAAAGTTAGAAAGTCAAGATGATCCACTGTGTTGACATAGTATTACGCATTTATTAATGGGTTGCAGCTGACGTCACATTGCCGAGTACCCGTCATGTTCATGGGTGGAAATGACAATCTTTTTGGCGTGGGCACCATATTGGGGTGCGATTGTCTGGTTTCAAGGTGCAACACTAATGAATATGAATAGGAAAAATGAATATATTTATCTCATACACAGCTCCAGTTAACAACTAGTTAAATTTAGTGTAGTGCATGTTTTATAAGAGGTACATGAGGAATAAAGGGTATTAAAAGGTAGAATATTTGTGGTTTGTGTTTTTACGAATATAACGAGTGGTATTAAAAGGTGTTTAATGCATTTTGAACAAAGAAAAAGAGGAAATAGACTTTTTTAAAAAGCTAACGATCATCACAGTTACCCCTTTTAAGATGGAACTACTAATTCAAACAAGAAGCTAGTGAATTACGCCAATGTTAGCCTCATATACTGACAGGTTTAAGGTAGAAATAAACATTTGAATACGAAAAATGGAGAATAAAAAGCAAACGTCTTCCGAAAATAGCATTTAAGGTGGAAGGGGGAAAAATAAATAAGGAAGGCAACATCAGCTTCGACTAGTGACAATTTTAACACTAGGAGCACAGAGAGCCGGTGTGTATTTGAGTGCTGTGACTGACTTTACTCCGTCTGTTGTGTTGGTTTTGGTGTGGAAGGGAGACTTTAGTCACGGTTTCACCGGATTTAGTCCGGTCTCAGTCGGTCAAATAAGCGTGATGCTTCTAGTGTTAAGGTGGAAATGAAAATTCTAATACGAAGATGGAAAGCTATTTTCTGATTTCACATCGTAATTTTTATCACTCGTTTCATATAAGTAAAAAAAACAAGCAAAGGAGGTATTCATTTCAAAGGAATCACAAGCACTGGTTAAGGAGTGCTGTACAGATTTTTTTTTTTTTTAGCGCATCGGCTTTCATATAAAAAGCGAACATCCCAATAGGGATAAGGCATGACATACCCTAAGGCTACCACACACGGGCCATATCAGTCCAAGAACGGCAGAAGTGAACTTAAGTCAAGTGGAAGCTAATTCAACTCAGCTAACGCTATCTATCTAGTTCTACCTCACGGCGGCGCAGAGCAGGAAATTTATCTGAGGTACCGCTAGCATAACTGACCTAGCGTTAGCAGGCAAGAAATAACATCAAAGCAACGCCAATGTTAATAAACACAGTACTTCCAAATTGGGTACACTAGAAGATACAACGATAAACATCATAAATATAGGTTTAGTAAAAATCAACCTGACTTAGGTAGCTAGTGACGTTAGCCTGAGTCTTTATTTACTTCGGCAGAATGATAATGTCCGTTAATCAGGAAACTGGGATTTACTCCCTGACCAGAAATATGAACTCAACTAAGATCCCGATTAATACAAAACGGTTTTAATCTATATATTAAAATTATGTAAATGAAAAAAAAAACTTACAAATATGCTAACGGCCAAAAGAAATTCTTCTCCTCTGGTGTTCAGCTTCGGTATCTTCGTTTTTTTCGGTTTCTTCTTTTCGCTCGAGCTTCTCAGCTTCTCTGCTTCCCGCCTATTCCGACGCATGACGTGACTGTTCCCTTTCAGGTCCGCATACACAACCCAATGCTGCTAGGTTGCTTGTTATTAACCCAATTTAAGTCAAAATAACCCAACAACATGACCCAACATGCTCAACCCAGCATTTTTTAGAGTGTATATGACTGTTATGGAGGATGTATCGGACTGTGGTAGTAGTGGAGTATCAGACTGTGATGGAGGGGCTGTATCTCACTGTCAAGGAGGGTGTATCAGAATATGGTGGAGGTGGGGTATCAGATTGTGATGGAGGGGCTGTATTGGACTGTGGTGGTGGATTAATGGAATGTAGTGGAGGTGGAGCATCAATCTTTTGTGGTGGTGGAGTATCAGACTGTGATAGACAGGCTGCATTGGACTGCCATGGAGGCTGTATCGGAATGTGGTGGAGATGGGGTGTTGGACTGTGCGGGATTTGGATTATCGGACTGTGATGGTGGGGCTGTATTGGACTGTGATGTAGGGGATGTATGTGACTTGGATGGAGGTGGATTATCCGAATGTGATGGAGGGGGCTGGTGTTTTGGGATGAATCTTTTTGTGGAGGAACGGGAGCATTCAACCATGATGGAGTGGCCATATCGGACAGTAATGGAGAGCTGAATTCGACTTTTGTGGACGTAGAGTAACGAATTGTGGTGGAGGTGTATCTATGACATATGCCTTTGTCAGTTCATTCACAGAAGGCTTCCACCCATTCACAAAAATCCTCAGCTTGACTACAAACTTCGGTCCTCCCTTTGAAATTGGACGGAGATCTTCACATATAGTCTTTATGTCTTCCATTGTCCATGGTCTGAAAACATAATCTGCCCCATTAGGTCCCATCACCTGGATACTCTGCATTTGAAGCGAGGTGCTCAGTCCCTCTGGATTTTCCTGAGGTGGTGCAGTGGGAGGAGGTTTTTTTGCTGCTTTCTCTTTTCTGCGTCTTTCTTCCAGTTCTCTGATTTGTTCCTCCAGGACTTTAGCGTGTTGCTGCAAACGTTCAAATGGAGGAGGATCCCTCTGGTATTCATCTCTTCTACCACTTTGGTGTTGGGTTGAGCTTTCGGTGGCTGGGGAGTGGCTGAGGTTAGAGGAGGGTTGCTCTTCTGCGCTTTCATCTGTGTCATTATTTTGTCATGGGAGTAGGAGGAGGAGGAGGCCAATCGTCCAGAGTTTATTTCTGCAAATTTAAAGACTGATCACAGATTACTGTTTCCTTTTTGTTTTTTTGATATGGAATGGGTTTCCTTTCCCTCCCTTTGAAGTACCTTGACCCATTTATGAGATACTCGGAGTGACCAAGAATTGAATACCTTCACACAGACAATATTCTACAGCTGTCACACGTATAAGCTACTTCTGAAATGCAGGATAGTGTTACGGATAGTGGGGCGGACTGACGGAGGTGGACGCAAACGCTAAAACACATATACTTCAATCTAACAAAACAAAGAAACAACACGACATAACTAGGAACATAGCAAAACCAAACAAGAACAAGACTAGAACTTAGCAAAATAATACCCACAATACAACATGACTTAGGGAGTAAGACGAAAGCAAGAACGATACAAAACAACCTGACAGGGAAACAAACAATACAATGACCGATACCAGGAAGTGACACAAGGGGACTTAAATACATCAACAAACGAGAAACACCTGAAACGGATAATGAGGGTAAAGAACAAGGAAGCGGAACAAAGGCGGGACATGGGCGGAGACAAGGACAAATAAACAGAGCCATGTGTAAAATGAGCACATGGCAAGAAAAATAAACACAGGACGTTACAGATAGTGACCAAGGAATTTTGAAAAAAATTTCAACCACCAGGTTCTTTCCTGAATTTCAGCATGTCAGGGTTCGTAGGTCTGTCAGTGTCCCGTTCCTCAAACAGGTGAGATGGAGTTCAAGGGGTGATCAGTCCCTTTCCACTGAAAATGGTCCCCCCCTCCAAGACAGTGTAAAGTCCTGCCAACGGCAGGTTGAGAAAATAAGTAGTGCTGGAGAAAATAAGTACAGGTATTAAGAATTGAAATCTAACAGAGCATTTGCAATCAGAAAGTAATTTATTTAACCTTAAGGTGGTCAACGTACAATAGCCCAGAGTACTGTGTGAATGTGGACAAAGAAGATGTTTTCACAGAGGATTTATATAGGTAGTTTATATGTCATAAGCATAAGATAATTGCTCGATGTTTCTGCCAGCTTAGTTTCCTTAGAGACATCCCAGTTTGACATACAAGATGAGGAACAGAATTTTGTTCTGATAAAGCACTGACCTTGAACTAACCTGACATACACTTAGTTTGCAGGTTTAGTTTGCAGTATTGGATTGTGATGTAGCAGCATGGTGGTGCAGCAGGTAGTGTCGCAGTCACACAGCTCCAGGTACCAGGATTCCCACTCCGAGGAGTTAGCGTGTTCTCCCCGTGTCCGCGTGGGTTTCCTCCGGGTGCTCCGGTTTTCTCCCACAGTCCAAAAACACACGTTGTTAGGTGGATTGGTGACTCAAAAGTGTCCGTAGGTGTGAATGTGTGAGTGAATGTATGTGTGTTTGTGTTGCCCTGTGAAGGACTGGCGCCCCCTCCAGGGTGTATTCCTGCCTTGCGCCCAATGATTCCAGGTAGGCTCTGGACCCACCGTGACCCTGAACTGAATAAGCGGTTACAGATAATGAATGAATGAAAAAAGGATTATGATGTAGATGCTGTATCTGTATCTGACTTTCATGGAGTGTGTAGCTAAAAGTGGTGGAGGTGGGGCGTGGGTGGGACTGTGGGACTGTGATACAGGTGGTGCACTGGACTGTGATGGAGGTAGATTAGCAGACTGTGATGAAGTGGTGGTATCGGAATGCGATGGAGGTGGAGTATTGTACTGTGATGGAGGGGCTGGATTGACTGTTAGGTAGGTGGAGTATCAGAGTGTGATGAAGGTGGAGTAGCAGACTGTGGTATACCGGTATGTGGTATACTATGATCGAGGAGCTGTATCGGACAGTGATGGAGAGGTTGTATCGGACTTTGGTGGAGGTGGAGTATTGGACTGTTGTGGTGGTGGTCGAGTATTGGACTGTGATGGAGGGGCTGAATCTGACTCTGATGGAGATGGAGTATCCAACTGTGATGGAGGGGGTGTATCTGACTGTGGTGGAGATGCAATATCAGACTGTGATGTAGTGGCCATATCGGACTGTGGTAGAGGTGGCTGTATTGGACTGCAATGGAGGTGGAGTATTGGACTGTGATGGAGGGGGTGTATCTGACTGTGATTAAGGTGGAGTATTAGACTGTGATGCAGGTGGTGTATTGGACTGTGAAGAACATGCTGAATCGGACTGTGATGGGGGGGTGTATTGGAATGTGATTGAGTGGGTTTATTGGATTTTGATGTGATGGAGAGACTATGGTGGACGTGGAGTAATGGAATGTTGTGAAAGCGGAGTATTTGACTGTGATGGAAGGGCTGTATCAGACACTAGTGGAGGTGGTGCCTCAGACTGTGATGGAGGTGGAGTGGACTGTGGTGGAGGTGGAGTATTGGACTGTAATGCAGGTGTCAAACTTTTGCCCTGTTTCTTGTTCTCCTGCTCTTTGTTTCCTGTGTGCCACCATGTGCTCCTTTAGCACATGGCTCTGTTTTTGTTTTGGTTCTTGTTTCCCTCCTTGTCTCTGCCTTTGCTCCACCCTCTCGTTGTGCCTCCTTTGCGGTCCTGCCCCTTGGTATCAGTTCCCAGGTGTTTCTTGTGTGTGTTGTCTTTTTATAATCCATGTCAGTGTTTCCTGTTTGTGGGTCATTGTATGTTTGTGCTTCATGTCCTTGGTTTTTGATATATTATATTTTGTTCTATGTTTAAAGCTTTCTTGTTTAGTGTTCAGCTTTCTTGTTTAGTTTTTAGCCCCCTTGTTTATTGTTTAGCTTTGTTTGATGTAATCTTTCGCTCTTGCTCTCGTGGGATGCGGTCGCATTTTCTCCCTCTCCACTTCTTATCTTTCCTGCTTGGCTCTTGTCTTGTCTACCCTCAGAGACTCTCTTAACACCACGCTTCGAATAAAAATTAGGAATGGAATTGATCAACTGGTCTCTCAACGCTATTGACACCATCTTCTCAAGGAGAAGCTTGGGCTCAGGGGAGCACACCTGCCCTGATGGAATGACGCCGGCTGGATATGCCATGGATGGATGGGAGAGGTGGTGCGTGTTATGTCTGGCACCTCTTTCCATTGAGGACATAGAAGATGTATACCTATTTGGACTTAAGATCGTGGGCTTTCTGCTGATTGGATTAGGCGGTGCCCTGGTTTATCGGAAAATTAAAGGAGTTGAGTCAGTTGTAAACAGTCCAAGGAAACTGACCAACATGATTGACAGGATGGGCAGAGCCGTTGGCACACAGACTGGGACTGTGAGTAGAAGCTTGGATTTCATCATGGAGCAACTAACGGCTTTGAACTCCAAGATTGAATGTTTGGAAGACCAGAGCAAAAATGGAACTTTAATCAGAGGGACTATTAGCTCAAATTAGCTTCAGGTCTCTGATCTCAATAAACTGAACTTATCTGTTTTGGCTGCCCCAGCTATCTTCAGTAGTCTTCAGGTCAGTAGCCTTGAGCTGCTGATAGTCAAAATCCCCCGGAGAAACATTGCCATGGAGATATCTGCTGCAACCTATCCTGTGAACTGCGGACTCAAGGAGACATGATTGCTACTACATTCTTGGACTTTTTCACAGATTGAATCTTGCCCCACCTCAACACGCCTCCTACTGCTTTTGTCCATGTCACTTAAACTATCTGTGTGTGTTGCTTGTGTGCTATAGGCGTTGTTTTTCTTCAAGATCACACACTGTGCTTCCTGAAGGCACAGTCTGTGACCTTCTTTTTTTTTTTACCACCACTGCCCTCTTGTAATCCAGCTGTTTCTTCTAACTGTAAGATGGTGCGGGCACCTGCTGCCATCGTGTCTGTTGCGCACACCTAACCCCTGTTTGGGTGAGTGGACAGACGGAAAGTAATTTCGCTGCAATGTTGTACTTGTACTATAATTTTGTATGTGACAAATAAATTAAATCTAATCTAATCTAATCTAATAACCCCTCTGCTTTGTGTTTTGCCCCTTTGCTCTGTTTTGTTCTTGTTTAGTGTTTAGCTACAATGTTTGCCGTGTTTAGTGTCTTAGCCCTGTATTTTTTGTTTCTTATTTTAAATAAAGTCATCCACACTTACCTCTATCCATGCCATCTGTTTCTATTCCTTGCTCTTTTTACCTTTCCTTTGTATCTCTTGACATACCCCTACATGAGAGTAGGTGGTATATCAGACAGTGATGGAGGGGCTGTATCTGACTGTGAGTAAGGAGTATATGAATGTGATGGAGGTGGAGCATCTGACTGTGATGGGCGGGCTGTATCTGTATGTGATGGAAATGCTGTATCTGACTGGTGGAGGGGGTGTATTGGACTGTGATGGAGGTGCACTATCGATTTGTGGTGGTGATGGACTATCGGACTGTGATGGAGGGGCTGTATCTGACTGTGAGTAAGGGGGTATCTGACTGTGAGTAATCTAAATGTGGTGGAGGTGGAGCATCTGATTGTGAAGGAGAGGCTGTATCTGATTGGGCTGGAAGGGCTGTATCTGACTGTGATGGAGGTGAACTATTGATTTGTGGTGGTAATGGACTGAGGTGTAGGTGTGTATCAAAATGTGATGGAGAAGCTGTATCAGACCGTGATGGAGGGGGGTGAATTAGACTACAATTGATGGGGTGTATCAGACTGTTATGAACAGGATGTATTGGACTGTGATGGACAGGTTGTATCGGACTGTGCTGGATAGGGTGTACTAGACTGTGATGGAGGGTCGGTATCTGACTGTAATGGAGGGGGTATCTGAAAGTGGTAGAGGTGGGGTATCGGACAGTGATGGAGGGGCTATATCAAACTCTACTGGAGGTGGAATAACAGAATATCGTGGAGGTGGAGCATCTGACTTTGACGGAGGGGCTGTATCAGATTCTGGTAGAATATCAGACTGTGATGGAGGGGGTGTATTGGACTGTGCTGGAGGGTGAGTATCGAACTGTAGTTGAGGTGAGGTATCAATGTTTCAAATTTTTGGTGGTATCTGTTATAGAGGGGTATCAGTCACATTATAAGCTGGTCAGTATATTTCTGGTGCAGCAAGGTCAGGTGTTTTAACAACAAACAGAATGTTTTCATGATGACTGTTTTGCAGAGTCCTTGACCGGAGAGCCTTTAATAAATCACTCTTATCTCAACTGTTCCAGCCTTCAGGACCAGAACATTATTTTCTGTTTCCAAGGTCCAGCAATGGTAATCATACACACACACACACACAAACACACACACGGGTAGGGGTATATTAATACACACCTGAATCATATGTCAGAACAAATTCCACACGTCTGAGACTCACATAGACAAAGCATGGCTGGTGTGTGGCTGGTCACTTTTGCTGTGTTACTGGTGGTTTCTGACCACAGTGATGGGCAGGACGTCAGAGTGAAACTCTGTGGTCGAGAGTTTATTCGAATGGTGGTCACTTCCTGTGGAAGCTCCCGGCTACGGCGCTCAGCGCTGGACTTTACTATAAAACACATCAGTGCTGATGGTAGGTGACTGTTTACTCTTGAGATTTCACAGTGGTTTGTTAGTTTTTGATTAATGGACTGACTGATTGATTGACTGAGTTTATAAATATTGTCTGTTCTAGGGGAATGGGGAAAGAGTTGGTTTTCCGGGACAGTGGTTTATTTGTTTTTGTGTGTTTTTAGCTCGTCTCATGGACAGTGGACAGATGATGACTCAAGTCCAGAACACAGAGAACCTCAGATCCATCCAAAGACAGAACCAAGAGTTGGTGGAAGTAAGGAGAACCGCGCGGGACGTGGGACCAGCTGGGATCTGCTGCCGGTCCGGCTGCACACTCAGTGAACTGATCCAATACTGCTGACATAATCACCACACTACAGGCACCATCAAAGGACCGCTGACATCATCACCACACTGTTGACATCATCACCAAACCACTGACATCATCAACACCTTACAGAAACAACATACTACTGACACCATCTCCACACATACTCATCATGATTTTTTTGACTGGTTTTAGAACACATTAATTTCAGTGAATAATTACAGCATTAATATTATTGTCATACATACAACAAATATTTTGTTCTTTCATGTTGAAAACATTAATAATTTATTCTGACCTGACCGTACTGTATAATTCCTGAGAAATCAGATTTGTTTCAAATAAACAGTAAAAGTGGAAACATTTTTTTTTTACTGGGAATCATTCATTATCTGTAACCCCTTATCCAGTTCTGGGTCCAGAGCCTACCTGGAATCATTGGGTGCACATTCACTTACACCTATGGACACATTTGAGTCGCCAATCCACCTACCAACATGTGTTTTTGGACTGTGGGAAGAAACTGGAGCACCCGGAGGAAAACCACGTGGACACAGGGAGAACACACTTACTCCTCACAGACAGTCACCTGGAGCGGGAATCGAAGCCACAACCTCCAGGTCCCTGGAGCTGTGTGACTGCGACACTACCTGCTGTGCTACTGTGCCGCCCCTACTGGGAATCATCTGATGATTATTTTATTACTAACAGTTTCTCGCTTCTGTCCAAGTTAAATCCAAAAATGAGAAAACGGTGTAGCTCCACCTCCTTTCTGATCACGACTTGAAGTTATGTAATAACATAATTTTGGGAGTAGGACCATGCCTGAACTCCTCCTCTCAGGCCTATATATACCCCGCAAATTCATGTTAATTTCCACGTCAGGCAAACTTGCTTCATTTAGTTCAGGAGACGGATCTTGACTCGACTGCTTCACTACGTCAGCTTGCTCCTCCATGCTGTGTCATTTCTGCTAATCCCCATATTTGGAACCGTGTTCAGCCATTATCAAGCCCACCGAGCCTCCTGTTTTAAACTTGCCCCCCCTCCACCCCGTCTCCACCCTTTTCTCGTATTTATTTATCCAACGGGGGGTCCGGCTTCATACGCATTCATTAGCTAACCTGAAGACTTCTGAGTTAACCTCCCCATTTCAGCCTCTACGGGCTTGGTCCGTACTAACAAATTGATAAAGTGAATTGGGTCCTGCTGTTCTGTGCACTGATGTGTTTTGACTGTGATGAAGACTGACTCCTTTAAAAAGGCTATACATTTATGTTTGATAACAAACCAAACACAAGATAAATTTCTGACATAACTTAATTAAGTTTATAATTAGTATTAGCATGATCAAGACAGCTAGCATATATCAGCCCACTCGCTTAAAATGTTGGCACACCACTGACTGTAGACCACTCAGATTGCTGTCTGATTGTGTACAGGATCTAACTTTTTTAATTTCATTTCATATTATTTTAACTTCACAGAGGCTCATTCTAGAAAACAATCTAATACAAATATTTCCAACAACTATGAGAGATTATAATGAGTACCCCTGATATAAAATGATTGTGCTGAAAATGTTGACTCTGCTGGATAAAAATTATTTACTGATATAAAGTTGTGTAAACAGTAGTGTTGCAGTCACATAGCTCCAGGGACCTGGAGGTTGTTGGTTCAAGTTCTGCTCTTGATGACCCTCTCTGAGGAGTTTGGTATGTTCTCCCTGTGTTTGCATGTTTTTTTCCGGGTGCTCCAGTTTACTCCCACGGTCCAAAAATACATGTTGGTAGGTGGATTGGTGACACAGAAGTGTCCGTAGGTGTGATTGTGTGAGTGTGTTTGACCCCGTGAAGGACCGGTGTCCCCTCCAGGGTGTGTTCCTGCCTGGTGGGTTCAGGTAGGCACTGGACCCACTGCGACCCTGAACTGGATAAGCCGTCACAGACAATGAATGAATGAATGAATGAATATAATTCATAAAGAATAACAAAATAATCTAATGAATGAAAAATTTGTATAACAGACTGTTAAAGGAAAAGTGCTAAAATGTGGCATTTTGTCTAAAAATCCGTTTAACCATTGGGGGTCTGCCCAGAAAATGATGTGCAAAATGCCAGGGGACCTCCAACTTTGACCTCAGTGGATCACCCATGGCCTGCTGTCTCCTTGCTATCAGGGATGTTATTAACTCTGAGTTTGTTTTTCTTATTGACATATTTCTCTCCTCTTCTTCATAAATTATCACATTCTAATAAATGTTTGCCTTGTTTATCAGAATCTACAGAGTTAACTCTACAGAGCTAACAATAGAGCTAACACTATAGAGATAACAACAGAGCTAACCCTATAGAGATAACAACAGAGCTAACAATAGAGCTAACCCTACAGACCTAACACTGTAGAACTAATAGAACTAACATCAGAGCTTACCCCGTGGAGTTAATAACTAGATAAGAATAGAACTAACACTGTAGTGTTAACACTACTGAGTTAACCCTATCGCACTAACAATGGATCTAACAATAGAGCTCATCGTATAGAGCTAAAGCTACAGTTAACCATTTGAAGATAATGGAGGATAAAACCCTGATTCTTTTTGGAGAACTGAGCACAGATTAGAGCTTTCTCAAATAGATGCAGCAGAGACAGAGTCATCTTCATCATGAACACAAACTTTAAAACCAAGTAATTTTAAATTGACTTATCTGGGTATTAAAATGTTTTTTAATTAATCATTTTCCACTGCTCCTATCTCTCTCAATCTGTGTTTTTCATTTCTTCTGATCAGGGCCATCACTAGTGATTAATGATTATGTGGGCTAAGCTTTAACTAATTTCTTTGATGAGGTACAGTTTAAGCAAAGCCACAAGTAGCTGCCGCCTTTACAAAATATAACATTTCCAATATCCATCTACAGGGCTTGAAAAACAAAACTATTAACTCATTATATAAATGTATCTGTAAAATATCAGAAAAGGAAATAATCATCAATTCAGTCTGCCCTAAATACTGCAGTGTTTAATGCATGAACTTTGTAACTGGCTTTTTTTAGCAGGCTTACTTTACATTTATCAATAATCAGGCTTCCTCTGGTAGCATAATACTATTTCAACAAGTGCATCATTGGCATTTCAATTGGGTTGATTAAAGATTGTAACAGGCATTTGATTAATGTTTTTTCTTTATATTTGTCTTGAAATGACACTGATCTGTCAGGAAACTCACTACACCTCATGTGTGTAGGGCTGCCAAATTTCTGAAATAAAAAAGGTCCTGTCAGTAGCCTAACTCTCTCTCTCGCTCTTTCTCTCTCTCTGTGCCCAGTCCTCCCATCACTCACAGGACAGGATTCTTCTTTTATTCCCTTTATGATAACACTTTACTGTAGGTTACTCTCCTTAAGGCTACATGACACCTACATAAATGCTTATTCCAAAAGGTGGTAGTTGTCATAAAGACTGCTGTTGTCAAATTTGATGTCAAGTGACATCAACAACTATGTCAAGTGACCTAGATATCTGGTGACAATAGAGTGTGTCATAACATTTTCTGGGGTGACATGACATCATGGCAACTCACACTAGCACTTTTTTGTTGTTGCTGTTATTTTAGATGATGATAATGATGTGATATTGATTGCCAAATGACACCAGCACATAAGCACATGTGACTTTACACTGAATGTAAAATTATTGGAAATCTTTGTTAAAAATGTCCTGCTTTTTACAAAAAAGGTTCACAGCTCTCAGGGCCCAGTGAACAACATCATAGAGGTCCACACCAGCCATCATAACCTCAACAGTCACTACCAGCCTCAGCCCGGCCAGAAAAGGTTTCCTTGGGCACAACCAACTTTCACACAGTCACCATCATCCCATCTACCACCTCCTTCACAGAATGTGACAGACCTTTACTGTTTCTCTGCAGCCACCACATCATTCTCTGCCTGACAGACGCCAGTCCTTGTCAAGAGAAATGCCTACATCACAGCCATCACCAGCCCAACCAGCAAAGAGGCCTTATTCCACCCAGGCATATTCCACCCAGACTGCTTAAATCATGTGACAGGGCAAGACATACAAATGGACAAACATGGTGGGTGTTTTTATAACAACCGTTTGCACAGTAATATTAACATTTAGCTACTATTGGACAGACCATGTACTTTTATGGAGTAACATTTACTAATGGACAGACCGTGAATATTTACACAGTAAACATTTACTAATAACAGACAATTAACCAAAAAAAGTGTCTACAGTTTCAGGTACACTTTCCAGATCTGTGAAGAGGCAACAAACATAAAACTCTACAGTAACGGTAAGTAAAGTAAATGTCATTAATGGTTCATTTTATCAAAGTTGAAGCTCAAGAGAATATCAAATTATGATTTGAACAAGTTCATTAGATTAGAAAGAGATGTAAGAACGTGCAACTAAAACATGTTTGTAACAAACAAGGAATATACAAAATAACAAATTCTAGTTTGTATATAATGAAAACCAGAATAGACAGAATCATAAATCAAATCAAATCAATCAGCTCCAAGGCACTTGGTGGTTGCTGGAGTGTGGGAAGCTGGTCTGAAGCATGGAGGAGGAACTCGACAGTCATCCATCAGTGTCCAGCCGGACAGGTGGACGGTTGTTTATTCGGAAAAAGGTAAAGGAATGGAATTAGTTTTAATCTCTTTGGTGTTTGTAAAGCAGAAAATGTGAATTTCCAGAGTGTGGCTAATGACTCCAGCAAATCTGACTATGAGCTTTAACTAAAAGGAGAGAATCAGAAGGACACATAGACATGGGAGTATCCTGAAACACTGACATCCCTCCACTCCACTGTCAACAACCCTGAGTGATCGCGTGAAGTGTCGGGATGACAGCACCAGTGTCTCAGTTTACTATAATTCCCTGTGTCCATGGACTCCCTGGATCTGCCGCCTATGATGGAGCATTAAGTACCAAAAGATAAACTAAACAAATGGGTTTTTAGCCTAAATTCGAAGATTGCGAATTAGTCCCTAACATTTGTGAGTCCCTAACATTTTCTGGAAGATCATTCCAGAGTTGGGGGGGCTTTATAAGAAAAAGCTCTTCCCCCAGCTGAGGCCTTCTGAATTCTGGGAACTATTAAAAATCCAGTGCTCTGTGATCTGAGTAATTGTGGAGGCTCATAATAGGAAATAGTATCTTGAAGGTATTCAGGAGGAAGCCAATTCAGAGCTTTTTATATTAATAACATAATTTTGTAATCGATGCAGAATTTAACAGGCAGCCAATGAATTGATGATAGAACTGGACTGATATGTTCAAATTTTCTAGTTTTAGTGAGGACCCTGGCTGCAGCATTTTGAACTAGTTGAAGTTTACTTAAATTTCTGTTGGTGCATCCTGACAGTAGTGCGTTACAATAGTCAAGCCTTGAAGTAATAAAGATATGTACTAATGTTTCTGTGTCCTGCAGGGATAAGGCATTTCTAATCTTGTTGTGAAGATATAAAAAAGCTTTTCTAATGATAATGCCTATGTGTTGATCAAATGATAAATCCAGGTCAATTATGACACCAAGATTTTTTGCTGCTAAACCAGGTTTAACTGGAAAGTCAGTGGGATTTTTAATTAAATCTGATAATTTATTTCGTGCCACTTTTGGACCCAAAATCAGGACCTCTGTTTTGTTGCTGTTTAGAAGGAGGAAGCAACATCCAGCCTTTCACGTCTTTTACCCAGTCCTCTATTTTCTTTAATCTGTGTTTGTCATCAGTTTTGGCTGAAATATACAATTTTATGGAAGCAAATCTGTCTCATCAGACCTTGAAATATTACCACCTTTGAATCTGTAACACTGAGCTTTTTGCACTGAAATGATCCATCTGAACTTAGTTGTTTTTGAATTTAAGCTTTCAGATTTCCACATCATTCATTTGGATTTTTTGTTTCACCTTAAATGCTACACTAGTTGCATTCTGTCGCCGCTAGATGGCGAAATATGAACACAACTTCCATACCGTGGAAAAACTACACGTTTAGATCCTTCCGCGAATATTATTTCTTTATTTTCAAAGTGTCTCAAAAATCTGAAAGGCTCACAAAAAAAACTAAATATAACAGACTATTTTTCCTGAAGATGAAGAAATTTTACTGTGGATTTTTTTGCATATAATTGCCCTATAAACATAGCATTGGACATGATAGAATGTGTGGGGAAATTAATATATAACAAAATGGAAAAATTAATATATAACAAAATATATTAAACAAAATCAGGGGGTGAACAATTACACACTAAGGTTTTAAAGTGTTTTAACAAAGTTATTTTTTTGTTTCAAGGTCTCTGAATGCATTCTCTGTGACAAATATTTTATTTCTATATCAAGAGGAGTTAAAAGCAGTTCAGGGTCCAGAGCCTACCTGGAATCATTGGGCACAAGGTGGGAATACACCCTGGAGGGGGCACCAGCCCTTCAAAGGGCAACACAGACACACACACACATTCACACCTATGGACACTTTTGAGTCACCAATCCACCTACCAGCGTGTGTTTTTGGACTGTGGGAGGAAACCAGAGCACCCGGAGGAAACCCATGTGGACACGTGGAGAACATACCAACTCCTCACAGACAGTCACCCGGAGTGGGAATTGAACCCACAACCTCCAGGCCCCTGGAGCTGTGTGACTGCGACACCTACCTGCTGCGCCACCGTGCCACCTGTGGAAAACATTATTAATAATTACTACGCCTGGCAAGGTATGGTTTGACATTACTTGACCTTAAAATAACCCTGCAAGGACAGTAGTCAAAACAGGAAGGTCAGGGGTTCATAGCAATCAATATGATCTGCATATGCAGACAGTTAATCTTGAGCAATCTTGCAAAGCTTAGGCAATATGAGTAAGAAAAGCAGCAACACACATTAGCGCACTCCTTATCAGATAGATCAGCTGAAGCAAAACAGAATGTTCAATAATACTTACATATCCAGACAGAAAAACAGTTAAACACACATAGCAACCGCCTAGCAATGATGATGCGCACAAATTGAGGTCCAATCACAAATAGACACCTTGCTTTAGAGTCAGACAGAACATAGTATAAGAAGAGGAGTCAGAAAGCAAGATCTTCGGAGCACAGGAGGTATTAGGCTAGGTTGTATTTTATGTACTGTGCTCTCCAGAATTCTGTTTAATAAAACTGTTTTGATTGTTCACTCAAACTCTGTGTTAACCTCTTCTGTTCCAATTATTTGCATCAACGAATGCACAGGACAGATTTGTCCACACACCTGAGTTAAAAGTTATTTTTTTTTTAAATAAATAAATAAAATAAACTGCATGAGAAGATGTGTCCAGAGTTTTGATTGATGGAGTGTTTGATAACTCCGAGGCCATGGGTGGAGTCTTATTAAATTGTGACTATAAAAGGCAATCTTTTGAACCACGACAGCAACCTATGCTACCATCGACGATCCATCTAGAATCATCTGCATCTTACACGCATGTATTCATACATCTTGTTCATATAACTGTTATATACTTTGATTAGCAATTATTATTTATTGTCATTGCCCTGTGAAGGACTGGCGTCCCCTCCAGGGTGTATTCCCGCCTTGCGCCCGATGATTCCAGGTAGGCTCTGGACCCCCCGCGACCCTAAATTGGATAAGCGGTTATAGATAATGGATGGATGGATTTATTGTCATTTTGCTAGTACGGCCCACACCCCTAGAGGCTGAAACGGGGAGGTGACTTCAGAAGTATTTAGGAAGGAGTTCAGGGTGGTTTATGAATGTGTATGAAGCATATGTTGTTCTATACCAAATGCCCCCCACCCCACCCTACCACCCTCTTTTTCCCTTTTAGGTTGAATAGGCATTGAAGAAATATTTGGTTTAACCCAGTAAACTCATCTTCACATTAACTTTAAGAGGACAATAATACTTAGATAAATACTTCTGATTTTATCTAAGCTTTCCCATAAGAATTAGCACACTAGTCTACACTCAGTCTGGTTTTTAACCACATGGTTTACTTGGGTTTAACTACATTTTTATCAATTCTACATTGTTTTAAGTCAACCAATGATGTTTTATTACTGTTATTGTTATTTAGAAATTACTTTATATAAGGCATTACCATGTGTATAAAAGGTAATGTTAATTGGTATCTTAAGTTAGCTGAAAAACTAATATTAACATTGTAAGTAATTATGTATATAATCCATTTTTAATATATTTATGCATTACAAAAACACAATATAGACATATTTGAAGTAGGACATGCAGATATTTCATAAAGTTTGTTTAATTGTGTAGGTGCGAAGGAAGACATTCTTGGTGACAACACTTTTCTTTGGCAGATAGTGATTCAGGTATATTGGAGTTTTATATGAGCACCAAGGTGGCCATGTGCTAGAATATCTGTTTAATTAATTTTCCTTTTAAAAAGAGAACTGAATGAAATTGAATTTAAGGTGGTGTGGTTATAACGTAATATGGGTGTGAGTATAAAATGTTTTTTACGTGGCTCACCAATCAGATTTTAGAACATGTAGAACATGCTTTATAAAATATTTTTAAAAAGGTCGGAAAGCATTAATCCCTCAGCACACTACATACTGATTGTTTTGACCTCATTAAAATGTAAAAGTTTAACTAAAAAACATAAGGCATACATAATGTTTGATAATGTTAGCCTTTGTACAACGTGTTTGTTATTTGTAAGTAAGTACGTAAAATCTATTTATAGAGCACATTTCACAGACAATGTTGACCAAAGTGCTGTGCAATGATTGTGATTTCTATTTTCTGCCAACAGGGAGTGCAAAAAATTCACTCCTAAGTTTCTGTTATTCAGACATATGATTAAGATTGACCACTCAGTTACTGTTATAAATGCATTTATCTTTATTTATTTATATAATTATTTGTTTTGTTTTTCACATTTATTTATGTGAATTGTGGTTATTTTTTAAAGATATATAATATATATATAAAGATTTTAAAGTAAGAAATTATTTTAATCTAATTTTATTTATATTCAAATAATTTCTGTACACTTATTTAACTGATTTATATAATCAAATCAAATCAAATTTATTTATATAGCGCTTTTCACAACTGATGTTGTCACAAAGCAGCTTCACAGAATTCCAGTAAGACAAAGATTTGACATGAAATGTAAAAAAACAAAATGTAAAACCCTCAAGTGAGCAAGCCAGGGGCGATAGTGACAAGGAAAAACTCCCCCGGCTGAGGAAGAAACCTTGGGAGGAACCAAGGCTCGCAAGGGGTGACCCATCCTCCTCTGGTCAATCTACTGGTGATAATAGTTAGTAGTCCGTGAGAACTTCAGTATAGGGGCAGCTTCAAGGCACTTGGTGGTTGCTGGAGCGTGGGCAGCTGATCTGAAGCATGGAGGAGGATCTTGACAGTCATCCATCAGTGTCCAGATAGACAGGTGGGCAGTCATTTACTCGAAAAGATGTAAAGGGATGGAATAAATTTTGAACTGTTTGGTGTTTGTAAAGTAGAAAATATGAAAATTTCCAGAGTGTGGCTAATGACTCCAGCAGATCTGACTATGACAGCTTTAACTAAAAGGAGAGAACCAGAAGGACACACAGACACGGGAGTCCCCTGAAACACTGGCATCCCTCCGCTCCACCGTCAACAAACCTGAGTGATCGCGAGAAGCGGCGGGACGACAGCACCAGCGTCTCAGTTTATTATAATTCCCTGTGTCCATGGACCCCCGGATCTGCCGCCTTTATCTATGGGGAGCATTAATTACCAAAAGATAAACTAAACAAATGAGTTTTTAGCCTAGATTTGAAGATTGCGACTGTGTCTGAGTCCCGAACATTTTCTGGAAGATCATTCCAGAGTTTGGGGGCTTTATTAGAAAAGGCTCTTCCCCCAGCTGAGGCCTTCTGAATTCTGAGAACTATTAAAAATCCAGTATTCTGTGATCTGAGTAAACGTGGAGGCTCATAATAGGAAATTGTATCTTGAAGATATTCAGGAGCAAGCCCATGTAGAGCTTTATATGTTAATAACAAAATTTTGTAGTCAATGCGGAATTTAACAGGCAGCCAATGAAGTGATGATAGAACTGGGCTAATATGTTCAAATTTTCTAGTTTTAGTGAGGACCCTAGCTGCAGCATTTTGAACTAGTTGAAGTTTTCTTAAATTGCTGCTGGTGCATCCTGACAGTAGTGCATTACAGGTGTCAAGCCTTGAAGTAATAAAGGCATATACTAATGTTTCTGCATCCTGAAGGGATAAGGCATTTCTAATCTTAGCAATATTGCGAAGATGTAAAAAAGCTGTCCTAGTGATACTGCCTATGTGTTGATCAAATGATAAATCCGGGTCAATTATGACACCAAGATTTTTTGCAGCTTAACCAGGTTTAACTGGAAAGTCAGCGAGGTTTAAATTTAAATCTGATAATTTATTTCTTGCCACTTTTGGACCCAAAAGCAGGACCTCTGTTTTGTTGCTGTTTAGAAGGAGGAAGTTACGCAACATCCAGCCTTTCACGTCTTTTACACAGTCCTCTATTTTCTTTAATCTGTGTTTGTCATCGGGCTTGGCTGAAATATACAATTGCGTGTCATCTGCGTAACAGTGAAAGTTAATGTCATGGTTTCTTATAACTGTGCCTAGCGGTAACATGTATAATGTAAACAATAATGGTCCTAAAATAGAGCCTTGTGGAATTCTAAATCTTTCTATGAGAATATTGTGGTCTATTGTATCGAAGGCTGCGCTTAGGTCAAGAAGCACCGACAGGGATACGTGGCCTTCATCAGAGGCAAGAAGAAGATCATTTGTTATCTTGACTAGAGCTGTCTCTGTACTATGATGTTGCCAATCCAGATTGTAATTTTTCATATATATGCTTCTTATGTAGATATGAACTGAGCTGTTGGGCCACAGCTTTTTCTAAGATCTTGGACAGAAATGGCAAATTTGAAATAGGCCTGTAATTAAACAGTGTACTAGGATCAAGATTTGGTTTCTTGATAATAGGTTTAATAACTGCTAGTTTAAAAGCTTTGGGTACACGGCCCAGGCTAAGGGATGAGTTTACTATAGTTAAAAGAGGATCGATAATAGCTGGTAGTACTTCTTTGAGCAATTTTGTGGGAATTGCATCAAGTGTGCAAGTTGTACAGTTTGCGGAGGTCATAATCTTGTCTAGTTCTAATTGTGGGAGTGGGTAAAAGGTTTCAAGTCTTTCTTTTACAGTTACATTATGTTTTATATCATTCACATCGGGTGGCAGCCAGGTCGGAGTTAATCCTGTGGCTTGAGTTTGTTGTCTAATATTCTCAATTTTATTATTAAAAAAGTCCATAAAATTTTTACTGGTGAGAGTTGCTGGAATTAGTTGTTCTGAACCTGCTTGATTTTTGTAATTCTAGAAAACACACTAAACAGTGCTCACGGATTATTTTTATTACTGGAGATCAGCGAGGCCAGATATGCTGAGCGAGCTTTAGTGAGGGCATTTCTATACTCTATAAGGCTGTCCTTCCAGGCAGAGTGGAACACTTCCAGCTTGGTTTATCGCCATTTCCGCTCTAGTTTCCGTAATGTTTGTTTGAAAGTACGGGTCTTATCATTATACCATGGTGCGAGCTTTTTCTGTCTTATACTTTTATGTTTAAGTGGTGCTACCTTTTCTAAAGTAGATCGACAGGTATTTTCTAGGTAATCAGTTAGTACATCTAGGTCCATTGGGTCTGATGGAGTTGGAACTGGGGTTGATAGTTCTGGGAGGTATATATAGTTTAATTTAAATTTGTATTTATATGAATGCTTGATAAATTAGGGTAGGTTGTCAGATTACATTTTGTATGTATGTATGTATGTATGCTGTACGTGCATGAAGAATGCATGTATGGCCAGTTTATGTCAACCATAGCTTTTGTCCTGCTATAAATACCAATGTTAATCGCATGTCCGTTTACGACCCCTGCAGACAGAAAATAGAATTACAGCCTTGAAATTTGGGAAGCACGGTGCTTCTAGGTCAGGGGTCGGCAACCTTTACCACTCAAAGAGCCATTTGGACCTGTTTCATACAGTAAAGAAAACACTGGGAGCCCCAAAACCCTTTTGAAATTTTAAATGAAATAACACTGCGCATAACAGGGTCTTTTTGCCTTTGTGCTATGTATAAGCAAACTAAACTGTGTTACATTTATGAAATCAATGAACGAATGCAGAGAAAGTAAAATGACATTTCTGCATGTAACAAAACATGTTTGAGCCTCCGATTGTGAAGATTGTAGCTACAGTCATTTAAACACAAGAGGAGAGCAAAACTAAAAAAAGAAATAAACAAATAAACAATAAATGACTAAAATGAAAAAAACAATTAAAAAAACAAATAAACAAAAACACTGGAAAGCCAATCATTTTAATTTGAGTTGTGAGGCTTTTTAGTTTACAAGCAGCTCTGTAACAAGAGTTACTCTTAGAACAGTCATTACAAATAGTCTTCTACAGCCAACAGTCATTGCTTATGGCCATAGCACTCTTAGGAATCCCGATCTTGTGGGCTTAGTTAGTACTTGGAATGGAGACTGCCAGGGAACACTAGGTGCTGTAAGCTTTTTAGCTTAAGGCTTCGATTGTGAAGATTGTAGCTACAGTCATTTAAACACAAGAGGAGAGGAAAACTTAAAAAAAAACAAAAAAAAAAAACAAATAAACAATAAATGAATAAAAATAAACAAACAAATAAACAAAAAACACTGGAAAGCCAGTCATTTATTTTGAGTTGTGAGGCTTTTTAGTTTACAAGCAGCTCTGTAACAAGAGTTACTCTTAGAACAGTCATTACAAATAGTCTTCTACAGCCAACAGTCATTGCTTATGGCCATAGCACTCTTAGGAATCCCGATCTTGTGGGCTTAGTTAGTACTTGGAATGGAGACTGCCAGGGAACACTAGGTGCTGTAAGCTTTTTAGCTTAAGGCTCCGATTGTGAAGATTGTAGCTACAGTCATTTAAACACAAGAGGAGAGGAAAACTTTTAAAAAAATAAACAAATAAACAATAAATGAATAAAAATAAACAAACAAAAAAAAAAAAAAAAAAAAAAAAAAAACACTGGAAATCCAGTCATTTATTTTGAGTTGTGAGGCTTTTTAGTTTACAAGCAGCTCTGTAACAAGAGTTACTCTTAGAACAGTCATTACAAATAGTCTTCTACAGCCAACAGTCATTGCTTATGGCCATAGCACGCTTAGGAATCCCGATCTTGTGGGCTTAGTTAGTACTTGGAATGGAGACTGCCAGGAAACACTAGGTGCTGTAAGCTTTTTAGCTTAAGGCTCCGATTGTGAAGATTGTAGCTACTGTCATTTAAACACAAGAGGAGAGGAAAACTTTTAAAAAAATGAACAAATGAACAATAAATGAATAAAAAATAAACAAACAAATAAACAAAAAAACACTGGAAAGCCAGTCATTTACTTTGAGTTGTGAGGCTTTATAGTTTACAAGCAGCTCTGTAACAAGAGTTACTCTTAGAACAGTCATTACAAATAGTCTTCTACAGCCAACAGTCATTGCTTATGGCCATAGCACTCTTAGGAATCCCGATCTTGTGGGCTTAGTTAGTACTTGGAATGGAGACTGCCAGGGGACACTAGGTGCTGTAAGCGTTTTAGCTTAAGGCTCCGATTGTGAAGATTGTAGCTACAGTCATTTAAACACAAGAGGAGAGGAAAACGTTAAAAAAATAAACAAATAAACAATAAATGAATAAAAAATAAACAAACAAATACAAAAACAAATAAACAAAAACACTGGAAAGCCAGTCATTTATTTTGAGTTGTGAGGCTTTTTAGTTTACAAGCAGCTCTGTAACAAGAGTTACTCTTAGAACAGTCATTACAAATTGTCTTCTACAGCCAACAGTCATTGCTTATGGCCATAGCACTCTTAGGAATCCCGATCTTGTGGGCTTAGTTAGTACTTGGAATGGAGACTGCCAGGGAAAACTAGGTGCTGTAAGCTTTTTAGCTTAAGGCTCCGATTGTGAAGATTGTAGCTACAGTCATTTAAACACAAGAGGAGAGTAAAACGTTAAAAAAAATAAACAAATAAACAATAAATGAATAAAAAATAAACAAACAAATACAAAAACAAATAAACAAAAACACTGGAAAGCCATTCATTTATTTTGAGTTGTGAGGCTTTTTAGTTTACAAGCAGCTCTGTAACAAGAGTTACTCTTAGAACAGTCATTACAAATAGTCTTCTACAGCCAACAGTCATTGCTTATGGCCATAGCACTCTTAGGAATCCCGATCTTGTGGGCTTAGTTAGTACTTGGAATGGAGACTGCCAGGGAACACTAGGTGCTGTAAGCTTTTTAGCTTAAGGCTCCGATTGTGAAGATTGTAGCTACAGTCATTTAAACACAAGAGGAGAGTAAAACGTTAAAAAAAATAAACAAATAAACAATAAATGAATAAAAAATAAACAAACAAATACAAAAACAAATAAACAAAAACACTGGAAAGCCATTCATTTATTTTGAGTTGTGAGGCTTTTTAGTTTACAAGCAGCTCTGTAACAAGAGTTACTCTTAGAACAGTCATTACAAATAGTCTTCTACAGCCAACAGTCATTGCTTATGGCCATAGCACTCTTAGGAATCCCGATCTTGTGGGCTTAGTTAGTACTTGGAATGGAGACTGCCAGGGAACACTAGGTGCTGTAAGCTTTTTAGCTTAAGGCTCCGATTGTGAAGATTGTAGCTACAGTCATTTAAGCACAAGAGGAGAGGAAAACTTAAAAAAAAATAATAAACAATAAATGAATAAAAAATAAACAAACAAATAAAAAAACAAACAAACAAAAAACACTGGAAAGCCAGTCATTTATTTTGAGTTGTGAGGCTTTTTAGTTTACAAGTAGCCCTGTAACAAGAGTTATTCTTAGAACAGTCAATACAAATAGTCTTCTACAGCCAACAGTCATTGCTTATGGCCATAGCACTCTTAGGAATCCCGAACTTGTGGGCTTAGTTAGTACTTGGAATGGAGACGGCCAGGGAACACTAGGTGTTGTAAGCTTTTTAGCTTAAGGCTCCGATTGTGAAGATTGTAGCTACAGTCATTTAAACACAAGAGGAGAGGAAAACTTAAAAAAAATAAACAAATAAACAATAAATGAATAAAAATAAACAAACAAATAAACAATAAATGAATAAAAATAAACAAACAAATTAAAAAAAAACACTGGAAAGCCAGTCATTTATTTTGAGTTGTGAGGCTTTTTAGTTTACAAGCAGCTCTGTAACAAGAGTTACTCTTAGAACAGTCATTACAAATAGTCTTCTACAGCCAACAGTCATTGCTTATGGCCATAGCACTCTTAGGAATCCCGATCTTGTGGGCTTAGTTAGTACTTGGAATGGAGACTGCCAGGGAACACTAGGTGCTGTAAGCTTTTTAGCTTAAGGCTCCGATTGTGAAGATTGTAGCTACAGTCATTTAAACACAAGAGGAGAGGAAAACGTTAAAAAAATAAACAAATAAACAATAAATGAATAAAAAATAAACAAACAAATAAAAAAAACAAATAAACAAAAAACACTGGAAAGCCAGTCATTTATTTTGAGTTGTGAGGCTTTTTAGTTTACAAGCAGCTCTGTACCAAGAGTTACTCTTAGAACAGTCATTACAAATTGTCTTCTACAGCCAACAGTCATTGCTTATGGCCATAGCACTCTTAGGAATCCCGATCTTGTGGGCTTAGTTAGTACTTGGAATGGAGACTGCCAGGGAACACTAGGTGCTGTAAGCTTTTTAGCTTAAGGCTCCGATTGTGAAGATTGTAGCTACAGTCATTTAAACACAAGAGGAGAGGAAAACGTTAAAAAAATAAACAAATAAACAATAAATGAATAAAAAATAAACAAACAAATAAAAAAAACAAATCAACAAAAAACACTGGAAAGCCAGTCATTTATTTTGAGTTGTGAGGCTTTTTAGTTTACAAGCAGCTCTGTAACAAGAGTTACTCTTAGAACAGTCATTACAAATAGTCTTCTACAGCCAACAGTCATTGCTTATGGCCATAGCACTCTTAGGAATCCCGATCTTGTGGGCTTAGTTAGTACTTGGAATGGAGACTGCCAGGAAACACTAGGTGCTGTAAGCTTTTTAGCTTAAGGCTCCGATTGTGAAGATTGTAGCTACTGTCATTTAAACACAAGAGGAGAGGAAAACTTTTAAAAAAATAAACAAATGAACAATAAATGAATAAAAAATAAACAAACAAATAAACAAAAAAACACTGGAAAATCAGTCATTTACTTTGAGTTGTGAGGCTTTATAGTTTACAAGCAGCTCTGTAACAAGAGTTACTCTTAGAACAGTCATTACAAATAGTTTTCTACAGCCAACAGTCATTGCTTATGGCCATAGCACTCTTAGGAATCCCGATCTTGTGGGCTTAGTTAGTACTTGGAATGGAGACTGCCAGGGAACACTAGGTGCTGTAAGCTTTTTAGCTTAAGGCTCCGATTGTGAAGATTGTAGCTACAGTCATTTAAACACAAGAGGAGAGGAAAACGTTAAAAAAATAAACAAATAAACAATAAATGAATAAAAAATAAACAAACAAATACAAAAACAAATAAACAAAAACACTGGAAAGCCAGTCATTTATTTTGAGTTGTGAGGCTTTTTAGTTTACAAGCAGCTCTGTAACAAGAGTTACTCTTAGAACAGTCATTACAAATAGTCTTCTACAGCCAACAGTCATTGCTTATGGCCATAGCACTCTTAGGAATCCCGATCTTGTGGGCTTAGTTAGTACTTGGAATGGAGACTGCCAGGGAACACTAGGTGCTCTAAGCTTTTTAGCTTAAGGCTCCGATTGTGAAGATTGTAGCTACAGTCATTTAAACACAAGAGGAAAGGAAAACTTAAAAAAAATAATAAACAATAAATGAATAAAAAATAAACAAACAAATGAAAAAACAAATAAACAAAAAACACTGGAAAGCCAGTCATTTATTTTGAGTTGTGAGGCTTTTTAGTTTACAAGTAGCTCTGTAACAAGAGTTACTCTTAGAACAGTCATTACAAATTGTCTTCTACAGCCAACAGTCATTGCTTATGGCCATAGCACTCTTAGGAATCCCGATCTTGTGGGCTTAGTTAGTACTTGGAATGGAGACTGCCAGGGAACACTAGGTGCTGTAAGCTTTTTAGCTTAAGGCTCCGATTGTGAAGATTGTAGCTACAGTCATTTAAACACAAGAGGAGAGGAAAACTTAAAAAAAATATACAAATAAACAATAAATGAATAAAAATAAACAAACAAATAAAAAAAACAAATAAACAAAAAACACTGGAAAGCCAGTCATTTATTTTGAGTTGTGAGGCTTTTTAGTTTACAAGCAGCTCTGTAACAAGAGTTACTCTTAGAACAGTCATTACAAATAGTCTTCTACAGCCAACAGTCATTGCTTATGGCCATAGCACTCTTAGGAATCCCGATCTTGTGGGCTTAGTTAGTACTTGGAATGGAGACTGCCAGGGAACACTAGGTGCTGTAAGCTGTTTAGCTTAAGGCTCCGATTGTGAAGATTGTAGCTACAGTCATTTAAACACAAGAGGAGAGGAAAACGTTAAAAAAATAAACAAATAAACAATAAATGAATAAAAAATAAACAAACAAATAAAAAAAAAAAACAAACAAAAAACACTGGAAAGCCAGTTATTTATTTTGCGTTGTGAGGCTTTTTAGTTTACAAGCAGCTCTGTAACAAGAGTTACTCTTAGAACAGTCATTACAAATAGTCTTCTACAGCCAACAGTCATTGCTTATGGCCATAGCACTCTTAGGAATCCCGATCTTGTGGGCTTAGTTAGTACTTGGAATGGAGACTGCCAGGGAACACTAGGTGCTGTAAGCTTTTTAGCTTAAGGCTCCGATTGTGAAGATTGTAGCTACAGTCATTTAAACACAAGAGGAGAGGAAAACGTTAAAAAAATAAACAAATAAACAATAAATGAATAAAAAATAAACAAACAAATAAAAAAAACAAACAAACAAAAAACACTGGAAAGCCAGTCATTTATTTTGAGTTGTGAGGCTTTTTAGTTTACAAGTAGCCCTGTAACAAGAGTTATTCTTAGAACAGTCAATACAAATAGTCTTCTACAGCCAACAGTCATTGCTTATGGCCATAGCACTCTTAGGAATCCCGATCTTGTGGGCTTAGTTAGTACTTGGAATGGAGACGGCCAGGGAACACTAGGTGTTGTAAGCTTTTTAGCTTAAGGCTCCGATTGTGAAGATTGTAGCTACAGTCATTTAAACACAAGAGGAGAGGAAAACTTAAAAAAAATAAACAAATAAACAATAAATGAATAAAAATAAACAAACAAATAAACAATAAATGAATAAAAATAAACAAACAAATTAAAAAAAAACACTGGAAAGCCAGTCATTTATTTTGAGTTGTGAGGCTTTTTAGTTTACAAGCAGCTCTGTAACAAGAGTTACTCTTAGAACAGTCATTACAAATAGTCTTCTACAGCCAACAGTCATTGCTTATGGCCATAGCACTCTTAGGAATCCCGATCTTGTGGGCTTAGTTAGTACTTGGAATGGAGACTGCCAGGGAACACTAGGTGCTGTAAGCTTTTTAGCTTAAGGCTCCGATTGTGAAGATTGTAGCTACAGTCATTTAAACACAAGAGGAGAGGAAAACGTTAAAAAAATAAACAAATAAACAATAAATGAATAAAAAATAAACAAACAAATAAAAAAAACAAATAAACAAAAAACACTGGAAAGCCAGTCATTTATTTTGAGTTGTGAGGCTTTTTAGTTTACAAGCAGCTCTGTACCAAGAGTTACTCTTAGAACAGTCATTACAAATTGTCTTCTACAGCCAACAGTCATTGCTTATGGCCATAGCACTCTTAGGAATCCCGATCTTGTGGGCTTAGTTAGTACTTGGAATGGAGACTGCCAGGGAACACTAGGTGCTGTAAGCTTTTTAGCTTAAGGCTCCGATTGTGAAGATTGTAGCTACAGTCATTTAAACACAAGAGGAGAGGAAAACGTTAAAAAAATAAACAAATAAACAATAAATGAATAAAAAATAAACAAACAAATAAAAAAAACAAATCAACAAAAAACACTGGAAAGCCAGTCATTTATTTTGAGTTGTGAGGCTTTTTAGTTTACAAGCAGCTCTGTAACAAGAGTTACTCTTAGAACAGTCATTACAAATAGTCTTCTACAGCCAACAGTCATTGCTTATGGCCATAGCACTCTTAGGAATCCCGATCTTGTGGGCTTAGTTAGTACTTGGAATGGAGACTGCCAGGAAACACTAGGTGCTGTAAGCTTTTTAGCTTAAGGCTCCGATTGTGAAGATTGTAGCTACTGTCATTTAAACACAAGAGGAGAGGAAAACTTTTAAAAAAATAAACAAATGAACAATAAATGAATAAAAAATAAACAAACAAATAAACAAAAAAACACTGGAAAATCAGTCATTTACTTTGAGTTGTGAGGCTTTATAGTTTACAAGCAGCTCTGTAACAAGAGTTACTCTTAGAACAGTCATTACAAATAGTTTTCTACAGCCAACAGTCATTGCTTATGGCCATAGCACTCTTAGGAATCCCGATCTTGTGGGCTTAGTTAGTACTTGGAATGGAGACTGCCAGGGAACACTAGGTGCTGTAAGCTTTTTAGCTTAAGGCTCCGATTGTGAAGATTGTAGCTACAGTCATTTAAACACAAGAGGAGAGGAAAACGTTAAAAAAATAAACAAATAAACAATAAATGAATAAAAAATAAACAAACAAATACAAAAACAAATAAACAAAAACACTGGAAAGCCAGTCATTTATTTTGAGTTGTGAGGCTTTTTAGTTTACAAGCAGCTCTGTAACAAGAGTTACTCTTAGAACAGTCATTACAAATAGTCTTCTACAGCCAACAGTCATTGCTTATGGCCATAGCACTCTTAGGAATCCCGATCTTGTGGGCTTAGTTAGTACTTGGAATGGAGACTGCCAGGGAACACTAGGTGCTCTAAGCTTTTTAGCTTAAGGCTCCGATTGTGAAGATTGTAGCTACAGTCATTTAAACACAAGAGGAAAGGAAAACTTAAAAAAAATAATAAACAATAAATGAATAAAAAATAAACAAACAAATGAAAAAACAAATAAACAAAAAACACTGGAAAGCCAGTCATTTATTTTGAGTTGTGAGGCTTTTTAGTTTACAAGTAGCTCTGTAACAAGAGTTACTCTTAGAACAGTCATTACAAATTGTCTTCTACAGCCAACAGTCATTGCTTATGGCCATAGCACTCTTAGGAATCCCGATCTTGTGGGCTTAGTTAGTACTTGGAATGGAGACTGCCAGGGAACACTAGGTGCTGTAAGCTTTTTAGCTTAAGGCTCCGATTGTGAAGATTGTAGCTACAGTCATTTAAACACAAGAGGAGAGGAAAACTTAAAAAAAATAAACAAATAAACAATAAATGAATAAAAATAAACAAACAAATAAAAAAAACAAATAAACAAAAAACACTGGAAAGCCAGTCATTTATTTTGAGTTGTGAGGCTTTTTAGTTTACAAGCAGCTCTGTAACAAGAGTTACTCTTAGAACAGTCATTACAAATAGTCTTCTACAGCCAACAGTCATTGCTTATGGCCATAGCACTCTTAGGAATCCCGATCTTGTGGGCTTAGTTAGTACTTGGAATGGAGACTGCCAGGGAACACTAGGTGCTGTAAGCTGTTTAGCTTAAGGCTCCGATTGTGAAGATTGTAGCTACAGTCATTTAAACACAAGAGGAGAGGAAAATTAAAAAAAATAATAATAAACAATAAATGAATAAAAAATAAACAAACAAATAAAAAAACAAATAAACAAAAAACACTGGAAAGCCAGTTATTTATTTTGCGTTGTGAGGCTTTTTAGTTTACAAGCAGCTCTGTAACAAGAGTTACTCTTAGAACAGTCATTACAAATAGTCTTCTACAGCCAACAGTCATTGCTTATGGCCATAGCACTCTTAGGAATCCCGATCTTGTGGGCTTAGTTAGTACTTGGAATGGAGACTGCCAGGGAACACTAGGTGCTGTAAGCTTTTTAGCTTAAGGCTCCGATTGTGAAGATTGTAGCTACAGTCATTTAAACACAAGAGGAGAGGAAAACGTTAAAAAAATAAACAAATAAACAATAAATGAATAAAAAATAAACAAACAAATAAAAAAAACAAACAAACAAAAAACACTGGAAAGCCAGTCATTTATTTTGAGTTGTGAGGCTTTTTAGTTTACAAGCAGCTCTGTAACAAGAGTTACTCTTAGAACAGTCATTACAAATAGTCTTCTACAGCCAACAGTCATTGCTTATGGCCATAGCACTCTTAGGAATCCCGATCTTGTGGGCTTAGTTAGTACTTGGAATGGAGACTGCCAGGGAACACTAGGTGCTGTAAGCTGTTTAGCTTAAGGCTCCGATTGTGAAGATTGTAGCTACAGTCATTTAAACACAAGAGGAGAGGAAAACATTAAAAAAATAAACAAATAAACAATAAATGAATAAAAAATAAACAAACAAATAAAAAAAACAAATAAACAAAAAACACTGGAAAGCCAGTCATTTATTTTGAGTTGTGAGGCTTTTTAGTTTACAAGCAGCTCTGTAACAAGAGTTACTCTTAGAACAGTCATTACAAATAGTCTTCTACAGCCAACAGTCATTGCTTATGGCCATAGCACTCTTAGGAATCCCGATCTTGTGGGCTTAGTTAGTACTTGGAATGGAGACTGCCAGGAAACACTAGGTGCTGTAAGCTTTTTAGCTTAAGGCTCCGATTGTGAAGATTGTAGCTACTGTCATTTAAACACAAGAGGAGAGGAAAA